>NW_028258175.1:621666-932500 GCF_053883595.1 Heterocephalus glaber
CGAAGCTCCCCATGGTTCTTCTCCTGCACATCCAAAGGAGGATTCTGAAGAGGGGCGCTGTATTCTAAACCACAATTAAAGCAGTTTACGTCTGTAGCTCTGTTTTGGGGGTGAGAACATAAGGGGAAGCAGAGGGCAGAAAGCCTCATGCTTCATCAGAACCTGAGAGGCAGTGAGAAGCTGCCTCATGATAGCCTCCTAAGGAGGTGGGCAGTGACGGGAGATTGCCACAGAGCGGACACTCAAGGGCCACCCATGACCCGAAGGTGTTCCGACAAAGCTGAGATTAGGGTGACAGAAGCCTTTGCCCGCGGCCCGTGTGGATACAGCCAGGTTACTAGGGCACCACGGTGCGATGTGTCCCCTACGTGCATTTGCCCTATGGCCAGGAGATCCTTCCCGTGCTCAAACCAAAAGTCATCAAGGACTGCCATGGTTCTGCCTTCAAACACATCCCAGACAGGACTGCTCCTCACCAACTCCACTGCTGCCAAATTATGGAGCCACCCTCATCCTGTCTGGATTCTAGAACCCTCTCTCTACACCCATTGCCTCTACTCCAGCCTCCCTCTAAAGCCAATTTTCAATACTGCAGCCAGAAGGGTCCTTGTAAAACACAAGACATCATTCTGCTGCTCTGCTCAAAACCTCGCAAGGCTCCCCAGCTCCCTGGAAGCAAAAGCCTTTCTACAACCCCGGGCCTGAGTGAGCCGTCATCCTGTGCCCCCCTTCCTGCCTGAGCTCCTCTCCTTTCTTCCTCTCTTGCCCTTCTGCTGGCTTCCTCAATTTCTTCAGACCTGCTGGGCAACCCAAGGCTATCGTGCTGGCTGTCCTCGGGATGCCCATATGGCCCACTCCCTCACCTCCTTCCAATCAGCATGTGTTACACCATGTGCCTCTCCATCCTCAACTTCACAGATCCCCTTTGCTCTGTTTCTCTTCTCAGATTTTTTTAGCTTTTCTGTCAAGGGAGTGAAGATCTCAGAGTCTCCCTCACCCCACACGGTGCCCCGGATTCTGGCTTGGCTCATTCCAAAAAAATCTTGTGGACCTACCTCTCCAAATCTTTTCCTCTTGCTACACAGACAAATTATCTCTATCTAAACTCTGATGTGCATGGCCCACCACATCCAGAGGAACTTATTCCACAGGGTGCACTCCCCTGAGAAGGTTCTGGTAGTAAAATAACAAGGTATTGGGCTGGGGATTTAGCTCAGTGGTTTCGCTGCCTGCTGTGCAAGCGCAAGGACCCGAGTTCGATCCCCGGTACCAAAAATAAATAAATAAAATAACAAGGTATTTTTTTCCATTGACACTGAATTGCCATTGATACAGGGCTCCCAAGAAAGGTTCTGCCTCGTTCATCCTCAGTCATCTGTTTTAGCCTTTGAGGTATGAGTTCAAAGTAGAAAAACTAAAATTTCAGCTCTGTAAGTTTATGATCTTGAGCAAGATACTCTCTATTCCTCCTCGTCCTCATCCGGTAAATAAGGGTAATAATACTACTAATACTTCAGAGTTAACATCTCAGTGAGAATTAAATGAGAGTGAATGTCGAGGCCCACGTAATGAATTCTCAGTTCACATTAAGTAGAATTTTCTACCAACTTTTTTCTCCTCTTCCTTCTTCTTGTTTTTGAGACAGGGTCTCGCTATGTAGTTCTAGTACAGTTAGAAACAGGGAAGCTGAGGGACCCACTTCCTTCCCTTCATTCAACTTCAAACACATCACCACCCTAACAAGTATCCATGTTTAAGCTTAGGAGATCATGACGCTCTAGGTGGCAGAGCATCAAGACCAGTAAAAGAGGAACGGGAGGCACCTGGAGTCAGAGGTGTCTGATCCTTTAAATTCTGGAAGCCTGAGTTACGGGGATTCCTCTTCCTCCTCCTTTTTCCTTTTGCCCTTCTGCCTGTTCCTGCTGTTACTGTCTCATGATCTTCAATAAACTAGCTACTTACTACTTACTACAACATGTATGCTTGGCAATTCTTTCCTTGTCATGCACAAGAATCTGGACTATTTTTGACCCATCCAACTGTAACAGTTCAGGCTGGCCTTGAACTCACTATGTACCCTAGGCTGGCCTCAAACTCACAGCAATGGCAATCCTGCCTCAGCCTCCTGAGTGCTGGGACGACAAGGGTGCACCACCACCTCTCTCTCTCTCTCTCTCTCTCTCTCTCTCTCTCTCTCTCTCTCTCTTTCTTTCTTTCAGACAGGGTCCAGGCTGACCTAGAACTCTCTGTGTAGCCCACACTCACCTCAAACTCCTCCTGGCTCAGCCGCCAAGTGCTGAAATTGCAGGTATGCACACCATACCCAACTCTTTTCCTGGTGCCGGGTATTAAACCCAGGGCCTCACATGCTAGACAAGTGCTCCATCCCCAGCTCTCCAGCCAAGTCTTGAGTTGATCAGTGATACACCTACCATGGCCCCAATAGCACATGAAGCATATGTTGGCCTGTCAGGCATGCATACCCCTGTAATCCCAGCCCTCTGGAAGGCTGAGGCAGGAAGATCATAAATTCAAGCCCAGCCTGGACAATTTAGCAGTTTAGCAAGATCCTGCCTCAAAATAAAGAAATAAAAAGAACTGGGAATGCAAGTCAAAGAAACAGTCCTGGCACCAGTTTTGTAGGAGTTCCAAGTGTTTCCAGAAAGATCACATTAAGAGCATGGTTAGGGGCCGGGGATTTAGCTCGGTGGCACTGCACCTGCCTGGCAAATGAAAGGTCCTAAGTTGGATTCCCAGTACCAAAAAAAAAGAGCATAGTTAGGCAGAGGTCACACTCAGAGCAGGGCCAGTCATTTCACCATCTCTACAATAGCTCCTCCTGCTTCCCACTCTTGAAAGCAGAAACAGGGCCTGACCTGAAGGGGACCCAGGAGGAAATTAACTTCTTAGAAGGTTAGGAAGTTGCACTTATTGGGGAATAAGAACCACAAACTTTTGATGAGTGTTCTTTTGCTTTTAGAAGTGAGAGAGATAGATAAAAATATCAAAAGGCAATAGCAGGCCGGGTGTTTAGCTCAGTGGTGCCAACGCCTGCCTCGCAACCGCAAGGTCCTAAGTTCGATGCCCGATATAAAAAAAAAAAGGCAATAGTGTTGCCCCAACTCGCAGAATGAATTATATTGTGGAGTCATTTCTGGGTCAGATATCCCCTAAGATACCTGACCCTATATAGCTATGCAGGGCATAACGTCAATTTTGTCACAAAGGCACATAAATGTGGGTGTATAAAACCCACGTTTATTCTTTAGAATATTTCCATTGATGAATTATTAATTTTAATTTTATGAGTTTTATTATATTAAACAATGAGTACTTAACAGGAAAAAATATCACAAAAAATAAAGTATTGATTCTTTTTTTGGGTACCAGGGATTGAACTCAGGACCTTGCGCTTGCAAGGCGGGCAGCGGAACCACTGAGCTAAATCCCCAGGCCTGAAATTTCAATATTTATTGAGTATTTCTAAAAAAAAAAATCAAAATTTTCAACATCAACTGTTTTTGGCATACAGTCTAAAAAAGAACAACATAAATAAATTCCTTTATGAGCTACAATGAAAATTCCAATATCACTGTACAAAAAAAATAATCTTTACTTCAATTACCACACCTAAGTCTTCACATGTGACACCAGCATGTTCCATACAAACGTATCACTTACATTGACAGAACATGTCTTTTTGCTTTTTGGCCTTTTTTGTAGGACATACTTGACATCTCACTGGTCTTGGTATTGTGTCACGAGGTTCTTATATTACACGATGTATAGTTAACAGGAACATAAAATATCAATAAACTAAAGTATAAAAGTCTTAATGTGTATTGTGCATTTAAAATAAACACCAACATTTTCACATGATCTTTGCTTCAACTGTCACACCCAAGGAGTCCCCACACATGACAACTCCATGTTCCATGCACAAGTATGGCTTACACTGATAGCACATATGTTTCATTTTCCTGTCCTTCCTTGTAGGGCACAGTTGACATCCTTTTGGTTTTCCTGTTGTCATAGCAGGTCTCCGTGATGTTGCACCTGACTGTTCAGCTGTCAGCTCACCACTGTGCTCCACAGTTTTTTTGCATAGTTCCCTGGGCAGAAACACTTTGTTTTTCCACTGCTGTAAATGATCTCCTATGAGTTCCAGTCCCAAGCCTCTAAGAAAATTTCTCTGTGGTATTGCATTTCTTATTTTCTTTGTAAACTATCAAACTATTTATGCCACACATGTTTGGGATTAAATAAAACACAACCATTGGCCAATGCTTTGAGTTTCGAGTGACATCATAGTTGCTGCATAACTCATCAACATCTCCTCCACCTTTGGTTTTGTTGTAGAAAGTTCCCATCTCGGGCTTCCATTTTGTGGAGGTTTCCCTATCAACATTTCCATCATGCAATGTTGATGTGAGCAGTACCAGTTTGTTTTTCTTGGTCACATTCAAAGCCTATGTAAATCTTTCTGAAATTTAAAGATTGTACTATACAATTCTCTGTTTTGAAACTGCAAAATTTCATTTGGAATTTCTACTTTGTTCCTGTATACAGTTCCTACGCTGGTCAACTTGTGCTGTGTTAGCAAATGTAACATTCATTGGAAACTGGTAAAGCTAGTGTTGAATGTCACATTCCAATTAGTTTGGGATATGGGAGCAGCAAGTCTGTTCACAATATCATTCACTTTATTACTACACCAATAAAGACAAGATGGCTGAGTTCCAGGATCAATTTCTAAATTGAGAGCATAGTAAGTTTTCACATCTACAAGGGCATAAATTTTTATACCCCTTTTTTTTTTTCAGTACCAGGGATCGAACTTGGGGCTTTGTGCTTTCGAGGCATGCAGCAGCACCACTAAGCTAAATCCCTGGCCTTTTATGCCATATTTTGACCCACTGCTTTTCCATAAGCCTTCCACATTCCTGCAATTACCATGAGAAATCTCTGCTAACTACAGCAGACCTATGAATGTTTTCGGTTCAGTTAGTGAGGTGTCATAATAAATACATTTTTGAATATGGCTATCGGTACCTACAGAACATTTTACTTCTATTTCAGCTTTTGTGCATTTCACAACATATTGTAGCATTTCATCTGCTACAATTTCCAACATTACCCGGGCGTGGTGGCTCACACCTGTAATCCCAGCACTCAGGAGGCTGAGGCAGGAGAATCGCCATGAATTCAAAGCCAGCCTGTGGTACATAGTGAGTTCAGGGCCAGCCTGAACTACAAAGGGAGACCCTGCCTCAAAAACAACAACAACAAAAAAAAAAACAATTTCCAACATTGAGTGGCAGTGCTGGCATTCTGTCCAATAATTTCACCCCTGCCAAGATCCTCACTATATTTTCGGACCTAGTTCTAACATCGGTTCATTCCATTTGGTTGTATGACCATTTTGCAACATTCCAATAGTCAAATATGCACTTACATTGCTGTTTTCTTTGTCACCTGAATTAAAGAGGTCTGCATTCCCTGTGTCTGTATCAGTCAATTCTTGCTCCATTTCACTGTCACAGGAAATTTGGCTAGCATGGCCAACGTCAAAGTCATCATCATCTCCATCATCCAGCATGAGTAATCTAATGATTCACTTTTGACCTTCTCCAAAACTTGCAAATCTGGTTTTTCATGTGCCATTGTGCTGAATTGGGCTACTTCTACCAGAAAAATCAAAAGAAAACTTTTTTTAAACAAATCCTAAATGCACAGAAGTTTAGCAATGAGTATGTCATGGGTAAAACTCACCTGTTGTTGCTCTGAAGCTCCGGTACCTTGCCATTTGTCTGCCAAGTGGGTGAATGCACAGATGGGTTTTTGCTACTGTGCAGCCACTGTGAGTCACGCCTAAATCCCACTATGATAAAATACATGTTTTCATAACAGAAGAGTGGTGTGGGTGTATTTTACCTCCTGTGATGCTCAGGTAAAAATATGCAAAACCTGTTAGCCACAGCATTATGTGGGTAAAAATCCTGGCTTGACACTTTTGCATACACCTTATCGTTCATCATTCATTGCACCAAGTGAGTAAACACAAAGATTGCTTCCTGTATCCACCAGGCACAGCTTCTGAAATGCACAGCCAGCTACTATTATGCTAAAGTAAAAATTTATAGTAGAAAAGTATGGGGTGGGTTGTTGTGACCCAATGTTATGCCCCTTAACCCCTGAGAGGTTGAGCCAGGCCTAAGAAGCCATTGTAATTATATTTTATATTGACTATGCAAACAGTAATTGACAATATTAAAGAAAATAAGAGGCCAGGGATTTAGCTCAGTGGTTCCACCACCTACCTGGCAAGCGCAAGGTCCCAAGTTCGATCCCCGGTACCAGAAAAAAAAAAAGAAAAAAGAAAAAGTCATGTCTATATGGGATTCTGGGAACCTGAGGCAGGAGGATTGCAAGTTTAAGCCATGCCAGGACAACTTAGTGAGACTCTGCCTCAAAATAAGAAATAAAAGCAAGCTGGGGATGTAGCTCAATGCAAAGACCTTGTGTCAATCCCCAATACAAAAGTACATAAATAACCCACGTCAGCTTTTCTGCACAGTTCCTACCCACATCCTGCACAGACACCAACTCATCATGACAGGGTAGCTTTAACTCTGTACCTGTTTTTGCCATGTATGTTAGCACAGATGTGTTTCATGTAGCTTTATAAGAGTCACAATTATAATTTTAATGAACATAAAGTATTCCATTAAGTTGAGAAATAGTGTTTTACAATTTTAAGCAATACTGAATTAAATAATTTTCCAAATTATAGGTTTTTGCTTCTTTGGATTATTTCCAGAGAAAGAATTATTTTTAAAATTAAATTACTGGAGCAAATTAGATGCACACTGAGGGGCCATCCAAAGTCACTGCCAAATGACTGTCCCAGTGGGTTGTACAGTATGCAATTCTGTTTTTAAGCAACACTTACAGACCATGAGACCGTGTTACAGTTTCAAACCATTTCATAAATTTCATCTCAACCATCCGGGAAGTCAGTACGATTTTCACTTCCCGGAGCAGGTAACTTAGCAGATTAGCTGCCCCGCTCTGTCCTGTGGGTCTCCACAACAGGGGAACTGGAAACACCAGCCTTGCGACAGAAGTGGCCGTGGGTTCCCATTCTGACACATGAGAGGGAAGAGAAGCTGACACTGCCTCTCCCTCACTTCCTGCCTAGAATGTGGAAGTGATGCTCAGTGCAAACCAAGTTATGAAAGAGCAGAGGGAGCAGAAAGGGAAGAGTCTCTTCACAGAGAAGATCAGAGAGACCAGGAGGAGGCCACATGGCCTCTGAGAGAAGCCGGGGTGAAGACCGAGGCCTGGAGCAGCCCAGACTTGGTAAGTGCGATCCTCACACAGCCTCAGAGCAGAGCCCCACGCCACACCACGTGTTCCTGTAGAGTTGTAAAGAAGTCTCTCTTCCTATGAGATGACTGAGTCTGTAGGGTTACAGCTGCTCTCATGATTTCTGTTCCATGTCGGTGGACTCAAAGAATCAAGATCAGTTAGGGGTTTTGTTCTTCCTACACCGCAAGCCCCTGATCGCTCTCTGAGCCATTTGTGCCCTGTAGAGCAGTGTGCAGAATGAAGCAGCCTGAACCAATGAGTTTCCAACAATCCCAACTTCAATTTTTTTTCTGTTGTCAAAGTACACCCCTGGTTTGTGGCCAAATAAGGCCAAGAATCAACAGGTAAAAGAACTTCCATTTGACCCCAATAGAAAGATAATTTGGTGCTTGTCTTAGTTATTCTTCTCATCGCTGAGACAAAATACCCAACTCAAAGTTAAAGGAGGAAACGTTTATTCTGGCTCACAATTTGTAGAGGTTTCAGTCTAAAATCAGCTGGCTCCAAGACAGAGAGGCATGGCAGAGGGCATCTCAGAAAAGGAATACCCCACGACAGACAGAAGACCGGAAAAGCAGCAAGCAGCAAGAACAGCAACAGCAACCTTCTGTTCCTTATATCTTATTCAGGCTACCCTGGGTAGCACTCACATCCAGGGTGGAGTAGCCTTAACGCTAGCATTGCACCATGAATCAATCCCAGCATCATACACTCTAGATCCACCCACCTCTGGAAAGGCCCACCTCTGACCCTATGAGGCTTTGGAGGGACATCTAGACACAAGCCATAGCAGCACCAAACTATTTTGTGAATACTCAAACATAAATGAGCCCAATCTGTGTTAGGCACTGGAATCCACACAGCACCGTGGTTAAGACCATGGCAGTGGACCAGGGTTTGGCCCCTGGCTCTCCCTTGTACTAGAGCCTCATTTTCCTTATCATATAATAGGATATCATAATAGGATAATATCCTATTATCCATAGTAAACATTTGTCATGTTTAGGCTATGCAGAATCCTTTCTCTCTTCTTTTGCTAATAACACCTAATTTCTTCCGGTCAATTCCTTCTGTACCATTGCATGCAGTCTTGATAGTTAAGGTGCCTGGTCCTTCCTTAACTAAATGGGTAGTCTCTTGACCCAGCGAGAGCCATGTGGACTCTACTTATGCATTTTTATTTTGAGCACAGTGATGCAAAGATAGAAAAATTAACATTTGGTTTTCTTCTCTCTGTTCATGGGAACTCCAAAGCCATAGTTTCTTGCTCTTGTTGAGTTTGCTTCTTCAACTGTCCCTCCCACCCTGTGAACCACTCCATCAGCTTGGCAAGCCTCTTTCTTCTAAAAGTATGACTCGGAAACTGCCCACACCGTTTGCACATCTCTCATGTCATTGGTCAGAACTTAGTCACACGACCACACACAGCTGCAAGTAGCCATGTGCCTAGCTAAAACTGGGAATTGTATTCTAAAGAAAGGTGAGGAAAATGGATTCCAGAAGACAACTAGCTCTCCCTGCCACACTCTCATTACCTCTCTTGTACAGTTTCACAAAGTAACCATGATCCTCCTCCACAGGACCCTACGCCATTACAGCCACATTTCAGGGCAAGGCTCCTTACCTGGGGCTACAGGCCTCGGAGTTTGGGGAAAGGCTACAGGTATGGGAAAAGTTTTCCTCCAAAAGAGTTTTATGTGGTTAAGATCAAGAAATTAAGGGAAATGGAGGTTTACTATTTCCATATGAAGGAACACAGAGGTGAGAAAGGGCCTTCTGCATCCCCCCCGTTTCCTCTTCCCAGCCCTCACTGTGAGGGAGCTACAATCAGTGGTTCTGCTGTACAGTGGTTCTGCTGCCTGCCTTGCAAGCTCAAGGTACAAAAAAAAAAAAAATACATCTCTCCTCCTTTAAATTGTGGGTACTGGATATTTTGTCCAAGAGACAAGGAAAGTGACTAAGACAGAGGACAAGGGATGTGATCTGATTGTTGCTCTTCTGATTGGGCTTGCAAGGCAGGCAGCAGAACCACTGAGCTAAATCCCTGGCCCCCAAGAGATGTATTTTGACTCACAGATACAATTCCTAGTCAGCCAGCTCCAAGGCAGAAATCCTGCTGTCCTTCTATCACAGGACAGAAGAGGGCCATGGCAGAGGCACAATGCTCATCCCACAACATCCAGGAAGTAGAGAGAGATTCAGGACCACGGGACAAGGACACACCCTTCCAGGTCATGACCCAGACAACCCACCTCCCACCAGCCCTACTTCTTAACAGCACAATTAGCTACTTGCTATTGAACCACTGATGAGTACAGCGCCCCACGGTCATTCACCTTCCACACACATAGAATCTAGGGAGACATCTTAGACCTAAGCCATAACATCCTCTCCGAATTCCAAGAGTAAGCAGGAAACCTTAGGTGGTGTGCTGAATTAGACATGTGTCAAAGCCGGGCATGGTGGTACACACCTGTAATAGCACTCTAGGAGACTAAAACAAGAGGATTGCATGTTGGAGCCCAGTCTGGGCAACTTAGTGACTTAGCATGACGCCGTTTCAAAATAAAATAAAAATTAGAAAGGGCTGAGGCTGTAGCTCAGTGCAAAGGCCCTGGGTTCAGCGCCCAGTACTGCCAAAAATAAAAAAGAAAGAAAGATATTTGTCGATCCCTCCACTAGATTATTTACTCATCAGATATTTACTGAGAGCCTACTATACGTTGGGTGCTGTTTCAGGATCAGTTTATGTTCTTGGTGGGTAAATACTACACTTTCCTTAAAAGGCTGCATCTATCCCAGGGCCCAGCGCTATATTTGGGCAGGACTTGGTAACTGCTGGTTAGATGAACCACACCACAGGTTTGGTTTGGTTTGGTTCAGGTTTTGTTTTGTTTTGTTTGTTTTGCGATGCCCAGGGTCAAACCTAGGGCCTCACCTATGCTAGGCACCCTAGGTACCTTACCACTGATCTACAGCCCCACCCCGCATCACAGTTTTGATTTTGTTTTGAACATTTGCAGTCATTCATCCCCAGTATCCATTCCCCCTTCCTGGAAATTCTCAGTTTCCATTTGGAAGACTATGGTTTGGGGGACACCGATTTTTCCCCCAGCTGTTAGGGCAGAGCAATGAACTAAGCTAAACCAATTCATTTATCCCATCACCCTCGCTTACGTGACTGATTCGCTCACAAGCATGTGACCAATCCAAGTACATGCCAGGATAAAGATGCCTTTTCTCTTCCCAGGATAATGTTCTATGTGTTATATGCCTATATGTAGATTTTTTTTTTTGATCAAGGCTAGTTGGAGTCCTATATGCCTCACTTATCTGTATGTCAAGTTCTTTTCCCCTGCTTGGGAAGTTTTCTGTCATCACTTCTGTGAACAGTTTTTCTATGTCATCTGCACTCTCTCCTGTTTCTTCGTTGACTCCAATCAGTCTTATGTTATTCTTCTTTGCATCACCAAGCAGCTGCTGAATTGATTTCTCGTGGTCCCTTACAATTTTAAAGAAATTTTTCTTTTCCTGGTCACTAATTGCAATCTTATCTTCTATATCTGAAATTCTGTCCTTACACTGGCTCATTCTGCTGCATAGACTTTCAGTGGAGTTTTTAATCTCCTGGAAATCTGTTTGCATCTGTTTTATGGATTCCATTTGTTTCCTATGTTGGGATTCCATCAAGTTCCTCAGCTCTTTTTTTTTATCTGTGTCCTCTCTAGATTTATTAATCATGTCTTGCACTATGGGCACAATCTCTACTGCTTTCTGAGAAATTATTTCTGATTTCATTTTTTCCAGATCCTCTTTTGTTGCCAGTTCAGGGACTTCCCAGTATAATGTAAAAGCTGAAACCACTGTAGTAATCTTTACTACTCTAAAGAAAGTTTACCTGAGAGTGAACCAACACATCACAGAAACAGAGCCCAGTCCCTCTTGGAAATGAGAAACTCCTGATCAAAGCACACCTAAACGCTCTTCTACCTCTAGACTTTCCACTTGGATCAGCCAGCAAATCCATTTCATTGTTCAAATCATTTTGAGATAAAGACATTTCTCAAAAGAGGTACAAATGGCCAATAAATATATGAAAAACTGTCTAGCTTACTTAGCCATCAGGGAAATCCAAATCAAAACTACACTGAGATTTCATCTCACCCCAGTCAGAGTGGCTATCATCAAGAATAAATAAATGAGGGCCGGGGATTTAACTCAGTGGTCCCGCCATCTGCCTCGAAAGCGCAAGGACCCAAGTTCAATCCTCAGTACCAAAAAACAAAAAAAAAGAATAAATAAATGTTGGTGAGGGTTCAAGGGGAAAGGAACCCTGCTGGACCATTGGTGGGGATGCATATTAGTACACCCACTATGGAAATCGTGTAGAGGTTCCTCAAAAAACTAAAAGTAGAGCTACCATTCGATCCAGCTCTACCACTCCTCAACATATCCCTGAAAGAATTAAAGTCAGCATAGCACAGAGATAGCTGTATGCTCATGTTTATGCAGCATAAGTCATGAAAGTTTAAGCTACAGAAGCAGCCTGGGTCCCCTTTAATAGGCAGATAATGAGAATGTGGTATACTTACACTACAGAGTATTATTCAGCCATAAAAAACAAAAGGCATGTTATTTTCAGAAAAATAGATGGAACTGGAGACCATCATGTTAAGCAAAATAAGCCAGACTCAAATACTATGTTTTCTCTCACATGGGAAATCTAGCAAAAAATTTTAAATAAAAAAATGTAAAAAGAGAGATGACGTGAAAGTAGAAGAGAGACTGTTAGGGAAGAGGAAGGGGCTGGAGGAGAGGAGAAAAGGAAAAGGTAGGGAATGAGATGAGAAAATGATCCAACTATGTTATATGTATGCCAAAGTGAAACTCACTGTTCCATACGACTAACATGCAGTGATGAAGAAAATAAACATATAAATCATTTTAAGGTGAATTTTTTTATTTGCAACCAAAAATTTCCCAACTCGTGCAGAGAAATGAAGTTTTACATGGTGGAGGAGAACCCAAGGGTAAATGACTGACGGTTCCCAAAAGGCAGTCCAACACTAAGTGAAACACTGAGATGTGGGGCCGGGGGTTTAGCTCAGTGGTTCTGCCGCCCGCCTTGCAAGCACAAAAAGTACCGAGTTTGATCCCCGGTACCAAAAAAGAAAAGAATACTGAGATGTGTGTGGATCTCTACGGGGTTCCAAACAGTCTGAAGAAAAAGCAGAGAGACAGGTGTGGCACTGCTGCCCATAATCCCAGCACTCTGGGAGGCTGAGGCAGGAGGATAGCTCAAGCCCAACCTGGGTAACTTAGCAACTTAACAAAACTCGGTCTCAAAGTAAAATTTATTTTTTAAAAGGGATGAAGACTGGGGGTGTAGCTCAGTTCAAAGGCTCTGGGTTTGATCCCCAGTACCTCAGAAAAAGAAGCAGAAAATGAAGAATCAGTGGGCCTCTGTGTACGCACTGTGCAGCTCTTACTGCGCAGTTTGGATAAGAGGCAGACCAACTGTGTAGATACCTCCCTAAACCCTGAAATTTCTCATCACCTACAGTCTAAGGTCAGCCTCCTTGGCCCATGACAATTTAGTACCGTAACTGGCTTCAGCTTTTCATAGCCCAAGCATGCTGCAACAGCTGTGCCCCAGTCCCCGAGTGTGCTCAGCGTCCAGCAGGGCCCTCACAACCTTCCCCTCCCAACATTCGCACCCATGCAGGTCCTGCCCACACTGAATCAGGGCTGGCCTCGTGGCCAAGAGAGTAGAGCAGCAGCGAAGAGCCACGACTTCCAACCCACCTGGCGAAAAGCACTTCCACTGCTGCCTCGCTTCCTCCAGCAATTTTTTCTGGAGGCTGAAGGAAGTCAGCCACTGTGCTGAGGAGATGTAAGCGATCTTGGAGCAAAGTCATCAGGGAGAAGCTGAGGCCTCCATCAACACCAGTACTGTATTTCCCCCAAAGGAAGACTGAGTCTTAGATTCATTTTTACTCCAAAAGTTGCAGTAGGGCTTTATTTTCAGGGGCTGTCTTATTTTTTCATGTACAACAATCTATATATTTATTCACTTATTCGGGTGCAAAAATCTGCATTTATTCAAATACAGTCACGCCATCTTCTGGAACATCACCCTGACTCCCCAAACCCTGAGCTCCAGCCCGAGTATCTTGCGACTCCGTTACCTGCCGTCACGGTCGGAGGTGCCTGTTCTGGCCAAGGTGTTCCGTGCGCCCCGACAAGACTGTTTGAACTAGGTTGGCATCTGTCACGGTACAAAGCGTCCCTCCCGTTCTGGCCTGCCCCACACGGTATGTTGCACAATGCTGCTGTCCTACGTCTCTGTTCTCGTGTCCTTGCGTCACAAATAAATAATGGAAAGCCTCAGTTGTCTGCTGTCCCCTGAGGCTCTCTTACGACCAAGAAGCAGCCCCTCTGCGTTCTCCGGCTGCAGTTAAATCTCATCGCCGAGTAACGGGCTTCATCTCCTCCACAGCCATGGCTGCGCACCGCAACACAGCGCTAGCGGAGGAGCCCAGTCTTCCCCCTGAGTTACCCCCCCAGCCCGCCTTCTTCATTCATTCATTATCTAAAATCCAGATCTCTCGCTGAGCCGCCCAGCAGGATAGGCTCAAACTTGCAATCCTCCTCCCTCAGCGTCCCAGAGTGCCGGGAGAGAAATTTGCTGGTAGTTTTAGATATCTACTGTAACCTGCCACTGGGCACACCCAGAACGCCGTCCTTCTGCTTCTTGTTGTCATCGCAGGAGCTCCTACTTCCCTCCAGGGCCCAGGTCAAGCTGTCGCCTGCTCTGAGAAACTGCCTGATCCCCACTCAGACCCGAGCTCAGTTGCACATGGCTCCACTATCAGTTCTCACGCTGTGATCTTACTGTTTAAGAACGTAATTCTCCCACTACGTCTGACTGAAGTCAATAATTTTGAATCATCAAAGTGTACATTTCTGGGGCAGCCCACTTTCCGGTCCCCTTCTGTCTCTCTTAGACAGAAGCTCTCTTTCTCTCAATAATTTTTTCCTACTCTTAAATAAAAAAAGAAAAGTGTATATCTCCAGGCCGGGGATTTAGCTTAGTGCCACCACCTGCCTCGCAAGCTCAAGGTCCTGAAGTGGATCCCCAGAACCAAAAAGAAAAGTGTGTGTTTCCAGGATTGAGTCTGGTGTATGCTACATTAAAACTAAGACTTCATCTCTGAACAAAACAAAGGACCCATTCCACTGATCAGCAGCGCAGAGGGGTAGGAAGAAAGAAAAATGGGGCAGGGCTGAGAACATCACTTAGGGGCTGTTGGCCCCTCCGCCATCACCCACAGCCTCCTTTCTCTGGTCAGAAAAATGCCAATAAAGCCTAGATAAGCTATACTGGGCGGCTCCACAGTCTCTTTTGTCCTAAAAAACAAAAATTAGTCTGCTGACAGAAAAACATAAGAACCACTGCAATAGACGGCATGGTGGTGCATGACTATAATCCCAGCACCCTGGGAGGCTGAGACAGGAAGACCACAGTTCCAGCCCAGCCTGGACAATTTAATGATTTAATCTCAAAATAAAAAATAAAAAGGAGCTGGGGTTGTAGCTCAGTGTGGAGGCCTTGGGTTCAATCCACAGCACAGGAAAAAAATTGCAACAGAGAACAGGAACAAGGCATGTGGCCTGAAACTGGCTGCCAGGGTCACGACAGGCCAGAGAAGGGGGCTGGATCTTGGCAGCATCTGGAGGAAGGAACCTGCGGTTCCAACATCTCCTGCTCATAGACAAGCAGGAGGAAGTGTGTCATAACGGGGACTGGACAGCCACCAACCAGGTCTTTCCTCAGAGTCTCGACAAAGCAAGTTGCTTAGGCACTGGAGAGCAGGAAAGTCTCAAACTGGAGTTTCAGAAGAGGTTGGAGTGTTGCCCAGTTAGCACACAGGAGGGAAGAGGTACATTCAGGAAGGATTACAAAAGTAGAAAAGGGAGGGTAAATTCAGATACAGTCATGAATATGGGAATTAACCAGCTGATCTGAACAACACAACTAATAAGGCAGAACTAATAGATACATGTTGAAGTCATTCAGACATAGTTGTCTCAGAATAACTTTAACCACAAAGCATAGTTGACAAAAACAATCTAGTGTTATTCTACAAAAGGGCAGAAATCATACGGCACATTCGGACCACGCATGTTAAGGTAGAAACAGAAAGTACTGAAATATTAAAATGCCTAGCTCTTTTTCTCCACCTTATTTTTTATTAGTGCACAGTAGTTCTGCAGAACGCTTGGTGTCATGCGGTAGATTTGTACATGAGGATAACATACTTTGACTGTTTTAACTCCCCGTTACTCACCTTCCCTTTCCTTCCTCTGGTCCCCTTCTGCTTTTCTAATAAAAATGGAAATGTTAAGAACACAGCACAGATACTTAATACACAGCATATTTTAAAAGTGTTCTGGGGAGAACGGGCCGGTCCCCGAGGCTCGAGCCACCCTGGCCACTTTGTGGGGTTCGCTCTGGCGCAGGAGCCGCCGGCACTGCCAACACCCGGAGGCTCTTGTCGGGATGGTGAAGCCGTTCACTGGAAACCTGCCACGGGCAACCAGCGAGCAAGAGATCCGCTCACCCTTGGAGCAGCATGGGAAGGTGCTGGAATGTGACCTCATCAAGAACTGCAGCTTTGTGCACGTGGAAGACGAAACTGCAGCTGAGGGTGCCATGCGGGGCCTGCACCGCCACAAGCTGCACGGGGTGAGCATCGGCATGGAAGCCAGCAAGAAGAAGAGCAAAGCTTCAGCCAAGGTACACGTGGGCAACATCAGTCCTGCTTGGCCCAACTAAGAGCTTCGAGCCAAGTCTGAAGAGTGTGGTCCAGCCATGGAATGTGACATCGTGAAAGATTCTGCCTTTGCACACATGCCATGGGCAGAAGAGGCAGTGGGGGCCATCCGGGCCTTGACAACACAGTTTCCAGGTGGGTAATTGCGGGCTAAACCCTTGGGCTGCAGTCATGAATGAGAACTCACTCCGAGGTCCCTTTTGCTGGGATGTTTCCATTGCTTCCTGTTTCAGTAAAGAAAGGAATTTGTGCCCAACTATGTTTTCTTCGTTTGTTTGCTTTTTGGTACTGGGGATCGAACTCAGGTCTTTGCGAGGCAGACGACAGAACCACTGAGCTAAATCCCCAGCTGTGTTTTCTTTCTTAATTTAATTTTTCTAAGTTGACTTTTCTTCCCTCTTGATACTAGTGTCTGTAGCCTTTCAATCTGATCCTTATATTCTCAGCCTCTGAGCAGCCCTAGGTAAGCATTATGCTGGCCTCCGCTTTTTCCTATACAGTGGAACCCTCTCGTATTCTGCTTGTCCTTAGGAGCTGAGCCCTTCTCCCTGCCCCCTGCAGCATCTCCCTTCCCTTTGAAATGACGGTGTAGCACAAGCAGCCTTTTCTCTGTTAAATCTGGACTCGAACATTGAAGCCATTCTTTTGAAGTTGCTAGGACCATTGGAGGTCTTGCTTTGTTTTGTTTTTGTCTGGCCTGTGATTGTGAGACAGCATTAGCTGAAATTTAGCCAGGTTTTCTCCACTCCCTTTTTTTCCTTTTTTTTTTTGACAAATAAATATTTCTAACACTAAAAAAAAGAAAAAAACGTCTGGTCAACAACACTAGAAGGAAGCTCCAGAACTGGGTAATTCAGAGGCTTGGTGGCATTTTTAAAAGACTTGATAATTTCTCCCATGTCACTGCAATTTCACAGTTAGGATGAACTAACTGCACGGCTGGCTAGTACGTGGTGGGTGGGAGATAACGGAGAACTGAACCCAGGAGGTGCCAAGCTACACCCCAAGCCTCGTTTGTGTTTTTTGCTTGTCTGTTTTGTCTCTTAGGTTTTGTTTCCTTTTGAGACAAAGTCTGGCTAAGTTGCCCAGGCTGGGCTCAAACGTGCAATCCTCTGGCCTCAGCCTCCCAGAGTGCTGGGATTACAGGTGTGCGCCAGGCCTGGATAAATTCTTATGTACCACTACACAGTTTCTCCTCATTTCCCTTCCTTACACTGGGGGAGGGATAAACATGCATATAATTAGAAGGAAGAAAAGTGAAAAACACAAAATCCAGGATAATGGCACCTCTGAGGGGAGCTAGGAACTGGGATAGGGACACCCCTGAATACGTTCTTAGTGATAATCTACCTATCGGGTTAGGTATTGGATTCATACGGTGTTCATATGTTTAAATAAATAGATAACAGGATGAAAGAAGTCGTACATGGAACAGTTGGTGAGTGTACCGATGAAGGGTTCTGCGAAATCCAAATCGGCACGGGGCGGGGACAGTTTCTGTGCCACGGATCTTACATTTCCAGCGGCAGGGCACGGGCTGCGGGTGTAGCTCACTGGTAGAGCACTTGCATAGCACGCATAAGGCCTGGAGTTTGTCCCCAGCACAGAAAAAAAATGGGGCTGTTGTTCCAAACAGATGTCCAAACTACAGTTGAAGCAGTAATCTGGTCTCTCTTTTCCTTGGAAACAACTTTCTGCAGCTGGCTCAGTTTCCTCAACCATGAGATGAGCGGTGTGGGCCAAATCGGCGCTGGGCCCCTCCGAAGAGAGGACGCCTGATCCAGCGCAGGGGCAGAGCAGGGCAGGTCCCGCTTCCCGCCCCCCGCCCCGCAGGGAGCCCCGCCGGCGGCCTCTCACCCTGTGTCCTGCCCGCCTAGACACCTGGACACCTGGCAGGCCCGGCCACTCCTGGGAAATCTATCCTGCCTTTGACCCCGGAAGAGCCGGTGCCAGGCCTGATGCCCCAGGCAGTGATGACTCACACCCGTCCTGAAATGCCACTCCCAGCACCTGTGGGGCGGGGCCTGTGCAGCTCCAGACCCGGGAGAGTATAACCCGGTCCTCACAGCAGCCGAGGTTGCTTTGCTGTTGCCCGCCACCAGGCCTCTCCCCTTGTAGGGCCCCAGAGTCCTCAGGAGGCCTCCTGCTGAGTCCACTTTGTTCCCGTGAAGCCCTCTGAGGCTGACTCTAGAACAGAGCTGCAGGATGCGACTGGCACTGCTGGGGTCCCCTGAGCTACACATTTTCGCCTGCTCAGGGGGCTCCCAACCACTGTGGCTGCTTCTCCCTGGCCGTGGGCTCTCCAGAGCCTCAGATGAGGCCAGCTTGCAAAGATCGGGTTAGAAGGGCTGGGGAGTGAACCCCGGAGCAGCCCTCGGGATGTCTGGTGGGAGCACATGTACAGCGTGCAGGTCCCCACCCTGGGGTGGGGGAGCATTTTCCCACCGCTCTCCCTGGGATGAAGCCAGCCCGCTTTGCATAGCTCGTCTTGCTTCCCCACTCCTTGGCTGCTTTGTGCTTCTGGAACTGTGAGCCTTCGCCCTGTCTCAGAGCCTGCTCCTCAGAGGAGCAGACTGAGGCCTAAGAGGAGAGGTCCCCAGTCCTCCCTGAAGCCTGATCAGCAGCCCGGCCCTCGGCCTGCATGGCCTCCTCCACCTGGAAGATCTGACAGAGGAGTTCAAGTGTTTCCCAGACTCCATCCACCATTGCCACTATTTTTGCCACGAGCTGCGTGCCCTTTTCAGATTTGTCATACTACCTGCAGCATTTACCTAGTACATTTTATCCGTTCTTTTTTAGTTAAATTTACTTTTTCCACCCTAGATTCTGTTAAAAATCAAAATTATATATCAAAGATAATGCATCCATATCCAAAATTCCAAAGGTTCAATAATGTACACCGTAAAAAGCAAGCCTTCCTCCCAGACCCACGTCTCCTGTTTCTTCTCTAACTTTCCAAGACAGTGTAGGGCTGCACCCACCTGCCTGTGTGTGTCTCTGTGTGTGTTCTCTTCAATGTGTTTAAGTCAGTGTTAGCTGGGTACTGTGGGAGTCAGAGGCAGGAGGATCATACATTTCAGCTCAACCGAGGCAATTTAGTGACTTTGTGGGGCTCCGTCCCTGCCTCAAAATAAAACATGTAAAAAGGGCCAGTGATGCAGCTCAAAGCAAAGGTCCTGGTTTGAATCCCTAGTACCACAGAAGGGAGGGAGGGGGAAAGAGAGAGAGAGAGATCACTAGGAATCCTATGTATTACCATTTATCTTTTTTTCCCAGAGGATTTTTTTCTTGTAATTCCATCCATAGTGGACTTATAGTTTGAGATGACTGTTTGTTGTCTCCTCTTATATCATGAGTGCTTCCTATTTTATTAAAAACTCTTTGGCATCACATCTCATACTATTTGGTTCACAAAACTTTATGAAAAATGAAAAGGTGTTTAAAGAAAAAAGAAAGGTGTTTCCACAATAAAAACTGTTTCTACCCATTCGCCCAGGCTTGAGCAACTGAACAGAAAGCATTTCCTGGCTCTCAAGTTCTTTCTTGAACCACTCAGCCCCACCCGGACTTGCTCAAGGTAGCAAAGGTTGAGATTGGCCCTGGCTCTTTCAGTCCCACTAACACAAGCCTCCCTCTGAGGGTCCAGAGAACCTGTCTCATTTAGGGCAAGGGTTTGATAATGACTGAACAGATGTGCAGAGAGCTGTAAACAAAGCACTCAGGAGGCTGAGGCAGGAGGACCACTGTGAATTCCAGGCCAGCCTGTCCTACACAGTGAGTCCAAGCTATACAGAGAAACCTTGTCTCAAAAAGCAAAAAACAAAAAAAAATTTGCAGAGAGACAGGTTTGACCTTCAGGCCTGACACTTCTATTCGGTTTCCCATTGAGAAAAACTTGTTTTTTCCAATAAAATAGAGACATAATTCTGACCTTCAAGAGACTCAAGTGAGATTATGAATTTGAGAGCACTCTGTAAAATCTCATATGTGTGTGTGGTATTGGGGACTGAGCCCAGGGCCTTCACACTGAGCTACATTTTATTTTGAGACAGAGTCTTGCTAAGTCGCTTAATTGCTCACACTGTATTCAAACTGGAAATCCTCCTGCCTCAGCCTCCGAGGGTGCTGGGCTTACAGGTGTGTACCACCACACCCAGCACTCTGTGAAATGTTAGAGCCACACCTGTGTACAGTGTGACTGCATTGGAATCAGGCATCATGAGTTAGATGCAGGTTTGGGCTCCAGTAGGTTTACTCTAGGGAGTGTCTGCCTCCATCACCCCTGAGGGGCACAACAGTGCCTCCCAGGAGAGCCTGTAACAGCTGCCAGGTCACAGCCGCCCAGTGAGCGTCACTCCGCCCCTCCTGTAATTAGCTTGACCTTGAAGGTTGACAGAGAAAGAGGGCACAGTGCTAGGGAAGGAGGACCAGGGAGTGCGGACCAGGCTGCGGCTCTGGGTAGAGTGCTTTCCCAGCATTCAAGAGGCCCTGAGTTCTGTCCCTGGAGGGGAGGAGCAATGGAGAGACAGAGGCACCTCAAGGAAGGAAAGAAGCCTCCTTTTTCTTCCACTGCAGGTCACTTTAAATTAGACACGGTGATGCTGAAATTTTGAATTATGTTAGACATTTTAATACCTGAAAATGAGACGGGCGTGGTGGGGCACGCCTGTAATCTCAGCACTCTGGGAGGCTGAGGTAATAGGATCGCCATGAGTTCAAGGCCGGCCTGGGCTACAGAGTGAGATCATGTCTCAAAAAAAACAGAAATAAAATATCATATATTTTTGGTAAGCTCCGGAAAACTATGGTAGAAAAACCAAACTCTAAATTCAATTTCTTCCACTAAACTCCCACGCACTTCTGATGCCAGGTGTGTACAGCGGTTTTCCCTGAGCATCAGTAAGCAATGCTGCAGCCTGGACACTGGCTGAGTGTCCTCTACCCCAGCTCCACCCTACACCACCACCTGAAGGAGCATCAGGTCGCCCAGGCTGAGGGTTCGGTGCCCAGGGCTGCCCCCACTTCGGGTGTCAACTGCAAGCTCGAGTTGTTCTACCTGTGCTTCTGATGACCCACTACGCATCAGGGCACCTTGACCCCTTCTTGAGCTTTCCTTAATTGCTAGAGAAGCCTAGGAACACAGCCTACTGTGTTTCCTGGTTTATTGCAAAGGGCATCACAAAGGATACAGTGAAGACAGGCGGAGGGTAAGGCAGGGGGAGGGAGGGGCACAGAGCTTCCACGGCCTCTCCGGGGTGCCACCTTACAGAACCTTCTACCTGCCCTCACACCCAAGGTGCTCCAACCCTGCCCTTCGGGAGTTCATGGAGGCTTCACGGTAGAGGCTTGAGCGAGTCCTGCACTGGCCACAGGTGACTAACTTGGTCTTCAGTGCCCTCCCTTCCCTGGAGACTGCAGGGTGGCTGAGAGTCCCGACTCACTCAACCTGCCTTGGCCTTCTCAATGACCAGCCCCATCCTGAAGCCACCTAGGGGCTGCCAGCTATATGCCAGGAAATGAAGACAAAATATGTAGGTCACTATCAGAGGGCGATCAAGATCAATCCTCCGACTGCCTAGAGAGGGGGAAGGCGAGGGCTAAAGAAAGAAAGACAACAGCGACCTGCGTAATTTCAAAGCATATGGGGGCGGGAGGTCAGTGCCTCAGAGCAGCAAAGACAAGGACTCCCCGAGCCGGCCGCCATGTGCTGGGCGCACACAGTAATCGGAGGGAGCATCGGGTGACCTGGGGGGCGCGGCGATCCCTTGTCAATTTGGATCTTACACTGATGAAGATCTTAGGTCGATGAGGATCTTATGCTGATGAAGGCAGCAAGGACAGCATTCTTACGGTAGTAAGTGGGATGAGTTAAACTGATGAGGAATTTGTCCCTCCCCAGGTGAAACCTTTCTACGTGGTGCTCAAAGAACCAGGACGTATGTCTTCAGCTGATGAACTCTTGCCCTTGAGCCTCACAGCATCACGGGACCACTGAGGCCTCAGCTGTGACCAGAGCCAAGCGTGGAGTCACGTTCCCGCATGTCATAGCCAGCTTGTGGGAAAGGAGACATTGGGCCTCAGACCGCTATAGTCATAGTTTATCTATGAAATGATTTTCCCAAAAATCATGTAGAATTGCTCCTGACAGGCCACAATGTCATAACTACTCACCCAAATGCCAACAGGGATTACTTCTGATGAGGGAAGAAGAGAAGAAATCAGGATGGCTGAAGAGAGTTTTCCCTTTATCTATAAGATATTATTAAATATATTCATTCATCATTAAATCTCATTCCCCCGAGGCTCTGGGGGCCTAGATACACCAATGCAAAACTCTGTGGATGCTGGCCCGGGGATTTAGCTCAGTGGTTCTGCCGCCTGCCTTGCAAGTTCAAGGGGCCAAGTTCAATGCCCGGCACCAAAAAAATGTGATAATAATAATAAAACTTTGTGGCTGCCTTTGTTTAATCTTGAAAATTCAAGGAAATCCTACACTCTGCTTCATGATGTGTTAGTTTCAATATAAACATGTGATTTTCAATTCGAATTTATTGATTAAGTTATATAACTTGGGGCCGGGGATTTAGCTCAGTGGTTCTGCCGCCTGCCTCGCAAGCGGAAGGACACGAGTTCGATCCCCATACCGAAAAAAAGTTATACAACTTTACCATGCCCATCATGATCAAGAATAGCAATAACCTTGGTGTGGAGTTGACAGTCCAAGATGTACCAAGCAACTGTAGAGCCCCACCCTTCAGAGTCACCCCGTCAGGCCCCTAGGGGCCTGGAAGCCCAGCTGCCACCGCACAGAGCCTGGTGGAGCCCTAGCTGCTGCACGGCCTGGCACCGTGAAGATGAGTACAGTGCTATAATGTGGGAAAATTTAGCAGCTGTTCCTCAGACAAAGGGCTATGCTCTAGAATATATAAAGAACTGAAAAAGTCAGACCCCCAAGCTCAAAGACCCAATTCAAAAATGGGCTTCTGAAATGAACAGACATTTCTCAGACAAAGAAGTAAAAGCAAATAAACATGAAAAAATGTTCAACATCACTGGTCATTTGAGAGATGCAGATGAAAACAATGCTGAGATTCCACCTCACCCCAGAAAGAGTGGCTGCTATCACGAAATCAACCAATAACAAATGCTGGCGGGGATGTGGGGAGAAAGGAACCCTGCTCCACTGCTGGTGGGAGTGTAGACTGGTGCAACCACTGTGGAAATCAGTATGGAGATACCTCAAAGAACAAGGACTGGAGGTCCCATTTGACCCAGCTATTCCCCTACTGGGGATCTTCCCCAAAGAATTCAAAGAATCATACCACAGCGATATATGTGCACCCATGTTCATAGTGGCACAGTTTGTAATAGCTAAAGCTTGGAAACAGCTCAAGTGCCCATCAGCTGGAAACTGGATAAAGAAGATGTGGGTTTTTCTATACAATGGAGTACTACTCAGCCATAAAGAACAAGAAACTAGAGTCATTTATAGCTAAATGGATGCACATTGAGGCCATCCTCTTAAGTGAAATAAATAGGACACACATGTGTAAATACCTAATAGTTTCTCTAGTGTAAGAAACTGAAAGTGTAAATAAGGATGAAAATGAATAATTCATAATTTGAAATAGGAAGAAAAGGTCCGAAGGGGTAGTGCAAGTGGGAAGGGAAGGGGAAAGTAAAGAAGGGAAAGGAAAAATTATGAGAAAAGGGAAAAATGGAAACCAAGTCTGTGTAAATAAGGAAGGGTGGAGGGGATGAAGGATGCACAGGTAATGGAAAAATAACCAAGATACATCATATGCAGGTACAAACACCGAATGATAAATGTAAGCATACTGTATACCTAAAATGTACCAATAAAAGAACTTAAGAAAAGATAGATAAATTAAATAATAATTTTTAAAATGACACCAATTTTTCCTACTAAAAAAAAGAAAAGATGAGTGAGGTACTGGATGCAAAGTCATGCTTTTGCTGCAGTTCCACGCGTGGCTCTGGCTGCTCTGCAATGGGAGGCCACAGTTGGCCCGGGAGTTCCTGAAGCGAAGATCCTCCTCCTCCGTGAACAGCAGGGAGCAGAAGCAGGAGCAGGCTGCACAGAGGAGAAGGCTTCGTGGTGAAAGAGGAAGTGAGAGAAAACCAAGGCAGCCCAACTCCACTCGTAAGAAACACCCTCCTGCTAACACTCTCGCCACTCCCAGGGAAGCTGCTTTGGTCCCTGCGTGCCAGTATCCTCTCGGGACCACGCCCCAGCAGGGAGCGGCCACATTCAAACCACGGCAGGGCTGGGGAGGAGACGCTGGTCCTCTAGGACACAGCAGCGGCCGGACCCACTTCTGTACCCACATCTCACCTTCCTGCACCCCGAGGGGAACTTGGCTGGCCCAGGCAGCCGCTCTCACCAAGGGACACCTGGGTCCAGCAGTGCCTCCCTCCATCCCATCTCTGTCAGTCACCTTGGGCAACCACACAATGACTTCCTTCAGTGCATCCGGCTCAGGCTGGGGAAACTGCAGAAGGAACTTGTGGCAGTCAAGGAAACAAAGTTTCCTGATACAACTTCTGCTGCAAGGAGCATGTGCAGCTCTCAACTGAGGCCGGGGGAGAGGCAGCCGGTCCCTGAGACGCAGGACCCCAGACGGGTGCCTTTGGCTGCAGGAGCCCTCGCAACAGTCGAGGATGCTTCCACCAGCTCTGGGCCTCTGGTCTGCACTCGGGTCGGGCTTCACCACAGTCACATGGCTCGCTTCAGTCCCCTCCCACAGGCATCCGCCCTCCTAACGACTGTGCTTACCACCTGTCAGAACCTCCCTCATTTCCTGGGGAAGTGGCTTTGAGCCGTTGGATACCTATCCCTCCCCAGGCCTCCAGAGCCCCTGTGTAGGCAGCTGGGGGCCACAGATGTGCAGTGCATAGGAAGGGGTGCTGGGAGCCAGCATGGGGAGTGACCAGCTCTTTCTGGAGGAGCCTAGATCAGGAAGGGAAAAGAAGCCCAGCATAGCGGTGCACACGTGTAACTGAAATGCAATAGCATGATTCTTCATGAAATCAAAGGGTGGAGTTGAGGACAAAGGAGGTAGACCGGAAGAATGTTTGTTAAGAAGAAAGAAATAGCTCCCAGTGGTGGGAAGGAGACCCGAAAGTGGGATGCCACAGGGACTCTCTGTCTAGGAGTTTATACCAAAAACTGACCAGGCCTGAGACTATTCTGAGTCAAAGTGAGGTCGGCCTACAGGACGAAAGCCACTTAAACCAGAAACGGGCCTGTGAGGAGTTGAGCCACACAGCAAGCATGTGTCCCCAGGCGTCTCTTGGCCTCTACCTAATGGTTTATTAAAAGAACAGAGAGGCAAAGACCTTTTCCAGACAGTAGGAACAGAAGCTGTCACAGTGGTCGCCGTCACCCTGCTTTTACCTGTCCCAGCTCTGGACTTGTGTCTGGTTCTTGTTCACTCTCACTTCAGGCTCCTGTGCATCTAGCCTTGGCCTGTGTGGTCCTCCTGACTCTCTTGGACCCACTGCCTCTCCAGCCGCCTGCTGTCTTCTAACTTGCCTGCCTATAATACCAACACTCTAGGAGGCTGAGGCAGAAAGGTCAGAAGTGGGCAGGCCTGGGCAATTTTGTGACCCAAGAGGACCCTGTCTCAAAACGTAAAAAATAAACAAAAGCCCTGGGTTCAATCTCCAGGAGTGGGGGGCGGGGGGGAGTTGATTTCCAGAGTCCTGAAGGATGAGTGGGAGAGAAATTCCTTCCTAGCAAAGAGATCCCTGACTAGGGAACACAAGGGATCCAAGATGCAGTAGGGCCGAGGGTTGACATCCACAGGGCAGGGATAGCAGATGAGCCTGGAAATGCCCAGGGCCCTGACTGCAGAGCCAGACACTCAGAGGTAACAGAGTCAAAAGTTTTGAGATTGCTCCAACTGACTCTGGTCACCTGAAGGCATTTGTGGGGTGTGTTTGTATCTCCCATGCCGGGGATAGAGCATTTATGTTTTCAGGAAGATTAGTCAGGTCAAGCTCAGAGGCTAGCTGGGCATGGTGGCATACACCTGTAATCGCAGCACTCAAGAGGCTGACATAGGAGAATCGCCACACGTTTGAGGCCACCGTGGGCTACATAGCAAGACCCTGTCCAAAAAAACAAACAAAAACAAAAAAAGCATAATTAAAAGGCCACTGACCAACAACAGGTCATTTGTCTCTGCACACAGATGAAATGAAGGAGTCAGATTATAATAGGTTTTATCAATTGTGATGAGTTTTACAGCCAAGTAATTCATTTCCTTTATTGTTTGTCTTCTAGCTGAAGAGCTTCTGAGATGAATCCTCCCTTCCGACTCTCAGATCCCCGCAGGTCTCCTGCCAGGGGACGTGCTGAGCTTGCCCCTCTTCCTGGCTAGGCCTTTAGGCCTTTCCTACCTACCCACAGCCTTCCCTTTGTCAGCCCCACACCTACCATCCCCCAGGAAAAGCGCCACACGGCAAGCAGCTGCTGAGAGACCCCGGCCCTGTCACACACAGCAGCAGCCCCGCCTGGCCAGCACCTGCCCTCAGACAGAAGCAGGAGCAACCTGCAGTCCCACTGGCCCGATCCCCAAAGGCCCCTCTCTGCAGCACACAGGGGCACTCCTTCTGGCCTCAGTGGGCCCTCCAGAGCCCAGGAAATGGGGTGCGAGCTGCAGCCCGAGGTGAGCGGGGGGACGATTCCGGTAGCCCTGGTGGGTGCCTTCTATGCCCCACAGAAGAGGGCCCAGAGGAACCTCTTCCATGTCCAGGGTGCACAGTGAACATTCTCAAAGCCAAGGGAGCTAAGCTGCAAGTTGGTGGCCCACCATGGCCTCTGACAGCTTTAAATTTTGTGTTTGCTTATTTTCTGCTCCGTTGTAAATTTCTGTGAATAGACCTGTGCCTCTGCAGACCCACCCACCCTGGGCCCTCCGCTCCCTCCCTCCCTCCACCTCAGCTTCTTCCTGCACCCGTGGGCCGCCTGGTGGCCAAGCTCAGGGCTCTGACGGACCCGTCAGGCTGCTCGCGGGTACCGACCCCTCACCCCGTCTTCCGTCTGTGCCTCGCTCCTCCCTGCCCCGCCCGCCCGCCCGCTGCTCCTACTCCTGCTCCTGCTCAGGCCTCCCCGGCCTCGGGCCACACGAGCTCCAGCGGCTGCGCGTTCTTGCCCCTGTCGTGCCAGCAGACGTCGAAGAAGGGGTACACGGGCCCCGGCAGGCGCTCGTGGAAGGCGAAGAGCGGGGTCAGCGCGTCGGCGTCGCTGGCGTCGTAGAAGGCGAGCACGCCGTCGCCGAAGCTCAGGTAGAGGCCGACGCGCGTGGGCCGCCGCTCGGGGACGCGCAGGGCGCGCGGCTCCTTGGCCTCCACGTGCGCCTCCAGCGCCTTCCCGTCGCGCAGCCCCAGCAGCCAGAGCCCCTGCGACGGCGCCGCGTGCAGCCGGCCACGCCGGGGCGCCTCCGCCGCCATCACGCCGAGGGCCCAGCGCGGCTTGTCGCCCACCTCCACCTCCCAGTAGTGCTCGCCGGCCGACAGCAGCTGCTGCGCCACCACCGCCACCGCCTTGTCGAACTGGCGCGCGTCCTCGCTGGCCGGCGGCGCCTTCTGCTCCGTGCACTCCACGCGGCGGCCCGCGGCGGTCACCACCAGGCTGGGGTGCGCCGAGCCCGGGTCGAAGGTGAGCTCCTCCAGCGCTGCAGGGACGCCGCGGTCAGCAGGCCTCGGCTGCTGCCTGTGCCGGGCAGCGCCTCCCGGATTCCTTCTGCCCAGCTGCCTGATTCCCTCCCTCCAGCCCCGCGCCGGACAGAGTTGTACGGAGCCGGGGACCTGCCGCCTGCAGCGCCAAGGAGGCCCGGTTCTCGGTCCCTCTGCCGGAGGGTGGGGTCCCTGGGGACCGGACCCTTTGCACTGAGCTACACGCCTAGGAGGCTGAAGGGATCACAGCTGGGCGCCACCACACCCGGCCTCCGTCACTTTGAGCGGGCTTCTGGGTCTTACTTTTCTCTTGATGAAACCCAGGGTCTCCAGCCCCACCGCACTGACCACCAGGGGCCACACGGCTGCAGCCGCGCCTCGTGCCCTGTAGCACCCAGACGGGCTCTACCTCTTGGTAGGTGAGGCTGAGGCCTTGAGCTTCCCCAGCCGTGGCCACGACAGCCAGTGTGTGACCCAGGCCCGTGCCAGGGAGCCAGGGGCTCCGCGGATCCTCAGCCAGCCCCCTTGCACTCCCATGAGCAGGAGTCAGCATCTCCACATCCAGCGAGAGGCCAAGGGTGGCGCAGGGCTCTGGGGTTCAGACCCACGCCCCAGCCTCCTGTCCGCCCCTGTCAGTCACTTGTGAGCCCCGCGCCCTCAGAAGTCCCCCATGTGCGGGTTAGGCGCTGCAAGGGGAGCCAGAGCTGCAGTGTGGGTGCCCTCTTCAGTGACCTGGGTTGAGCCGGGACTCCCACTGGCCCCTGGTTAACACACACACCCAGGTACCGCCCTCTCGGTACCTGGCATCAGAGCCCGGAACATCTTCCTCCACACCTGGAATTTGAAGTCATCTGAAATGACAGGCAGCTGGATATCCAGACGGGCAGGGGGTGATGACTCTGCCAGGATCTTCTGCAGCCTGGGGGTGCGGAGGTGAAGGGAGGTGTCTTTGCCCTCCCCACAGAGGATAGGGCCTGAGGGGAAGGAAGCTTCCAGCATCTCCTCACATTGCAGCTGCACTGAAAACTCCTGCGGGAGTTTCGCTTTGGGCGCAGGAAAAAGCACTGCAGATGGACGGAGCTGATGGCTGCATGTGAATATGCCAGTGCCACAGAGTATACACTGTACACTTACAAATGCTTAAAAGAGCCAGGCGTGGCAGCACACACTTGTAATATACACTTAGGAGGCCGAGGCAGGAGAGTCACTGCAAATTCAAGGCCAGCCTGGGCTACATGGCAAGTCCCTTTCTCAAAAAAAAAGAAAAAAATTGTAGAATATATATAACATAAAATGGTTTTTTTGGTTTTTTTGTCTTGTTTTTTTTTTTGCAGTACTGGGCGTCAAACTCAGGACCTCATGCTTGCAAGGCAGGTGCAGCACCACTGGCACCTGGTTTTGCTTTTTGAGACAGGGTCTCACTACGTAGTGCAGGCTGTCTTGAACTCACTATGGAGCCCAGGCTGGCCTGGAACTCTTGGTGATCCTCCTGCTTCAGCCTCCTGAGTTCTGGGATCACAGGTGGTGTCCCACCATACTGGGCTCTACAATTTACTTTAAGAAATAAATAAAACTCTTCTGCTGGGATAAGGTCCAAGCTTCTCAGCCCTTCCTAGTCTGCCACACCAGCTTTGTCTCTGGCCTGCCGGCCTTTGCACTTGCTCTCCCTCTACTTGTCCTGCTGTTTCCCCATTTCTTCCCAGTTAGCGCCCGTCCCTTCCTCCAGGAGCCAGCTCAGATGCCCACTCCTCTGGGAAGCCCCTGGCCCCACCACCACACAGCAGGGCGCACGGTGCCTGTGAGGCCCACCCAGCTGGCTCACACCAGCAGCCTTGCCCTCGGTGGGGGCCGGGTCTAACTGGTTTCTGTGTCCACACAAAGCACAGGGAGCGGGGAGCGATGTGAGGCGCACAGCGTGGGAGTGCACGGTGACTAGCAGGTGTCACTAGAAGCCAAGGGCAAAGGGGGCACAGCCAGGTTACCTCACCTGCTTGTCACCAGGCAGTATTTCTGGGGGAGAAAGAGAGTGGAGGTGAAGCAAGCTGGAAGGACTCTGGGGACTGCTGAGGATGTGGGGCACCGGAGCACTGGGCCGGAAGGCGCAGGAGAGCCAGAAGGACCCCGGGCTCAAGGTCACCCTAGCCCCGTCCCTCTGCCTGCATTAGAGCACAGTGCCCTCCCTAGGGAACCCGTGTTCCTGTCGGAAGGCTGTCCTGATGAGTAAATGGACCTAATGGTCTGTAGTACGAAAGACGTCCACTTGGACAACAGACCTTGTGCAGTGCCCCCCATGTGTGACCCAGCGCACCCCATGCCTCTCGGCCTCGTCGCCTCCACCCGCCCGTGGAGCCTGAGCCGGGGCTGGGATCATGCCGCTCACCATGAGGAACTCGGTCTGTGGCTTGTCGGCCACCTCCTCCAGCACCTGCTCCATCTCCCGCAGCTGCTCCAGGTAGGAGTTCAGGCCCGCCAGCTCCCGCTGTAAGGCCGCCCCAGCCTCGCCTCGAACTCGTTCCGCCTCCCGGTCCAAAGAGCCCTCCAGGGCAGCCAGGAACAGCCGCATCTTGCCCAGCTGCTCCCCAACAGCCCCCCGGAACTGCCGCACCGTCTCCTGTGAGGGGCAGGGGAGAGCACTCGGCAGGACGCCCTCGGCCCGGACCCCTGATCCCAGGCCCGCAGCGGCCCTCACCTCCACCTCCACTAGCTGGTGCTGCAGCAGGCCCACGCTCTTCTCCTTGCGCTCACAGGCCTCCTGCAGCTGCGTCTTCTGCTGCGGGAGCTGAGTCTGGGAGCAGGGCGTAAGAGAGACGAGATGCTGACCACCCCAGCGCACCCCACGCCTGCCATCCGGAGCTGGGCCTCAGTGCCAGCTCCTCCGGCCATGTCCCCAGACCCAGACCCTTCATGCCTCCGGGCCTGGCCAGCATTGGTCCTGGGGTCCAACCCCTCCCTGAACCCGCTCCCCCACAGCCAGCCCCAGGGATGACAAGCTCCGGTGGAATTTGGTCTCCCAGACCAGACTGGCAGGTATAGCGCTGTCCACACAGCAGGCTTCTGGGGCCAGTGAGACTGTGCAGGAGGAAATGCAAACCCCACGCCAGGGCCTCAGTCGCCTCTGGGGACACGCAGCTTTCTGAAGGCGTCCTGAATGGGCCAACTGAACCCTAAACCCAGGCTGACTCCTACCCAGAACCTGTGAGCTTGTGGTTCCCAGAATGCGAGCACGGGGAGCCCCTAATAGTTGGACAAAGCTGCTTCTGCTGGGGGCGGGGGTCTCGGAACCCGGCGGGTCCCTTCCTGACTCCGTGGCTTCCTGCTCAGTGTCCCCCTCTGCAGAATCGGGGTGACCCTGCCCCTAACAGCGGGGAGCGGGGACTGCGGGAGCCGTGTGCCGAGGGGTCGCGGCCTTTCCCGGGCCGTCGGCTGCAGCGGCTCGGGCTACTCGGGCTGCTCTCCGACGTCGCCTCCTACGGACTCGGCCGACCTCTCGTCCGCCTTGCTGCTGGACACGCGTCTGCCCTGAGGCGAGGCCGAGCGGCTTGGGGACCTGACGTGAGCCCCACCCTTTCTCGCCCGGACCCCAGGCATCCCCCTGCCTTCCTCTCCCTTCCACCCCACCCCTGCGACCCGCAGACTGGATCTCTGGATCTCGCCGCTTCTGCCCCCAGTTCCTTCCAGGGTTCTGGTCTCTGTCCGAAGATAAGGATGGGCGAGGCTGTGCATGCTGGGGTCCGCCCCACAGGTGGGCCTGGGCCGGGTGGGCTCGGAGGAGTAGGGTTCTGGGGTGGGCTAGGAGTCCCCTGAGGCCAGGCTGGGGCCTTGAGGACGCGAACTCCGGCTCGAGGGCGGAGCCCTGCGGCCTGTCCCAGCGCCCGCCGTGGGCCGGTCTCCTTCGCCAACCCTGACTCCTGGGCGCTGAGGCGCGACGTGGGGTCCCGGACCCCAGCTCCACCGGAACCGAGCCTCCCGCGCCCTGGCCACTCGGCCTTCGCCCCTCGGGCCCCCGGCCGCCCACCTTGAGGCGCGCGTGGGCCTCGGCGGCGGGCAGCAGGCGGTGGCCGCGGTGGGAGCCGAGCGAGGCGCACACGCCGCACACGAGCGCGCGGTCCTGCTCGCAGTAGACGCTCAGCGGGTCCCGGTGCTCCTCACAGTGGCCCTGCGGCGCCCGCGCCAGCCCCTCCACCAGGCGCGCCAGCTGCAGGTTGGTGCCGAGCGCCTGCGGCCGCGTGGGCGCCTGGCAGCTGGGACATGGCGCCGTGCCGTCCGCGTTCGGCTCCCCGCCCACGCGGCCCAGGCAGGCGCGGCAGAAGCTGTGGCCGCACTCCAGGGTCACCGGCGCGTCGAACAGCTGCAGGCACAGCGGGCAGGACAGCTCCTGGTGCAGGAGGCCGGGAGCGGCCGACATGGCGCCTGCAGGGGGCGCGGCCGTCAGCGGGGTCAGCTCGGGTCTGCAGCCCTCGGGGAGGAGCCCTCCCCGGGGCTCGGGGAGGAACTCCGGCTTTGCCACGGAGGACAAGGGACTCGGTCTCGGTCCTAAAGACAGCCCCCCGCGCTCCTCTCAGACCCACCGAAACGTGCCGGGTCGGTCGGGCCGCGGTCACCCAGCTCCTAAGCACAGTCTCGCTGAGCCTGCCTGTCTTAGCCAGGCCGCAGCCTCTGGCCCAGGCTAGGCCTCAGCGCGCCAACCCTGAATTCTCCAGAACCCCCCAGCCCCGGCCCGGCCCCCGCGCCTCCAGGCCCGCAGGACTCACAGGTCGTGTGCGAGGTCTTAGCCACAGAAGACTCCCGGAGGACCAGAGTCAGGCCTCCCCGAGGCGATCAGAGCTGCGGCGGCAGCAGGCTTAGAGCAAGGACAGCAGTGGGCAGCAGGGGCATAGGCACACCCAGAACAGGACAGGGGACAGAGGGCGGAGCCTGCCCGGGGCTATATTTAGCTGCGCTGCCCACCTCCTCGAATCACTTCTGGAAACTGATCTAGCTGAGCAGCCAGCTGGCAGGCGCCTGTCAGGGCCACCTGTCCTGGCCCATCCGCGGCTCTCGCAGGCCCGGCCTGAGGTCGGGGCTCAGAGCCAGTGGGGGACAGAAATGCGAGCACCAGGCAGCGTCCCCTTCCTAACCCACTTCCACCTCTACACCCGGGCTTCCTTCCCCCTGCCTGTGCCCCTCCCCAGCTGTCAGCCTCTGCTTCCCGAGATCCCAGCTCACCCAGGTCTCCGACAGAATCACCCGACCCGCAAAAGGCCTGAAAGGTTTTCTTCCAGAGGTCAGGCGAGGGCATTTTCTCCTGAGTGCTTAACAGCCCTGGAGCCACGTGAGCCCCTGAGTGCTGGGAGAATGAAGGATAGATAGTTGAATAAATGAATGAAGTGAATCCAGACCCCGCAGCCAGAAGTCCGTTCTGCCCTGGGAGCCCCAGGCCTTCTGTATGTATGCTTCTCTTTCAGTCTCAGTTTAGATTTCATTCAGCATCTGACCCCATTCATTGCTCTGCCTGTTTCTTATCCTGTTTCCCCCGTTCCACAAGAGCCTTGCACCTGCCACTCTCTCTGACTGGGAGAGGTTTCAAACCCAGATACTGCACAGCAGACTTCTGGGAAGATGGAATGGTGAGCAGCAGAGAAAGAGCCCCTCTGAGACTTGGTGTCCTGACACTGGAATACAGCAGCTCGAGGAGGAGGAGGGAAGCAGTTCCCCGGGATGCAGGAAGGGTCTGACAAGAACTGAAGCCTACAGGGAGGGTGGAGAAAGACCAGGCAGGCTCTCTCCCAGAGCCCAGACTCTCCTCAAGGGAAAGGCCGAACTGACTACAGACGGCCCCAGAACACAGTGACTACAGACGCCCCCAGAAGCCTCCTTGGAGAAACACGCCAGTGGACAAACTGGACTGCAGCGGCTGGTGAGTTATCCGGGTTCAGACCTCACCCAGGAGAAGGGAATTGGCTGGTAGCCATCTTGGAGAGGGGCCTACTAAGCTTAGAACTCGGAACAGCTGTAGGCGACTCCATCTAGTGGCTCCTGGTGCCTCAGTATGGGTGCCGAGTTCAAGTTAGCAGGAGGTCAGGGAGCAGAGTTCAAACCAGCAGGAGAGACACATAGACTGTTGTAGGCTCGAGGAATCCGGTTCCAGCCTCAGAGCCAGAAACTGGCCTGAACTTCAAAGGAACTAAAGGGGCAGGCTGGCTGGGATTATCCACTACCCCACTGTGAAGCTGCAGCTAACTTGCTGGGATTAATCAGTTTGGCTCTGGACTCTGTTTACCCACCTTACCTAACAGTGACAGGAGAGACACATCTTGAATTGGACATTTTGGGGTTTTTTAATCTTTTTCCTTTTCTTTTTTTCCTTTCTTATTCTTGTTTTGTTTAGTTTTTTCTTGATTGTTTTCTTGATTATTTGAACAGTTTCTAATTTTTTTGTTTTTGCTCTGTTCTGTTCTTTTCCTTTTCTTTTCTCTTTCCCACCTGTCTGCTTCACCAGTTTCCTAGTTTGTCCTCTGCCTTGCTTCCGATCGCTTCCTCTTCTTCTATTTCTGTTTTTTACCCCCACCCCCTTTTAAATCTTCTCCTAAGGGATTAGGAGAATGCCATATTAAGGGCTACAGTTTGTCATTTTCTAGGCTGTGTTTGATGCTATTGTTATTGCTGATTGTACTACGTCAGCCAAGGTGACGTAATTGTGTTCAGCAGTTGTTCCTCCTGGTATACCAAGACTGAGATCACCGAAGGGTCGTTAAAAAGAAAGAAAAAAAACCCTACAGGCCAGTGCCAAAGAACTGGCGGCTGGGCCAAATAGGCAGAAACTTCTCCTCCCCAGTAATTGAAGAGGTGGGGTCCTGCAACAGACTCAAGCCCCAAAGCCAGCTACACCTGGAAGATGCTTCTGAGAAGTAGTCATCCCTAAAGCTCCAAGTACTGGTGATGAAGCTGCTCACCATAAGCAACTTGCAGGCATCAACTCAGGAATCAAACTCTGAAAACTGGGTACTGCACGTCTCCCTGCCTCCCTGCCTCACATCTGCATTCAACCTCACATTTTGATGAGGCCTTCTCTAAGACCTTCTTCTCTTTCTTTTTGGCCCTCGATCCTCCTTCCTCAGTCTCCCAAGAAACTGGGGTTATACAGATGGCTCCCCATGCCTGGCAATTCCAAGAGTTTTATTGGTTTTTGTTTGTTTTTGCAGTACTGGGGATTGAACCCAGGGGCTTCATATTGAACTACATTCTCAGCCCTTTATATTTATTTTATTAATTTATTTTGTATTTTATTTTTGGAAAAGGGTCTCTCTAAATTGCTAAATTTCCCAGGCTGGGTTTTAATTTGCGATCTTCCTGCCTTGGCCTCCCAAGTGCTGGGATTTTAAGTGTGCACCACCTGGCTCATTCCGTGGATTTAAGTCTCATCAGCACAATACCAGCCTTCCGTGCTTCTTCCCTGTAACATTTGTCACCATCTGACGTGAAATATAGTCCACTTGTTTGTTGGTTTATTGTCTTCTTCTATCAGAATATAAGTTTTCTTCAATGCTTGTCTCCAGCTTACAATAAAATGTGTGGCACAAAGTAAGCACTCAACTAATAATGGATGAGCACACAGATGCTTTCCCTCTCATTTGGCCTTCATGTTTCTCTCTATCAGCCTCACTCAGCCTGTACCTAGCTTTGCTCATTCTTCTCAAGATACCCCCTCCCCAGTTTCTGTTTTATTTTGTTTGGGGCATAGGCTAGTTGGCTGGTTGGTTATTTTTTATTTTTTGTTTTTCTTGTAAATTATACTTTAATTTTTGCAATCAGATAATGATGCAGTGAGAATACAAGAATAAACTTTTTTGTGCATCCAGAAAATAAAAAGCACATTTATACAGATATAGCCACACAGTTTATTCCTTTAAAAAAAGAAATTTTTGAATTTAATTAAAGCTAAATTCTCTTCAGTGTAAAAACTTGGAGGTATAAACAAACTCAAGATATTGTGTACAGTAAATTATTAATGTACATTTCCAAACTTGCACAGTGCTCCATTTTAAAGTAAATGGCCTCATTTCAGCTTTTACTGTAAAGCATAACTCATATCTGAATCTTGAATAAAATTTTCACAACATTTAAATCCACTGAGAATTTCGTACACAAATGCAAGTTATAAAAATCTGATTTCAAATATAACTACATCAATTACCATGACCTTACATGTTACAACAGCTTGCTGACTTATTTAGCTATAGTGATTTTTTTTTTTTAAATCATAGAAAGGTCGCCTGCCTCACAAGTGCGAGGTCCTAAGTTCGATCCTGGTATCGGAAAAAAAAATCATAGAAAAATATTTCAATGTACATTCAACTGCTATGACAAGGGCCATGGCCTTGTGCCTTTAAACCATATTTTATAATAAGAGTATAAAGCACCACAGCAGGCATTTTTAAGCAAAACATTTATTGGTACAATTTAGATAAAGATAATGATAACACTCACCCACCATAGGGAGCTTGCACCTGGACGTGATATATCCTACTGCTTTTTCCCCATTCTCCTCCCCTCCCTTCAACCTCTTCCCCTCCTTATTTACAGAAGCTTTGTTTCCATTTTTTCTTCTAGTCTCTTTTTTCCTTGTCCCTTCTTTCCTTTCCCCCTCCCTCTTCCCTTGTTCCCCTTCACATTTGAATATTTAATTCCCATTTCCCAACATCCCATTTTAGTCCTTATTTCCACTTTTGGTTTCTCACACCAGAGAAACAATGTGGTATTTAAATATGTGTGCCTGATTTATTTTACCTAGAAGTATAGTCTCAAGGTGAATCCATTGAGCTAGAAATGTCTCAAGCTTATCCTTCTTATCCTTCTTTATGGCAGAGTATTTTTAAATACATTGTATTTTTTAAAACAGCACATTTTCTTTATCCATTCGTCAGTTAATAGGCATTCGAGCAGTTTCCAAGATTTAGCTATCACGAACTATAAACATGGTTGTGCATATATCGCTGTGGTACGATGCTTCTAATTCTTTCAGGAAGATACCCAGCAGGGGAATAACTGGATCAAATGGGACCTCTAGCCCTAGTTCTTTGAGGAATCTCCATACTGATTTCCACAGTGGTTGCACCAGTCTGCACTCCCACCAACATTGGAGAAGGGTTCCTTTCTCCCCACACCCCCGCCAGCATTTGTTATTGGTTGATTTCTTGAGAGCAGCCATTCTTTCTGGGGTGAGGTAGAATCTCAGTGTTGTTTTAATTTGCATGTCTTGAATGACCAGTGATGTTGAACAATTTTTCCTATATTTATTTGCTGTTTCTACTTCATCTGTGAAGTGTCTATTCATTTCAGATGCCCATTTTTGGATTGGAACTTTAAATTTGGGGGGGGGGGTCTATTTTTTTTTTTTTTTAGTTCTTTATGTATTCTGGATAGCAGTTCTTTGTCTGAGGAACAGCTGGCAAAAATTTTTCCCACTCTGTGGGTTATCTCTTCACTGTGTTGGTGGTTTCTCTTGCTGTGCAAAACCTTTTTAATATGATGGATCCCAGTTGTTGGTCCTTTGTGCTAGTTCCTGTGCAACAGGGCTTTTGCTCATGAAGTCTTTGCCTACACTAATGTCTTCAAGAGTTTTACCTATTCTATCAGCCAGCAGATGAAGTATTTCTGTTTTAATATTTAGATCTTTGATCCACTTTGATTTTAGTTCAGTGCATGGTGGTGAAAGATATGGGTCTTCAGCATGTGGAAAGCCAGTTTTTCCAGCACCAATTTATTTAAGAGGCTCTCTTCCAGTGAAGGTGTTTGGGTCCTTTGTCAAAGATGAGGTGGCTGATTATGTCTGGAGTTGTTTCTGCATCTTCTAATCTGTTCCACTGATCCTCAGGTCTGGTGTTTTGCCAATACTGTGCTGTTTTTATCACAGTAACTTTGTAGTATAATTTCAAGTCAGGGATTGTGATGCCCCCTGCCTTGCCTTTGTTGCCCAGAATTGCCTTTGCTATTGTAGGTCTCTTCTGGTTCATAATGAATTTTAGGATTGTTCTAATTCTGTAAGATATGCTGTTGGAAATTTGATCAGGATTGCATTAAATCTGTATAACAGTTTCGGAAGTATGGCCATTTTCCCTATATTGGTTCTTCCTACCCAAGAACAAGGGATATCCTCTTCGATCTCCTTTGTCAAAGTACTGTAGTTTTCAATGTAGAGGTCTTTTACTCCCTTCCTTAGATTGGTTCCTAGATATTTCAACACCAGGCATTTTTGGAATGAAAATTACCAAGATTGAAGAGGCTACCATAAAAATATTCATGTTATAATAAGGTAACAAAATAGTTAGCTCCATAGTATACCTGGGAGGAAATAGGAAGTGAGTGGAGATTAGTGCTAGTTAAGAAAGCCCACAGGACATAAGTGAAGGGAGCTAGGAACTCGTGTATTTGTTAAAATCCCTGTGGCAAGCCTAATACTGACCTCACTCCTAAGACTCTTAAGGCAACAAAGACTGAGATGTGTCTGGCCCCCAGATGCACAAATCCTGCCCTCCCCTCAACCTGTTACCTTAACTGACCAACCTGGCATATGGTTTAATGTGGAATGAAGAAGGGCAAAATGATTATATGTACAAAGTGAGTCAGTGCAAAGTGGAAACTCCTTTGTCAATAGCTTCAAATTCTCCTACTTCTCTCCAGCAGGTATTTCTAAACATCTAACATCCAAATTTGGATCTATTCTGAAGAGCAAATGTATAAAAGGCAAAAACATTCACTCTGAAAGGTTCTAATGTAAGGGTTTTTCCCGTCCTTTTGTGGAATTTGACAAGAGTTTCACCAAGAATGAAAAAAACTAGTCCTTACAAAGTATATTTTTCTACATATATATATATATTCTTTTCTTTTAAGCAGCGGGTCTAAGGAGAAGACCAGGCATAGTTGAGTTTGAGATAAATACAGATAGTTTTAGTGTATCTCCAAAACATTTCATGGAACACAGTTTTATAAAAATTATTCATCAGCCGGCCTGGCCCCTCTCCCAGCCCCTGAGAAGCCCCAACTTCTGCACCTCCCCCAACTGCATGCCGAAGGCACTCAGACCCTGCGTGAATCATCACTTCGGGCACTGATGTTCAGCTGTTTGCCCATGAAAGCCACCTTCACAAGGGGTCGACCCCAGCAGTCTGTGAAGGACCAGAGCAGGCAAGGGAAGCAGGCAGCTGGGAAGCAGCAGAGGAGCCACAGTGGACAAGCTGGCTCTCAGGGTCTCCAGATTCTTGGGGCAAGTGGAAGGCAGCAAAGCAAGGTGTTCAAATGCTGGGAAACTCCAGAGGCAAGAAAGCTCCTCTGAGCAAACCAAGAGACTCCCCCGTTTCAGCAGAGGTTCAGCAGCGAGACACTGGGACCCTGTGGTCCGCAGCAGGCAGTGCAGAGGGATGGTGCTGGGGAAAGGCCTGGGCAGCACAGGAGGAGTGGTGGCGCTGAGCCAGCACTCCACAGCGAGGCAGTCCAAGAAGGAGGGCGAGGGCTGAGGGTCAGGGTGTGTGGAACTTTGCAGCTTTTCTACAGAAATGACAGTGCCAGTCTAAGTAAATGCCATCCATTCAACACTTCTGTCTCAGACTTTCGATTGACACAAACACCACATAAAGCTGCCTTTCCTCCTACAGAAATGGGCCATCAACACTATTCCCAATGGAGGGATGAACTATCTTGGCACAGAAAGGGTCAGAAGAAAGGAGCAATGGAGCCAGGATGTAGCTCAGTGGCACCCTGCCTGCCTCGCAAGCGCAAGGTCCTGAGTTCAATCCCCGGTACCACACACACGCACAAAAAGTAGCAAGTCCGAGAATATCACGCTGAAGCTCTTTCAGTAAACTGGCTAGTTCAGGTCTTCTATAATACTCAGGCATCAGAAAACAGCCACCACCCTATGAGGGGTCCAGTAGGAATTCCTCCCCACTAATAATACTGGAGATATGATTTTAATTGCATAGTCATTCAGAACTATGAAAAAAGTGAAAACCAGCTCTTTTCTGCAAGGCCTGGGCTTTCTCCAACACAGCGCCAGCCACAACCCTCCCACATTAACAAGACAAGACCCCCGTCCAGGGACAACGGTCCCAACTCCCAGGCGCCTCTCCACCGTCACTGACACACAAGTCCCACGGCCTGGAGATCCACAAACTCGCCTTTCCATCTGGCCAGATCTCCCTCATCCCACAAAGCTTTCCAGCCACTGTTGGGCAGGACAGCTTGGAGCAGTGTCATGGAGCAAAGCGAAGGGAGACAGAGCACAGGGGGCCGAGCTGGCAGCAGGCCGCACCTCTGCCTGGAGGGCCGCGTGGCTGTGGTGTCGCGTGGACTTTCAGAGTTTGCTCACAGTGGCCGCTCTGCCACCACCTACAATTTGGGCTTCTGGAATCCAACACAAGTGTCGTGGTGCCCAAACTTTTATTTCTGACCCCTCTATATGAGGCGGCAACCAACCGTGGTAGTCAGTAGGCTTGCGGAGCCAGCTGTCGGAGAACTCCGGAAGTTGTCCTGCAGCTCATCCAAAGAGGTAATAAGTTTGCTAATTCTCTTGCCCAGAAGGCTTTTAATTAAATGATCTGTCTCTTCCCTGAAAATCCTCTTTTGGGAGATGACTTAGACTGGGTGAGTGGCAAAGAAAGTTGTCATTGATGTTTGAAACACATTCCTTCCTGCTGGCCTGTGTCCAGTTTGGGCTTTTCCATGTACGGTTTTTGAGCAATGTCTAGGCTTTGGATTCTAACAGACCAATTCCACACGGTGAGCAGATTCAAGGCTTGCTTTGTGTATCCAGGCTTTTCCTACCATGTTAGTATCTTTTTGGTGAGGTGAATTGAAGAAGGTACTAAAAATAGGTATACGTGGGCTATCTGACAAAACAGCCAGGTAAGCCAGGCGGCACATACCTGTAATTCCAGCACTTGGGAGGCTGAGGCAGGAGGATCGCTGTGAGTTCGAGGCCAGCCTGGGCTACATAGAGAATTCAAGGTCAGCCTGAATGCATAGCGAGACCCTGTCTCAAAGCAAGCAAACAACAAAACAGTCAGGTAAGTCTTGGTGAACTCACATATGAGGGAATGCCAGTGCACCAGCTGCCAGGCACAGTCTAAGAAAGCAGAAACACAGGAACCTCCTCTTTGTCACTCCAGCAGAGATGGCTACAGTGATCCAAGAAACAGTGGCCCCCATGACCACTCCTTTTGGATGAGGCTCTGGAGACTAGTCCTGGTTCGACGGTGGAAGTCCAACATCACTTGCACTGGAGAGGAGAGGAGGCAGCAGAGGTGGAAGGTCTGCTCCTCTAAAACTAGAACGTTTGGGCCGGGGATTTAGCTCAGTGGTTTCGCCACCTCCTGCACAAGCGCAAGGACCCATGTTCAATCCCCGGTACCAAAAAAAAAAATAAATAGATAAAATAAAAGAAGAATGTTCATGTTTTGTGCATCCAGGCATTCTGTAATCTCTGTTGCTTTTCAGACAATGTCTGATTATGTCAATCCAGCTGCTTCCCAAGAGAGAAAGCCATTTATATCTGTATCCCCAGATTCAGGACTGTTATCTATCAGAAGCAGCTGTTTAAATTTAGAGACTGCAGCCTGGATTTCCTGCAGGGCAGGCAGTTTGATAAGTCTTCAGCTGTAATAGTTTCATGATGTGGCCTGCTGGTGGTCTTGTAAATTCCACCCAGGAAGCTGTTCTGCACCTGCAAACCGCCAGCGTCCTTCCTGTTCTTTGGGCAGTGCTGACATTTTCAAAGGGGCGCTTCCGCTGGGCAGGACCAGCGCCGGATTGGCGCCAGGCCCTGAAAGGGCAGCGCACCCTCTTCCAGAGAGGGGCACAGGCAACAGCAGGTGCTGACACTGTGTTCTGTGCCACAGCTGCACGGGAAGGCAAGTAATCTTTCCAGCAGTTCAGGACCCTGGGTGTGATGACTTATGCCACAGTCCTTTTGACTTCCTCTCTTTTGTGTACCTCAGACAAAAGTGGAACGCTCAGAGGTCTTCGTAGTGGAGGATGAGTTTCTCGGGGTATTCCTTCAGTTGTCCAAAGAATTTTTCCTTGTGGAACACTGTGTAAATCTGACCAACACAGTGGAGTGTAATGTCATTTCCTCCTATAACTTCATTCTTAGTTATTCTTAACGCAGATTCATCAGCCCTCAGGAAGGCAACCCTAACTTCTGCACATGAGTCTACCATACTCGCCGAGCTGACCGGAACCTCCTGCGCCCCGCAGGGCTGAGCTGGCTTCACAAAGCAGCTGTCCACTTGGCGTCGGGAAGGGGAGCAGCTTCCTTCCCGGTTACTTCCCTTTCACTGTGTGAGTCTCCTCGGGGCCCGCATACTGGAGCTGGAGGCGCACAGTGTGCAGTGTGCGGCGGGGACTCTCCAGCGGACGGGCTTCCGGAGCTCCAGGTCACAGGGCAGGGGGCGCAGCACGGCCCCAGCACAGCGACTGCAAGGGACCAAGTTTAGCATCTCAAGGGAAGAGCCAAGGTCCTTCCCACACGGGGCGGGGCGCCTGCAGTTTTGTTTTGTTTTGTTTTTGGTACCCAGGATCGAACTCGGGTCCTTGCACTGAGCTAAATCCCCGGCCTGCTGGTTTTTCAGACAGGATCTTCCCCAGCTGGCCTCAAATTCATGATCCTTCTGCCTCAGCCTCTTGAATGCCGGGATTACAGGCTCTGAGTTTCAGTTTCTGTTTCTGGCTCTTCAGTTTCCCTTTGGACTGTCTTTGCCATGCCTTGGGTTTTAAATATTATCTCAAAAGTGCACATGAGATATTGTGAATCAGAGGCAGATTTTTATTAAATAACTCCCAGTAAACTAAATGTTCTGCACCCCTTTTGCCCTGGGTGACAGTTGTTTTTGGAGAGTATCCAGACTCCCCACAGGGGAGCAGCAAGGAAGCTCTTCCTGCTGATAAATGTCTCCTCTCGCTCCACCACTCGGGTAGGTAAACCCTAAAATACCCCCAGAAACCCTTTCCACGCCTCAGCTCTTACGCGAGGCCCAGTGCTTGTTTACAGCCAGGCTGTTTCCTTCTCGCAAGTTGTAGGGCCAAGCTTCTGCAGCCTCGCTACCTACTCCTGGCTCCCCGGTGCTGTGCGGCTGACACTATGGCCTTGCACCGAGTTTTACTATTCTTTTGAGTCAGAGCAATTACCTGTACAAATGACTACAGATCTGATTCCCTTGGCATGTGAAGAGTCTCCGGAAGCAAGTGTTCTTTCACCAGGACACTGAGAAGGCTGGGACAGTTTTATGTCCCCTACTCTGTCTCCAAGTCTCAGATTTCTTCTCTGACTTGGTTTTTCTTTCTTGTTTCTGTGGTACTGAAGATTGAAGCCAGGGCCTTTGCACTGAGCTGCGTCCCAGATGCCCGGCCCTGTTTTCCCACGATCTGGTCTCACTGAGTTGCAGAATTGCCCAGGCTGGGCTCCAACTTGCCACGCTCCTGCCTCAGCCTCCCGGAGGGCTGGGATTAGAACCGTGTAGCACCTCGCCCGGCTTCTTCTCTGGCAGCTGTGACAGCTCGGCCTTAGCTTGGGCGACTAACAGGAGAGCGTGGGGATGTGTTTTGGAGCTGGTCTCTGAAGCCACAAGCCACTTTATTTAGGCTCAGAGGCCAATTCCAGCCACAGTGGATGCCATCATTAGGTGCTGCAAACATGCACTAATAAAAATTAAACTTAGAAACCCAGCATCCAGAACGTAGATCTCATCTGACGTTTCCATCCTTGCCGAGTTGGGACTGAAGGTGGGATGGCAAGGTGAGCAGCTAGCCAGGGTCGGAACTCAGCACCAGTAATAAATTAGAGAGATAGAAGTGAAGGAAGGAATACCACTTGCAAGAAGAGAAAAAGCAGCGAACAGAAACAAGCTACCCCAGAGAGAGGGCGGAATCTGGAACGAGATGGAGAACCCTGAGCCCTCTTCTCTCATTTATTAGGAGCCCTTCCCCCTCCTCCTGTGGCTCTTGCCACACTCTGAATGGTCCCAAGGCTGTCTCTGGATGGGTCCCAGGTCACAGGACCCTATCCCAGTCCCTCTGTCCCCTACCCGTTCCTTCTGACGAGACAGGCTTTAAATTCTTCCTGCCCTTTGGTCCTTGTCAGGGCCTTTGAGCATATAGGTTGGTTAGTAGGAGCCTTAGGGAAAAGGCAGCTTAGAGTCAGTAATGAAGGGATGCATGTGTACCTACTGCAGTAACAGTGATCCTAGAGTGAAATATATGTATGTTATAGACATGTATTTATACATACACAGGCATATGCGGGTGTTCTTTTATTCTAAATAAGAGTTTTCTTCTAAGTGAAGTAGCCACCCCCTTGTCTCCTTCATTTTCGGGGGTCAGACATCCTGACTTCCATGCTCCTCGATTCCTCCTGCTCTGCCTGTCAGTTTCCTCTGGTTAATCTCTCCATTAGGGAGCATTCCTTCCTTTATTGTAAACTCTTACTGTTATGTCCGGTGGCCTGGCACCCAAGGGTCCCCAGACTCACCCTCCCCAGGCTTGTCTCTCTCTCCAGTGTAGGAGGAAGAGGAGTCAGAGGACCAGTGCAAAGTGAAAGTACTTTATCGTAGGTATTGCAGGAAGTGGTACAAAGCCACTCCAGCCCAGAGCTGAGGCATCGCTGAACCGGGGCAGCAGCCCTGCTTTATGGGGTAGGGGTCCCCTCTCCACCCCCAGGGTCGACCCTGACTGATGGGATATTGGGCTTGTTGCTAGGGGAATTGGTGGGCGAGGCGATCTGCACTAGGAGGGACAGTGCTGCCTGCACAGAGCAGGCGTCAGAACCCCAGACTGTCAGCCTCAAAGCACCGACCTGCTTGAAAGCCATTTGCTGGTCACAGCCACACAAAGTCTGCATTCTCTACCCTCTGAAAAGGGGCTGGGTCTGTCCTGAAACTTAGGCTATTTGTGTTATCTGGTGCGTTTCTATATCTGGTTTGGTTTTTGGTTGTTTGTTTTGTTTCTCTTTCTTTACTTTTGTCCTTTTAATCACTCCCAAAGAAATTCCTCTAGTAAAGTTTTAATTCCTTTAGTCAGGATTAGCCAGCAAATCTAGCCAGCAGAGGCAAAAGGCGCTTTTAGTAAGATTGTTTCACGAGTTCTTTAATAAAGCCTAACGATGCCCTTATTCTACTTCTTTTTAATGTCAGGAATCGAACTCGGGACCTTGCTCCTGCCAGGCAGATGCAACACCACTGAGCTATATCCCCAGCCCCTTTATTCTACTCTTCCCTTGCCTACAGAGCAGCATCCCAAAGGTCCTGTCGCTTGGCCCTGTCATCCATAGGAGTGGTACCCAGGACGGGAGGTGACAGCCAGTTCAGTCCTTCTCCACAGATGGGCCATGAAAGGGGGTTAATAGTTTTAAGGAGGCTGCAGGGCAAGAAGGGACACAAAGCTATGTCTAGGAGAAGAACAGGTCAGTGTTACTGACCCTAAAACCAAGCTCTACACATCCCCTGAACCAGGGGAACTCAAAGGGGACAGACTTCAGTTTGTCCTAAGGGAGAGCTTCCCAACAACTGCAGCAAAAATGCCCCAAAAGCTCCTTGTTACTTCACAGATGCAGAGCGAGGACAGGAAACGCCCAGTTCGTGCTGCTCCAGCAGCAGGACCCCGGGTGACATTGTGAGCTCACGCTCGGTGCTGCCTGGGAAAATCACCCGCCTTTCTGGGCTTCATCATCCTCAGCTACAACTCAAGAATGGTTAGAGTAACACCACTCTTGCAGGGTCCCAGTGAGAATTCAACTAGACAATATGCTAAGCAAGCAGGACAGGCAGAGAGGGTGACACAGGCCTGTAACCCCAGCACTGCAGTACAGTGAGGAAGCTCAGTTCCAGACTGAGGAGACCCTCCCTCAAAATGAAAAAGGGCTTGAGAAGTAGCTCAGTATAGAGGTCCTGGGTTCAATCCCCAGTACATAAAAAATAAATTTTTTAAACTTTAAAAAATATAAGTAAACAGGCAGAGTATCCTGTTCTCAAAGGGCTCATGAAGCAATGGCCGCCACTCCTGGGTTCAAATCTTCACTCTGCTGTTTCTTTGTGGCGTGACCTTGGGCAGGTCACCACACCTGATCTTCTCGTCTGTAAAATGGGGGTGCTGTAGGGACTGTCACAAAGACTCTTGGGTTGTTCAGAAGATTCAACAATTTAATTCTCATAAAGCTTTTAAGATGATGCCAGGCCCATAGAAAATTTTCAATAAATGTTGGCTATTCATATTGTTGCAATTATTATTGCTCATTTTCATTATTCCAGTGAATCCTCCTCATAACCCTGTAGGGTTACTCACATCATCCCTACTTCACAGGTTTAGAAACAAAGGCTCAGAGATTTATGTACCAGGCCTGTTCTGCACTTCAGAACTCTTAACTCACTTAGGCCCTAACAATCCCCCTGTGCCCTGTAAACAGCTTTTACCCACTTGTACATGGAGAAGTGGTGATTTGATTCACGTCTCCCGGTCCTGGCTGGGGAGGCAGCAGGCACTTGGGACTGACTGCCCCAGACGAGCTGACCCACAGCTGGGACTCCAGGGACATTCCAGCAGCTGCCGGAGACACCTTTGCGCCCTGGGAATGCTCCCTTCTTTCCCTCTGTGGCGTCACCTGCCTGTGAACACTCTCACTGGTGAAGGGAAGAAGGTTGTTTGCGGAGCTGACAGGCTGTGCGTGATTCCCACGGGGAAGGGCATCCCGGGGTCTCACTCTCCACCATTTGATGGATGGAGTAGCCCTTCGACCTTTCCGTGGCCATTTGGCAGTTCCAGTTTGGGTGGCAGTAACCCAGGGCCCATGTGGACCTGCTACAAGTCATTTTGGGTGCTGAGCAGTAAGAAGAAATTCAGAAGTAAAAAATATCCTCGGTATTTGTTGTGATGGTTTGGAGTATTCGTTTGATTTGTTTGGTTTGCTTTGGTTTCTTTTATCTTTTTTATAACCACTCTTATTACTCTTATTTCTGAAACAGGCAGCTGGGCTTCCATACCGTTTGGGAGCCCTCTGAGCCTCGTGCTGAGTAACAGGACAGCCTACCACCAGGACACATGACCAAAAAAGAGCTGAAACCCTACTGTACCACTGCATGGCCTAAGCATGAGACAGACTCTGGGGAAAAGTGGCCACCCTAGAGTTCTTTAACTATCATTCCATTTCACCACTGGAGCTGTTTTGTCAAAAATCAAGTAAATGACCTTTGTTGCTTTAAAAGAAAATCAAGTAAATGAGGTGAAATTCCTTATATTCAGGCCTTCGTGGTATGATATAATAAGGATTCTAGAAAGGAGAAGGGAGCTAAATTGATTGTTCAGAGAAAAAGTAAGGATTCTACCTGCCCCCAGATGGTAAAACTTGGGAAAAAAAGGAAAGTGAAGAGATTAACTTTTCAAGTACTCTACGTGTGTCCCAGGGGCACGAGGCTCTCCTGAGTGGCAGCTCGTCCCCCACAGGAATGGAAGGCAGGACCCAGCTCCTCTGAGGCCTCAGGGCACTCAGTTTGGTGCAGGAGCTTCCCAAGTGGGGTCTGGACAGCATCCCCAAGGCAGTGTCCGGTTGCAGGCTTGGATCAGGGTGGCTAGCCTGCAGGGTCTTACTGGGTTTAGGGCCATTCTCAAGGTCTGAATTTTTAAATGGGAAGAACTCTACCATCAGATAGAGGTGATCCGCACAGAATGACTGATTTGCTTGTCTCTGTTTCTGCCACTCACTGCCCTACATGGGCAGATATTCAGCTCTCTCGGATACTCTGTGTGCAGAAGAGAGAAGGGTAGTGATAGCCAAAGGCCCTGAAGAGGCACTGCTCGCTACTCAGGAAACCCTGCAAGGAGCCCTGCTCCTGTTCGGGCTGTTCCATCAGTAGACCCTGACTGAGATCTGAGTAATGGGAGAATAGTTCTAGTAGACACTGTAATTATAAGCAGTACATTCTAGATGGACTTTGGAAAGGTGTACCTAAACTGAGAAGTTTAAAAAATATACAAGAACTTCAACAGAAGGCAGATGAGGACACCTCAGAATTTCTAGAAAGAATTTACCAGACTTATCAGAAGTGCGCCCTTTATAGGCAACACTTGTTCTTAGTTGGTAACGTAGACATTAATTTTTTTTTGTACCAGGGATCGAACTCGGGACCTTGCACTTGTGAGGCAGGTGACAGAACCACTGAGCTAAATCCCCAGCCCTAGACATTAATTTTTGTACACAGTATTTAAAAACTTACACAGTTCTGTATGTGTACCTAAGAAATCCAAAAGGTATCGCTAACCTGTAATTCTTGGTCTTAACATTAGTAAATTGTGTGCTTTCTCCCAAATGGTAATTCACATTGGTTTTCAAGAAGAGGGGATGCTCAAGTATTTGCTTGACATATCCCTGTCAGAACTAAACTTGCTTCACAGAAATACTGGCTTTCTTTAATTAACTTGGTCACTATGCTTCTTAGTCTGCATCTACTGTACAGACTGGATTTGCTTTGCTACTATTGGCTTGTTTCATCTGCTCGTGAGCTTTGTAACTATTTGTCAAAGTTCTAAAGTTTTAGGGTATTAACTACAAAATAGGGAGGATTACATGTGACAGTAAGGGTTAAACTCAGACTAAGAGCCACTCTTTTCAAATCTTTGATATTGCTCAAATTTGGCAGAAAAAACTTTTTAAAAAAAGGTTTCATTGTTACCATCCACACCAGCTTGGTGTCTCATAAAGTCAAAGAAAGAAACCATGGACAAAGGAGGAAGTGACAAGGAATATTTATTGGAAACATAAGAACAGTGAAAGCTCCCAGTAGTCAGGAGGGGTCCCCTAAAGGGTTGCCAAGTGGAAAGGGAGAGGTCAGTTACAGCGGTCCCTTCTCCATGCTCATTTTCTGCGTTCCTCAGCTTAGTGATCGATATGGCCTGAGTTAACGCTTAACTCTGCGTAATGCTGTTTTCTTCATAGGCAGACCAGCCAGACTCCATCTTAGGCCTGTCCCTTGCTCGCTGCCTGTTTATAAGCTAATTAGCTAAACTACTTACATCACAACACTGGCTCCAGTCAGCTGTCACGTCCCCTCCAGCGTGGGACATGTTCTGAGCTGCCCATCACTAGGGAAAGCTACCCTGGCACCGAGGGACATGACTACAGATGGTCAACTGGCACTGCCTCGAGAAAGGAAAAGAAGGGCCACGCATTTAGCCCAGTGGCACAGCGCCTGCCTCGCAAGCACAAGGTCCTGAGCCTGATCTCCGGTTCCGAAAGGAAAGAAAGAAAGGAAGAAAGAAAGAAAGAGAGAGAGAGAGAAGGAAGGAAGGAAGGAAGGAAGGAAGGAAAAAAGAAGGAAAGAAAGAAAGGGAAGGAAAGAAAAAACAAATGCACTTAGAGAGTTCAAAGAGTCACCTGTGTGTCAACCCTATCAAAATAAGTAGCGCTACAGAAGTTATAAAACAGGGTTTTTATGCATGACTGCCTAAATCAAAAGCTCTTCTGGTAGGTTAGCTGTTAGATATCTTCTGACTTTAGCTTTCTTTTGTATCTGACTTCACAGCTTTTAACACTTTTTCAGGATTTTTTTTAAGAGAAGCATCTGGCTTTCCTTTGTTTGTGTTCCAACTACTGGTAATGAAATGTGCATGCCAGTCCAACACTAGACAGCCATCAAGATGGTGTGGCACCTCGAGGCCGTCAAGACTGAGGGCTGGACTACAGCAAGGGGGAATTGGAACTAGCTGTTCTGGCTGTGACCAGCTGTCCTCCCAAAGCCTCTTGTGGTCACAGGTGGGGCTTTTTCAGAGGTGGCTGCATCTAGGGTGTGTGGTGATGGAATTGATTCATGAAGCAATGCTAGGATCAAGGGCACTAGGACTAAGGGTGTGAGTGCTGCTTGCCCTAAGTAGCCTGGGTAAGAGATAGGGGTAGAAAGAGCTGTGGTCCTCCTTTGTTGCTTTGCTACCTTCTGCTCTCCATGAGCTATTTCTCCTCTATGATGCCCTCTGCCATGCCACCCTGCCTTGGAACCAGCCAACTATGGATTGAATGAGCTAAATAAACCTTTCCCCCTTTAACTTCGGCTCTCGTATTTTGTCTCAGCAAGGAGAGAAAAGTAACTAAGACACTGGCACTGCAAAATGGAACTTTAAAAGTTAGACCTTTCTTAGGGCTGGGATTTAGCTCAGTGGTGCCACGCCTGCCCCACAAGCATAAGGTCCTGAGTTCGGTACCAAAAAAAAAAAGTTAGACTTTTTTTCTTTTAGAGATAAATAACTTCTCCAAACTTTCTGCTGCTGATCACATAACCAACACTTCCTCTCCTCAGCCTAACAAGACACGCAGATGTTGGCCCAGGAGGCTGAAGCCCAGTTTCCTTTCCATAAGACAAGAGTGAGCTGAAGGTGGCTGGAAGTGATAAAGTGGGTATGGAGACTTGCATTTTCTTTCCTTGTTCCTCTCCACTCTGTTCCTTACTTATCAAGAACATTATCGAGGGCCGGGGATGTAGCTCAGTGGCACTGTGCCTGCCTTGCAAGCGCAAGGTCCTGAGTTTGATCCCCGGTCCTGCAACAACAACAAAAAATACGCTATCAAGAGCCCCAGCCATGGGTCTTGATCTCCTACAAGACAGTATGATGTAAGCAAGAGAGAAAGAGAGAAAACAAAAGACACAGGAACTTGAGAGGAATCTGGGTCTCAGGCTGATCTAAACTGCTCTGGGCAGAAAGACAAAAGGCACCGAAGACGTCCAGAATCTATTCCTAACAAGCATGGGGAGAGGGGAGCAGGGTACGCCTCAGGACACCTGGTGACAGCGGGCATCGCAGGCAGGGCTGTAAAAGGGAGGCACTGGCATACCTTGTTGAACGGAACAAACGGTTAATTCAGAGGGAAAGAATTTAATTGGAGTCAAGCTGACCTTGGCTGGAAGCGAACTCAGCAGAGCCCTGCTACTTAAGTCTCTGTAGCAGCCATTAGTGGAGGAGCTAGACTCACCCAGCTCTGCTATCTGACTGCCCATTTGAGTCATAAAGCTTTGGTCGGACCCCTAACATAATACATCCGAATTATGGAAGGGGCAAGGAGCTTCTGCCACTGGAGCCTGCTTACACTGGGCAGGGATGTCTGCTACACTCACTGTGACCCTCACACACCTGTACAAGGGGAGAAGGCGGTTTGAAGCGAATGGGTCCCTCCATCTCCTCAGAGCCAGCCTTGAATAAGTCACTTTTCCTTTTCACCAATGTAAGTGGCCTCCTTTGACCTGATCAATGCCGAGGAAGCAGACATGAGCATGTGAACCCACATGGCTGGTAGCATCCTGGCCATGTGGTCCTTCCATCCCCAGGAGCAGCCGCCGGCTCCAGCAGACACTCCTTTGGGAGCTGGGGTGATGAGGCGCCTGATCGCCATAACTGCCCTGGACTGTGACCTGGAGGGTCTTCTCTGCCAAGGTCCCAGGCTCCTAGTCCACAATGAGAGGCTCAAAGGAGAAAGGTGTGCTGCGGCCTCCCAGAAAGCCCAAGGCCACCATTCCCACCAGGTCAGACTCCAGGAGGTAGCCAGCTGCCTCTCCCTGCCTAGTTCGATCCCAGCACCACACACACACACACACACACACACACACACACACACACTGCTGAGAGCGACAAGCAAGTACCAAGTGCTATGAATTAGGCTGGGAGGACTCTGCACCTGGCCTCCCAGAGGTAAGACATTTAAGACATGAAGACTCAAGTATTTGTCAAGCAAAGATGGGCGCTATGTCAAAGGTGAGGGAACAGCGTGTCAACGGCTTGGAGAGGCAGAGGTGCGGGGAACATTTGAGGAATTGTGAAGCCAACGTAGCTGGATTTGGAGAGGAGGGAAAGTAGGCTAACAAGCTGGGGAGGTCCAGAGGGGCCACCCAGCAGGAACTCCCCAGCTGTGTTAAGAGCAAGGATTCTAGCCGAACGTGGTGATGGTGCACACCTGTAATCCCAGCACTCAGGGAGGCTGAGGCAGGAGAATCGCTGTGAGTTCCAGGCCAGCCTGGGCTCCATAGTGAGACTGTGTCTCAAAAATCCATAAGCAAGGGCCGGGGATTTAGCCCTGTGCCACCGAGCCTGCCTCACAAGTGCAAGGTCCTGAGTTCGATCCTCCGTACAAAAAAAAGAGGAAGAGGGAGGACAAGGAGGAAGAGGAGGAGGAGGAGGAACTGGGGAGGGCATTTCGCAAGGGCAGAAAACCCACAGCTGTTTAAGTCCAAGGGCCTTTATCAGCCATTACGCGGGTGCCACTCGTTGCTGCGAGGCCGTCGCTGTCCGGAAACCAGGCTGACTTGTTTGCACTGTGCCATCCCTAAGGCTCCTTCCAAACTGTTTGAGACCTGTTCTTTGTCCTCTGCAGCCCACTAGGTCCCGACTGGCAGTTGACTATTGGGGCCCTACTTGCTGACCTTCGGCTTATTCGGTGAACTCCTCGGCACCTACGCCCTCTGTTTACCTTCCTTCTTCCTGGCCTTGCCGGGAAGCATCCGACAAAGCTTCAGTAGGCAGCAACTTCTGAGCAGCTGCCCCCTTGCTTCGCGCCCAGCCCACCAGGGCTGGCCCCGCTGGTCCTCCAAGCAGGAACAGGGCGCTCCTGAGAGGCGCGCGGTTTGCAGATAATGGCACCGAGGTCAGGGAGGTGAAGCTGCAGTTTCTCCCCAGAATGTGGAACTTGACACTGCGGGGGTCTAGGATCGGGGATCAGGCTCAGACCTAGGATGTAGGATCAGATCTAGGGCCAGAGAGGACCCTTAGGTGCAGGGCAAGTGGAGATCTCAGGGTTCTGTGATTCCAAGCCCCAAAGCCTCTGCGTGCAACCAGACAACTCGGGCCACCGCAGGCCGGCAAGAGGGAGCCCTGGGACCCAGGCCGAGTCGGGAGGCTTCCGGACGGTCCTGGGCGCCTCGCCAGCCGCAGCGGCTGGGAGGAAAGAGAGGGCGGGTGAGCGGGGAGCCCGGGCCCGCCCTGCAGCCGACTTCCTCGTCCCCGGAGGCTGCCCCAGGAGCGGCGGCGGCCTGGACCCCGCGCCATGCCGGACGCGCGCGGCGCCATCCTGGACGCGCTGGAGAACCTGACAGCGGACGAGCTCAAGAAGTTCAAGCTGCGGCTGCTGTCCGTGCCGCTCCGGGACGGCTACGGGCGCATCCCGCGCGGGGCGCTGCTACCCATGGACGCCGTGGACCTCACGGACAAGCTCGTGAGCTTCTACCTGGAGAGCTACGGCGCCGAGCTCACGGCCACCGTGCTCCGCGACATGGGGATGCGGGAGCTGGCCGGGCAGCTGCAGGCCGGCGGGTGCGGCGGTGAGCGCCCCCTCCGACAGCCCGGCTCCCCACCGAACCGGGACTCTGCCTGGGGCTCCGGGGGGGGGGGGGGGCTGCAGGCTTGGTGGTGCACACCTGTATTCGCGGCCCCAGCACTCCTGGAGGCTAAGGCAGGAGGCTCGCGAGTTCGAGCACCTTGTCTCGAAATAGAAATGTTTTAACCGTCTGAGGGGTTACTCACTGTGAGGCCGGGCTCCAGCCCCTTACGGGGTGGGGAGGGCGCTTCCCGGCTGGGCAAGCTTCCCTCTCGGCCTGAAGTTGGCGTCAGCACCGAAGGGGCAGAAAAGGAAAGCGAACCGACTGCCTGACCCCCTTATTTCCAGGCCCTGGAGCCGTCGCCCCAGCTGCAACCACGGACCCTCCCTGGGTGCCCGTACAGCCAGGTGAGGCCTCCACGCCCTGTGTCACCTGCCAGGCCTCTCCGCCCGGGCTGCCTCGCCCTGCACAGCCTGTTGTTCTCCCCCCGCCCCCCCCCAGCCAGGCTGCCCCCTCCCACCCTGGGGTCCCTGGGGCCTGAAGACAGTGCGCTCAGCAGGGCTGGGCCCTGCACCCACCCTGGGTGCCCGCTCACCACTTCTTCTCCCACCCCAGCACACTTCGTGGACCAGCACCGGGCCGAACTCATCTACCGGGTCACAGAAGTCAATGGGGTGCTGGATGCCCTGTACGGCGAGGTCCTGAGTGAAGAGCAGTACCAGCAAGTGCGGGCAGAGACCACCAACCCGGCAAAGATGAGGCGGCTCTTCGGCTTTGCCCCGTCCTGGGACCGGAGTTGCAAGGACCTGCTCCTCCAGGCTCTGAGGAGCACCCAGCCCTACCTGGTGGCCGACCTGGAGAGGAACTGAGGCACCCTCCCCACAGGCCCTCGACAGCTCCAGCCAACTCACCCCAAATCTCTGATTTTTTAAATGTATGATGCATGGGAAAATGGCTTGTACCTGTGTTTTTCCTACATCCAGCCCGCACATGTACGAAGCTAAGCCACGTTTCCCAGGCCACACAGGCTGGGGTGCGGCTCAGTGATAAAAGCCTGTGCTTAGCTTATGCTAGGCGCCAGGCTCACTTCCCACCATTACGGGAAGTCCACACCACCAGGGGCGGTGGTGCACACCTCTAATCCCAGCACAGAAAACAACTTTACAGCTTTGCTTCCCATGTCCTGAGCCTACAGGAGGAAACTTCAAGAAGGCCCAACATTCAAGCTGTAGTGAGTGAGTATTCTGGCTGTTTTCAGCCAAATTTATAGTGAGAACTGGGGCAAAAAAAATCAGAGCAGAAATTTTGGGAGAAAAAAGGGGCCCAGGAAGAACCATGTGTAATGTTTGGAGCAAAGCATGGCTGAAGAGATGAGTGTCATTAAAAAGAAACCAAGTGGGCCGGGGATTTAGCTCAGTGGTTCCGCCGCCTGCCTTGCAAGCACAAGGTCCCGAGTTTCGATCCCATACCAAAAAAAAAAAACCAAAAGAAACCAAGTACTTTGTTCAGAGACAAAAAGAAAGATTTCTTGAGGGCACCTCGGGAATCAGCAAGACCCCACCCACACAGGCTCCAAGATGCAAAAGTATATAAACATCTGAGAAGAGAATCACTGGGTCCCCTCAAGGTCACTCAGGTGATTGGTTCCCAAGAATCCATTTTGCTGTACTCACCCATCCAGGCACTGAGGCTTCTGCAGCCATGGTCCAAGAGGCCTGACTACTGCTCCCACTGGAAGCAGACTTCGGTGTCATCCTCGTGACACTGGGTTTTCTTTGTGTTTGTTTTTTGGTTTTGGGTTTTTTTGGTACTGGGGATCGAGCTTGGGACCTTGCACTTTTGAGGCAGGAGGCAGAAACACTGAGCTAAATCCCCAGCCCTGTTTTTTGTTTTTTTCTTTCTTTCTTTCTTTTTTTGGTACCGGGGATTGAACTCGGGACCTTGCACTTGTGAGGCAGGCACCAGAACCACTGAGCTAAATCCCCAGGCCCTGTTTTTTGTTTTTTTGAGACACGGTCTTGCTATATAGCTCAGGCTGACCATGAACTCCCTGTGTAGCCCAGGCTGGCCTTGAACTCACCACGATCCTCCTGCCTCAGCTTCCCAAGTGCTGGGATTTCAGGTGTACACCACCATGCACGGCTTGACACTGGTTTTACTAGCATGCAGAATCTGAGAGTTATGAGGTCAGGGAGGTTTCCACCTACATTTCAAAGGAAGGCTGAGGAACCCAGGCAAAAAGCCACTGAGATCTGAGTATGAAGCTGTGGGAATGAAGTTGAAACTGTCAGGGCCATGGACTGTCTGCCACGGAAATCTGCAGACTGCGAGCAGAGCAGGCCCAAGAGGCCCTGTGAGCTGCAACCAGAGGCCACAGGGTAGGACTGGACAAGCCCACTGAACCCACATCTCACCACATGTGCCCCAGATACCAGATAGAAGACTACAGGACTCAGCATTTGTCTTGCTTTGGTCCAGTTCTTTATCTCCCTATTCCTTCCTTTTAGAATAGGAATGATTACCCTGTGCCATAGACCTTGGGATTGTGTAACTTGTCTGACTTTTTTTTACAGAGGATCACACTGTTTGCCTTAAGTTAGCAGAGACTTTGGCTTGGACTTTTAGAAATGCTAAAGCTGGGCTGGGAATTTACCCCAGTGGTTCCACTGCCTGCCTTGCAAGGGCAAGATCCTGAGTTCAATCCCTGGTACAAAAAAAAAAAAAAATGCTAGAACTGTTGTTTCTGAGGAAGAGATTATTGCATTTTCAACTGTATGCAAGACAGTTGAACTGTTTTAGTGCTGAGACCCACACAGTGTAGGGTCCAAAGCTGGGGAGAGTGGTGGGAGATGAAGCAGAAAGGAAGAAAAAGACTATTCCGGGAAGTTGGGACCGGGTGGAACCATAGCTCGTGGGCAGCTAATGGCTGAGCCCCACCCTCTGTATCTATAGTGGGAGGCAAACAGGAGGGGAGGGGAAGTAGTGCTGCTTGGCCTAGGTGGACTCAGCCTGGTGGTTTGGTGGTTTCGAGATCCATAGGGCATGCGGAGGAAGGGGACAGGGAGGGTCACAGTGCAGCCCTCCTGGGGCGGTGCCTCGGTCTCCAATCTTAGTCAGACAGACTGTGTCCGTGCTGTTTGACTTGTCCAGACTACAGAGAAGAAGGGAATGGGGATTAGGCAAGGGCCATCTTCAGGCTGGGCCTGCGGCATGGAACTATCAGCTTGCGGTTTATTTGGAAAGTAAGTGCAGTTTAGGACCTGTCAGTCGGGTGTCAAGTTGACACAGGGCGGAATGTGTGGCTGCATCTGTGTCAGCCTGATGGGCCTGAGAGCCACTGGGTTTGGCCAACACTCCTCAGCATCTGGCCGGGTTGTGGCTGGCATGACCTTGGGTACTATTCAGCCCCCTTGCCCCTTCCTCTGGGGCGCTGTTCCCCTGCGCCCTGCCTCCCAGCCACTATGGACCGAGCATCTCTGCTCCTCCACACCCTCCCACCATGATGCTTCTGCTGAGGAACCAGCTAACCACCGACTAAATCTTAAAACCGTCAAATTACACCTTTCCTGTTCTAAAAGTCCTTTGACACATTCACAGTGAGGCCCTAATTTGTATGTCTTGCTACCAGGCAGCTGTGATTTGAATTTGATTGTCCTGCTGGCTTGAACCACCCATGGTACATGCATGAATGTCCCATTAGGTGGCTTGTACCACTGACTGATAAAAGCGATTAGATCCATTTGTACTATCAGCAGTCTTTTTACTAATAAAACTAAAAGTCTATAAATGGACCAAATTAGTTGTTTGAATTTGAATAATTACTGCCCAAATATAAATATCATTCATACCAATTAAAATATTACAATAATCTAACACTCCAATGGGAAAAAATTTTACAAAACTGAAATACCCTTAAAATTGAAAAATGTAGCCAGGCATGGTGGCACACACCTATAATCCCAGCACTCAGGAGGCAAAGGCAGGAAAACTGCCATGAGTTCGAGGCCAGCCTGGGCCACATAGTGAGACCCTGACTCAAAGAGAAGAAAAAAAGGAAAATGTACAGGCCATAACATATATATATATATATAACTTACAAATAAATATTCCAAACAAATATGAGAAGAACCACCAAGGAACAACAAGGAATAAAAACAGAAAAGTTTACCACTGAGCTTAATAATCTAGCCATGAAATAACAATGACTTTTTATTTTAGCATCTTATGTTAAGGAAAACATGCCAGGTGTAGTAGTGCACACCTATAATCCTAGTACTTAAGAGGCTGATGGGCTGGGGATGTAGCTCAGTGGCAACACACCTGCCTCGCAAACACAAGGTCCTGAGTTCAATCCCTCCAGTGGGGGGGGGGCAGGATCCCCAGTGAGTTCAAGCCAGCCTGGACGACGTAGTGAGACCCTGTCTCAAAAAAGAAGCAAGGGGCCCATGGATTTAGCTCAGTGGTTCCACTGCCTGCCTTGCAAGGACAAGGACCCAAGTTTGATCCCTGGTACCAAAAAGAAAAAAAAAAAAAGAAGCAAGGGCCGGGATTTAGCTCAGTGGTGCTGCCACCTGCCTTGAAAGCGCAAGGTCCTGAGTTCAATCCCTGGTACCAAAAAAAAGAGGAAAATATTAAAATAGCATGAAATACAACTAATTTGTAAGATTTGCATGTTAAATTTAGAGAATTAACTATAGCTAAACTATTAACCCATGAAGAAATGCCACAGGCACAAATTACTCAAAAAACTATACACTTTATAGAAGCTAATTTAGGATCAGCAAGAAACACATGCCAGGGGCCAGGGATTTAGCTCAGTGGTTCTGCCGCCTGCCTTGAAAGGGCAAGGTCCCGAGTTCGATCCCCGGTACCAAAAAAAAAAAAAAGAAAGAAAAGAAACACATGCAAGCAATGTAGAAAATGTTACAGAAAATTATATGAAAAAATTGGTGCTGCTGTGGCCACAAAAAGAGCCAAACATGATACAACGTTTTGCACAATCTGCATAAACCAGCCACCTCTATATATAAAGTATTTTTAATTCACTAATATAAATGTAATGAAATAAATTTCATTGCAGTAATTTTGATGCATATGAATAGTACTTATTTTTATATCTGGGTGCTAATTATTCCAATTCAAGCAACTAACTAGAGTTAGTCCATTAATAGATTTTTGTTAGTTTTATAAGTAAAAAGGCCAATAAAAAGGGATTAGATGCATTTGTGCCACCAGCAGTTCAGGCCGGAGGGAACATGTTGTGTTAGGTATTGCGTCCCAGTGACGGGGCATCTGGATCTGGCAGACACCTAGGTTTTTCCCAGCTTCTCCTTCCCACTCTCCTTTTCACATACACAATTCTAGCCACACTACAAGGTTGATCAGAAGATACAGAGAGAGCCGGTGTGGTGTCATGTGCCTGTGAGTCCAATGCTCAGGAGGCTGAGTCAGGAGGATTGCTGTGAGTCTGAGGCCAGCCTGTGATATACAGAGTTCAAGGCCAGCCATCTCAGAAAAACAAAAAAGGAAAAAAAAAGATATGGTAAATGTTTTAATTTTTCAAAACTTATTATAGTGAAAGACACATTACACAGGACAATGCAATAAGTGTATTTGGAGCAAGAGAGAATTTTTAATATTTTGAAGGGGGTTAGTGGCAATGTGTCTTTTATTATAAACTTTTAAAACATTGCCTATATTTCTTGATAACCCCACAATGATCAAGCACTTATAGCAACTTCTGTCACATAGTAACATTATGCTGTGTTCTAACCCACTGCATGGTGGTACCTCGGTTCACAGACCTAATTCTTCCCACGATTCCGGTCGAGGAGGAGAACCAAATCAAATGCAATGGTTAGCTTCAACGTTGACCTTATAGGGAAATTTGATTTGGTTCTCGTCCAGTGCAGTTTGCAACCAGAATCGTAGAAAGAATTAAGTTCATGAGCTGAACTGTACTTGTCCATCTAGAACTGTGCAATTTCTGGCTCTCCCTCAAAGTCAAAATGACCATAAAAGGTAAACGCTTTAAATTAACTTAGCAATCGAGCCATTAGCAACAGTACAACTAAAGACACACAAAAGAGGACTTCAGAGCTGCTTTACAAAGTTATCGAGAATGACAGGATAAGTATGTTTGAAGCAAGGGAGGATATTTTGAGAAGAATTTATAGGAATGTGTCTTTTACTGTAATAAAAAAATTGAAATAGTAATTTAAACATTCACTGTATTTTTGATCATACATTATGTGCTTACTCTGTGGTCACATCCAGTCCCACGCACTTGGCACACATGCTGATCCCTGAGCTCTGGACAACCTAAAATGTCCTTTCTGTCCCACCAGGTCCAAGTCCATGCCTTCCTCTGGCTCCAGTGCCCCTCACCCCAGCCTACTTTCACACAGGACTCAGACCCATTAAAAAGAGCCATCTTTCCAACCTCCACACAAGTTCCTACCTTACATATGAAAGGAAATTAACTGGTAGTTTCTGTGTCTTTCTAGTGTCTAACAGCTTTTTAAAAAACCTCACAGGAGGGCCGGGGATTTAGCTCAGTGGTGCCATCGACTGCCTTGAAAGGGCAAGGTCCCGAGTTTGATCCCCGGTATCAAAAAAACAAAACCAAACAAACTCACAGGAACTTAATGGTTATGAGATGGAACCACAAGTTAACATTTCGTTGTACAGCAGGTATCCTCCAAGAGCAGCTAAAAAAACCAGGGCAGGGCTGGGGACTTAGCTCAGTGATTCCGCCACCTGCTTCCCAAGTGCAAGGTCCAGAGTTCGATCCCCAGGGCAGTCCTGAAACAGCACATTTAATAGGAGCTTTTATTTCCTCTGGAGAAAGGGTGTGGTGGATTGACTAATGGTCAACTTATAATGCCCAGCTGAGAATCCGTGTGGTCTGGACATGGAAGACCCACAGAGGATTGCTGCCAATGCCCTAAAAAGAGAACTGCAGGGGAAGATCGGGGCTGTTGATTTTCTAGCAGAAGCCTGCTGCGGGTGGTTTTCCTGACCCAAACTTGGCTGTTCTCCTCGGAGGAGGAGCTCAGGTCCTCGCTGTCACTGGGAATGGCTGCTGCTCTCCTCAAGGGAGCTCTGATCTTCACCGTGAGCATCACTGGCCTCAATGTAGAGGCCTCAGCCTGGTGGCACAAGTCCTTCATCTCACCAGCCTGTTTTCTGGCTTCCACCACTGGCCTTTGGGCCTTCCAGGTGCAGATCCTCAATATGGACGAGTGTGAGACACTGCCATGGGCTCTAGACCACTGGCCGGACTTGTGGAGGACAATGCCTTGTGGAGGACTCTAGGTCTCTTGCTGAACTTGTGTGGGACATTGCTGTGGGATCCAGGCCCTTGGCTGGATTCTTTGGGCCTCTAGTGTGTGGCTAATCTATTGCTCTCCTTCATATTTGACTTTTTGAGTACATATCATAAAATAATCCTATAAATTATGTGTCCTATATTAAATGTATTCCCTTGCCAAAACCCCGACTACAACAAAGGGAGTTCAGTTCTATCAGAAGTCTCCTTGGATTTTTGGCACAGAACAGTCCTTAAGGAACAGGCATAGCAGCAGCACTCGTACAATCCCAGCATCAGGAGGCCTGAGAATTTCAGGCCAGCCTGGGCTAGTGAGACCTTGTCTCAAAAAATGAAAAAAATTATTCTTAAGAGCAAAGCTATACAAAGTATAAAAATTCAAATCCAAAAACATAAAATTTTCAAATCCCAGCCCCACCTTTCACTAGCTAGAAGACAGTTGGTGCCTTATAGGACTCCAACTAGCCATGATCAAAAAAAATCTACACCTACACATAAAATCTACACCTAGACATATAATAGTCAAGATCCCGGAAACCCAACAGAAGAACAAAATACTACAAGCAGTTAAGAGAAGAAAACAAATCACATTCAAAGGAAAGCCCATCAGAATCACAGCAGACTTCTCAACACAAACCCTCAAGTCAAGGAGAGCCTGGAGTGAAGTATTTCAAGCTCTAAAAGAAAACAATTTCCAACCTAGATTGATGTATCCTGAAAAACTATTTTTCAAAATTGATGGGGAAATAAGATATTTCCATGACAAAGAACACCTGAGAAACTTCATGAATACCAAACCAACACTCCAAACCATTCTACACAATATCCTAGAAAAAGACAATGAAGGTCACAACTCCATGAGGCCCAACAGAGCAAAGACATCAGGTAAGGCAAGAAACCAAAGGGAGGGCCAGGGATTTAGCTCAGTGGTTCCGCCGCCTGCCTCGCAAGCACAAGGTCCCAAGTTCGATCCCTGGTACCAAAAAAAAAAGAAATTAAAGGGAGAGGGGGGAAAAATAAAAAATAAAAGAGCCAACAACAGTAAAATATCATGACAAGGATAAGTCAGTACATATCAGTTATAACCATCAATGTTAATGGCCTCAATTCACCAATCAAAAGAAATAGACTGGCAGAATGGATTAAGAAGCAAAATCCAACAATATGCTGTATACAAGAAACACACCTAACTCAAAAGGAAATTCATAGACTGAAAGAAAAGGATAGAAAACAGTTCCCCACGTGACAGGAACCCAGAAGAAAGCAGCGGTAGCAATCTTATTTGCAGACAAAGTAGATTCCAAACCAAACTAATTAAGAGAGACAAAGAAGGACACTACATCCTTGTGAAGGGAACAGTCCAAGAGGAAGAGATGACAATCATAAATATCTATCCACCAAATACGAATGCCCCCAACTATACAAAACAAATATTAATGGACATGAAAAACCAAATAAGCACCTAATACAATTGTAGTGGGGGACCTCAATACCCCGCTGTCACAAACAGACAGATCATCTAGACAAAAAAGCAACAATGAAATACTACAAACGAACCAAACTTTTGAACAAATGGACTTAATACATATCCTACAGAGTGTTCCACCCCACAAAATCAGAATACACATTCTTTTTTTTTTTGGTACCAGGGATCAAACTCGGGACCTTGCGCTTGCGAGGCAGGCAGCGAAACCACTGAGCTAAATCCCCAGCCCGAATACACATTCTTTTTGGCTGAACACGGGTTGTTCTCCAAAACAGACCACATGCTCATAGCTCATAGGACATGTCTAAGTAAATGAAAAGGAACTGAAGTTACCCCCTGTATATTATCAGACCATAGTGCAATTAAATTGGAGATCAATAGCATAAGAAACCACAAGAACCCCACAAACATGGAAATTGAGTAACACTCTCCTGAACAACCAATGGGTCACAGAGGAAATTAAAGAAGAAATTAGACAGTTTTTACAATTAAATGATAATGCCAGCACAACATACAGGAATCTATGGGACACAATGAAAGCAGTTCTACGAGGGAATTCAGTGAATTCCCATTCAGTGAATGCCCATACTAGAAAAATAGGGTGAGCTCAAATAAACAACCTAATGCTGAACCTCAAGCTCCTAGAAAAAGATAAGCAAGACAAACCCAAAGCTCATACAAAGAAGGAAATTATAAAGATCTGAGCAGAGGCTGGGGATTTAGCTCAGTGGTTCTGCTGTCTGCCTCGCAAGCGGAAGGACCAGAGTTCAATCCCCGGTACAAAAGAAAAAAAAGATCAGAGCATAAATCAATGCAATGGAGACTAAGAGAATGATACAAAAAATCAACGACTTGAAGAGTTGGTTTTTCAAAAGAATAAATAATATCGATAAACCCTTAGCCAACATTATCCAAAAAACAAAAGAAAAGGCTCAAATCCATGCAATTAGGAACGAAAAAGGTGAAGTCACAATACGTCCAGCAGAAATCCAGAGGACCATCAATACCTACTTCAAGAACCTGTACTCTAATAAAATAGAAAACACAGAAGAAATGGACAGATTCCTAGATACAGGGCCAGGGATTTAGCTCAGTGGTTCCGCCACCTGACTCGCAAGCGCAAGGTCCCAAGTTCGAACCCAGATACCAAAAAAAAAAAAAAAAATTTACCAACAAAGAAAACCCCAGGTCATGATGGCTTCACTGCTGAATTCTACAAGACATTTAGAGAACTATTGTCACTGCTCTTTAAACTCTTCAGTGAAATTGAAAGAAAAGCAATACCTCCAAATTCATTTCTGGAAGCAAGTGTTACTTTGATTCCAAAAGCAGAGAACAATCCAACCAAAAAAGAGAACTACAGGCCAATGTCCCTAATGAACACAGATGCAAAAATCCTCACGATACTGGAAAACAGAATACAGAGGGTCATCAAGAATATCATACACCCTGACCAAGTCAGATTTATCCCGGGGATGCAAGGATGGTTCAACATATGTAAATCAATAATTGTAATACACTATATTAACAGAGTCAAGGACAAAAACCATACGATCATCTCAATAGATGCAGAAAAGACATTCGACAAAATCCAACACCCATTCATGATAAAAAACAGAAAATTGGAATAGAAGGTCTTTATCTCAATTTGATTAAGGCTATCTATGAAAAACCAACAGCCAACATCATACTAAATGGTCAAAAACTGAAAGCTTTCACACAAAAATCAGAAACAACACAATGATGTCCACTATCACCACTCCTGTTCAATGTAGTTCTGGAAACATTAGCCACAGCCATTAGAAAAGAAAGAAATAAAAGGAATAAAGATAGGAAAGGAAGAAGTTAAACTGTCATTATTTGCTGATGACATGATACTCTACATAGAAGACCCCAAAAAACTCCACCAAAAGACTTCTAGACTTAATTGACAGATTCAGTAGAGTTAGCTGGATACAAGGTCAATACTCAAAAATGAATAGCCTTCTTATACACAAATAACAGACTCACTGAGAGAGAAATTAGAGAAACAATTACTTTCACAATAGCATCCAAAAAAAGAAGTATCCAGGAATCAATCTAATGAAGGAAGCAAAAGTCTGCTACATTGAAAACTATAGCACTCTGAAGAAGGAGATCGAAGAGGATATAAGAAAATGGAAAGACATCCCCTGTTCCTAGGTAGGAAGAACCAATATAGTGAAAATAGCCATACTTCCAAAACTGCTATACAGATTCAATGCAATCCCAATTGAAATCCCAACAGTATATTTCACAGAACTAGAGAAAACAATCCAAAAATTCATTTGGAACCAGAAGAGACCTAGAATAGCAAAAGCAATTCTAGGCAACACAGACATAGCAGGGCGTATCACAATCCCCAACTTGAAACTATACTACAAAGCTACTGTGATAAAAACAGCATGGGGGCCGGGGATGTAGCTCAGCAGTTCAGCCGCCTGCCTTGCAAGCACAAGGACCTGAGTTCGATCCCCAGTACCAAAAAAAAAAAAAAACAGCATGGTACTGGCAAAGAAACAGACCTGAGGATCAGTGGAATAGATTAGAAGATCCAGAAACAACTCCAGCCACGTCATCTTTGACAAAGGAGCCAACCATCCTCACTGGAGCCTCTTTAATAAATGGTGTTGGAAAAACTGGATTTCAACCTGCCAAAGATTAAAACTAGACCCCTATTTTTCACCATGCATTAAACTAAAATCGAAGTGGATTAAAGATATAAATATTAAAACAGAAACGCAACTTGCTGGAAGATAAGTTAGATAGAACTCTTGAAGACATTGGCATAGGAGAAGACTTTATGATCAAAACCTCAGTAGCACGGGAACTAGCACAAAGAATCAACGACTGGGTTCTCATCTTATTAAAAAGCTTCTACACTGCAAGAGAAACCACCAACAGAGCTAAGAAACAACCTACAATGTGGGAAAATTTTTTTATCAGCTGTTCTTCAAACAAAGGACTACTATCTAGAATATATAAAGAACTTTTAAAAAATCAAATATAAAATATATAAATATAAAGACCCAACTCAAAAATGGGCATCTGAAATGAACAGACATTTCTCAAAGAAGTAAAAACAGCAAATGAGCATATGAAAAAATGTTCAACATCACTGCTCATTCGAGAGATGCAGATGAAAACAACACTGAGATTCCACCTCACCCCAGAAAGAATGGCTGCTATCAAGAAATCAACCAATAACAAATGCTGGCAGGGGTGTGCGGAGAAAGGAACCCTTCTCCATTGTTGGTGGGAGTGCAGACTGGTGCAACCACTGTGGAAATCAGTATGGAGATTCCTCAAAGAGCTAGGGCTAGTGCTCCCATTTGACCCAGCTATTCCCCTGCTGGGTATCTTCCCCCAAAGAAGTAAAAGAATCAGGGTGGACAGAAAGGCAGGAGAGGAGAAGCCTGAGAAGCCTGAGAAGCCAAAGCCAGCTGGAGGTGCCAGAGGACCTGAAGAAGAAGCAGAAAAACCTGTGAAAACTAAGACTGTTTCTTACAGTATTGGAGGAGAAAGTTCCAGTCCCAGCGCTGAGAAGCAATCAGCTGAAGAAGAAGCTGCAGACCTCCCCACAAGCCTACAAAGATCTCCAAGTTTGGATTTGCCATAGGTAGTCAGACAACAAAGAAAGCATCAGCTATGTCCATCAAACTTGGATCAAGTAAGCCTAAAGAAGCTGTTCCAACTCCCGCTCCAAAAACCCTTTCAGTAGCAGCAGCTTTTAATGAAGATGAAGATAATGAACCAGAGGAAATGCCTCCAGCAGCAAAGATGAGGATGAAGAATACTGGAAGGGATACACCAATGTCAGCCGGACCAAACTCTTTCAATAAAGGAAAGCATGGGTTTTCTGATAACCAGAAGCTATGGGAACGAAATATAAAATCTCATCTTGGAAATGTCCATGATCAAGACAATTAAATGATGTGTTTTGAATTGGGGTGTGGGGTGGGTGTAAAGTTAAAAGGAACAGTTTCCTTTTTTAAAATGGTATAAGACTATCTTTGGAGCCGCTTTTTTTCTTTTTCATTTTTTTTTAAGATTGAGTGGTACACTAATAAGTGAGAGTTTGAAATTAGAGGTAATTTATGTTTTATATACAGATTTCAAGACATTTGCTAATTCTTTTTCTTTTTTTTTTAAGATTGAGTGGTACACTAATAAGTGAGAGTTTGAAATTAGAGGTAATTTATGTTTTATATACAGATTTCAAGACATTTGCTAATTTTGTAGTTTCATGTGATTAGTTCCCAAAGGTTACAGATAATAAAGAAATCAGAAGGGCCGGGGATTTAGCTCAGTGGTTTCGGCGCCTGCTGCACAAGCGCAAGGACCAGAGTTTGATCCCTGGTACCAAAAAAAAAAAAGAAAAGAAATCAGAAATGGTGCCCTTTTAAGAATTGCATATTTTTTTAGACACATGTATTAGCTCATTAAGAGGGAAGCAAAAAATAACTGTCTATAAAACTGTCAGCAGTTACCCTAAATTAACTCCCTCATTACCTAAACTGACTGAACAACCTTACAGAGAAAGGGGGAGTACTGTATTGAAAGGAAAATGTTGCTGGACTATTGCCTGAAAGTAAATTTAGATAAAATTAAAATAGTTTTTTTCCTTATGGGCATTCGTTTTGTCATATTATTAGGTATTGTATTGTTATTAGTGGATACAGATGCCTAGCTCTTTTACTAAAAAATAATTTTTTAAAAAATTTCTGTGTGAAGTATCATGTTTGAAATGGCCCATTTCACTTTAATGGTCTTGTCTACCCTCATTAGTCTTCAAAGAACACCCATTTGCTACCACAGTAAATCAGTATTTTGGGGTTTGTTTGTTTTTTTGTAAATCAGTATTTTGAATGTGCTTCTCTTGGTTTTTGTTTATTTATTAGCTAATTCTTGTAAGCATTTCCACCAGAACTTGAGGCAAATCATAAGGAAGCTCTTTCTCTTAAAATAAAAAGTACCACCAAAAATTTAAATATACATACTGTTTAAGTATTTGGCTGGTTTTTATGTTTTAAAAGGTGTAAATACCAAAAAAAAAATTTAACACTGTAGAAGATGGAAGACAATGAGATGCATTTTCTGTAACTTTGTCTACACATTTACATTGCTAAATTGTTAAATCCAATTTGAATTGAACTCACTACAGGATTTCTTATTAGAACAATTATATGGTTTATTTTAAGTGTATACATACTGCCCAGTGGCCTGGGCATATTGTAGGTACTGAAAATGAAAGAAAATGCATCTTCAAACACATTTTATAGAATTGTTCATCACATATACCGTTAGATTTGTGTACTGTAGGGTGTTTTGTTTTGTATTTTTGTATTGTATATGGACTTTTTTAAAGTGACAGTTAAACACACCTTTGAAAGCATACACAGACAAAAGAAAAATGATACAGTGATTTCCTCCAGAATGCCTACAGTGTTAAATTTGGAGGCAGCTTCAGACTATTTTATTGATGGTAGTTACTTGCTGATCTTTTTTAATAGTAACTCCAGAGAAGAAACCTGCACATACGCCTAATAAGTTGTTCTTTTACATTAAAGTTTAGATTAAGCCCCAAATAAAACAAGGGAAATGTGTATAGAACTAATTAGTTCTTACATGATTTAATTATACCAAGATACATGAATTTAACTTTAATTTTATGTAGGGAAACTTCATTTTTGTCCATTCTACTGTTTGTTAAAATAACATCCCTCTACATACTCTTTTCTTGACCCAAATGAAATACTAATCTAAGGTCAAGATGAGGAGAGATATGACTGAGATGAATGTCTTTACTAAAATAACCAATAAATTTTGTCAAACTCAAAATAAAGAGAAAGAATTAATAGAATCATACCACAGTGATATATGTGCACCCATGTTCATAGCGGCACAGTTTGTAATAGCTAAAGCTTGGAAGCAGCCCAAGTGCCCATCAGCTGGAGACTGGATAAAGATGTGGGGTTTTTTATAAAATGGAGTACTACTCAGCCATAAAGAATGAGAAACTAGAGAAATTTATAGCTAAGTGGATGCATATTGAGGCCAAACTCTTAAGTGAAATAAATAGGACACACGTGTGTAAATACTGAATAGTTTCTCTGGTGTGAGAAACTGAGAGTGTAAATAAGGATCAAAAGGTATAACTGATAATGTGAAATAGGGAAGTAAAGGTCTAAAGAGGTAGGGGAAGTGGGAGGGGTAGGGGAAGGAAAAGAAGGGAAAGGAAAAATATGAGAAAAGGAAAAAATGGAATCAATGTAAATAGAGAGGAGTGGAGGGGGTGAAGGGAGAGCAGGGGAGTGGGGAAAAATAAGAAGCAAGATTCATCATGTACAGGTGCAAGTTCCCAGTGATGAGTGTAACTGCACTGCACACCTAAAATACACCAAAAATCTTAACAGAAAAAAAAGACAGTCGGTGCCTCAGCATTCCCCCTGCAGAGTGGGAATAACAGGACATGGTGGGTCAGCTGCAGCAACTGGCCCGTGACAAGCGCATCTGAAGCGTTCTCTCCCCAGCAAGCTCCTGTTCCTGACTCTCCGACACCTTCGAATAGCCCCTGAGCACCAGTGCTAAAGCAATCTGCACTGTCTTCCTGCACCCAGCACCGTGGCCCGTGCTGCTACTCCCAGTCCTGCTGGTATTTTAGTGCTTTAGGGGCCTGGCCCCAGCGTAGATGGACGGTCCTCGCTATCTCCAGCACCTTGGAACTGAAGAAACACCCTGGAAGATAAGGGTCAAGCACGTCATGCAGGGATACCCTGCCAAGATCCAGACCTGGCTTTCAGAGACATTCAACGAAGTGAGGGAGCAACTCATTTTGTATGGTGCCACTGTCCTACACACCTAGCCGGCTGTCCCAGTCCCGCTGAAGCCAAACAGAAGTCTCCCATATCCCAGCCCTATCCACAGGCTCCCCCTCCATGGCCCAGCTCACCAACAAAAAAGTCACAGAGGAGTAAACAGCATCTGAAAACATACAAATTTCTTGCTGAAGTCTTCCATTCAAGCTTCATTAAGACTCAGAACTAGCCAGGCCCAGTGGTACATGCTGGTCATCCCAGCACTCGGGAGGGTGAGGCAGGCAGACCCAAAGTTCGAACCTACCTTGGGCAACTGAGCAACTTACCAGGACCCGGTCTCAAAATCAAACCTTAAAGGGGGAGCGGGCAGTGGGTGAAGTTCAGCATGAAGATCCTGGGTTCAGACCTAAGTACCACAAGACAAACTCCCAACCCTCCAAAACACACACACACACACACACACACACACACACACACACACACAAGCAGAACAAGCTGAGCAGAAGCTAGTATTGGCTATACAATGCTAATTACAAAAACCATGCGACAGTTTTCTGTTTTCTTACCTCCTAAGTAACACTATTTATATAGAAAGTTTTGTACAAAATTCCCCTTCAGGGAGGAAGGGTGAGAACAAGCGAAAATGGAGCCTCTACCACACCCCATGGCATCACTACCTCAGAGCACCTGTTAACGCAAATTACAGAGCCAGAATCCACTCACAAGATCAGTGAGTCATGTTTACACACGCCTGCCATGCTTTCGACTTACACATACACATGCACTTATCTACAAATACACATACATACACATGTGGCTCTGGCCTACAGGATAATATACAGCATAGCATTTATACGTACGGACAATTTTAAAATCCCTAACCAAAAAATCCAAAATGCTTTTCTTGGGGGGGGTATACCGGGGATCAAACTCAGGACCTTGCACTTGCCAGGCAGGCACAGCGCCACTGAGCTGCACCAGTAGGCAAAATGCTTTCTAAGCACTATCATGACAAGTGGGAATTTTTACACCTGACTTGCCCAAACAGGCACACTAACCTACTTAAAATCACGTTCAGATTGAGGAGGATCTTCTCGACAGCCTGCCTCTGGCCCTCAACTTGTGTATCCCCCTCTCCCATCCATACATCTTTTTTTATGAACTTGCTTTGAACTTTTTAATGAACTTAGCGCTGCTAAGATACAGATTTTCGTAAAAACCCTTAAGAGGAAGACTGTCATCCTGAAGGCTGAACAGTCAGACACTACAGAAAATGCAGGGCGGGCTGTGGCAGGCGCTGCCCGGGCCGAGCGGCTGCCTGTGCATGTTGGCCGGCCATGACCAGATAAGACTGCTGATTATAATCGCCCTCTATAAATTCTTGTCGATTCCTTGGGATTTGTAAAGAAAATGCCCAGTGTCACACCTAGTGAAAGTAATGGGCCTTCAAGAGGTAGTCCATCTAAGAGAAACAGACTTTCCTTGAAGTTTTTTCAGAAAAAGGAAACTAAGAAAGCCTTAGATTTTACAGACTCTCAAGAAAATGAAGAAAAAGCTTCTGAATAAGAGGATCAGGAAGTGACCAACTTGTTCCTGCAGCACAGTCCTCACCTATGAACTGAGAAGAGAAGAAACTTGCTGCCGTTCATGGGACTAAATTCTCTTGGCAATACTTGTTATCTTAATAGTATACGTCAGGTATTATATTTTTGTCCTGCTTTTAAACCTGGATTGAAGCATTTATTTAATATCACTTCAAAGAAAAAAGAGGCACTAAAGGATGAAGCCGATCAAAAAGACAAGAGAGGGCCGGAGATTTAGCTCAGTGGCTCTGCAGCCTGCCCTGCAAGCGCAAGGACCCGAGTTTGATCCCCAGTACCAAAATAAAAAAATAATAATAATAAATTGGTTAGTCTGCAAAAAAGCAACCCAGCATTCTTTCTAAATTCTGCAATCTGGGAAAACTAACAGCAAACCAAGGATCCAAAGGACAGTCTAAAGAAAGCGAGTCTGATCTTGAAGAGGACTTAAGGAAGTACAAAACTTGGACTTGAATCTCCAGCAAACATCAAACCTACAGATGTTAATGAAGTTAAGCCCATAAACAAAGGTGCAGAGCAAATTGGTTTGGTTTTTTTTTGCAAATTGGTTTTGAACTGGAAAAATTATTTCAAGGTTAGCTGGTATTGAGGACTCGTTACTTGGAATGGAAGTCTGACAGAAAGAAGAGACGATTTCCAGGACAACAGTGTACCAGTACAAGATGAGCTTTCCAAAGTAGAAGAGAGTTCTGAAATTTCTCCAGAGCCAAAAGTAGAAATGAAGATCTTGAGATGGGGAATTTCAGTTTGCTTTGGCGGAGAGGACTATAGAAGATAAATATTTCTGTGAAAATTGCCATCATGGTCCAGGGATTTAGCTCAGTGGTTCCGCCGTCTGCCTCGCAAGCAGAAGGACCCGAATTTGATCCCCGGTACCAAAAAAAAAAAAAGGAAGAAATTGCCATCATTACACTGAAGCTGAACAAAGTCGTCTTGCTTGACAAAATGCCTGAACTTAAAACCATTCATTTGAAGTGCTTTGAGGCTAGCAGCTTGGAGTTTGTTACGGTGCTGGACTTTCCAAGATCAACACTCCCTTACTGACACCTGCGTTGTCACTAGAAGAATGGAGCACAAGGCCAACCAATGACAGCTATGGATGATTTGCAGTTGAAACGCACAGTGGCATTACAATTAGCAGACAGCATTATTACACTGCTCCTGTCAAAGTCACCAACCTCAACAGCTTAGAACTGGACAGGGAGAATTTTGTGGTTGACCAGATGTGTGGAGTAAGCCAGAGTCACTGAATGAGGAGGAAGCAAGGGGTGCAGTTGAAAATTATTACGATGAAGTGTCCATGAGATTTGGTGGAAATGCACAGCCAAGCAAAGTTTTGAACAAAAAAAATGTAGAAGCTATTGGACTTCTTGGAGGACAAAAGAACAGATTATGAGCTCTACAACAAAGCGTCTAATCCTGATAGGGCTGCCAGTACAGCATTTGCTGAAAGTAGAAGTTCCGAGACTAACAGTACTAATGGGACCCATGAAGCGGACAGAAACCAGGAATCCAGCAACCAAACAGGCATTTACAGGAGTGGATTTGAGAACAAAATTTCCTGTGTAGTGCAAAGTTTAAAGGAGTATGAGGGAAGTGGCTGCTTTTTGATGATTCTGAAGTGAAAGTTACTGAAGAGGACTTTTTGAATTCTCTTTCCCCTTCTACATTGCCTACATCTACTCCTTGTTATTTTATAAGAAATTATAGTGGGTGTATTTTCCCTGTGTATATATTAAACAGGCCTAGCCAACATCGATGTTGATTACAGCAGTCTTTTAGCTTATCTTTTAAAGCTACTGGCTATTATGGGTCTCTCTAGGTTTTTGAAGAACAGTGAGATTCGAAATAGTGAAAATCCATCTTAATTTTTAGAATTCATTTTCCTTCATAGAGACAAGTGATATGTTAGTTCCTGGGAACAAACTTGTATAGCTTCTGAATTGAATTATTCAAAATGGAAACATTTAAACCTTTGGGATTTACATCAATCTTTCATTTGCTTTTTAAAATAAAGTCCTTGGGCTGGGGATTTAGCTCAGTGGTTCCACCGCCTGCTTCGCAAGCATAAGGTCCCGAGTTCGATCCCCAGTACCAAAAAAGAAAAGAAACATAAAATAAAGTCCTTGTATTTGTAGAAAAAAAAAAAAAAATGTAGGGGCTGGGGATATAGCTCAGTGCAGCACCTACCTGGCAAGTGCAAGGCCCTGAGTTCGATTCCTGGTACCAGGAAAAAAAAGAAAATGTAAAGACCAAGACCCAGGATGAGGAAGCCATTCCTCCTGATCCGCAAAGGCTGATGGTGGCCGGTAATCAAGATAGACATACTTTGATGACAACACTCAAAAGCGGTCCACCCTTCATCTTGTGCTGAATCTTACACCACACTCAAGAAGAATAACTGTAAAAGAAAGGTGAGTTGGGTGTCCTAAAACAATAAAAGGTGGATGAAAATGGCCAAATTAGTTGTCTTCATCAGGAGTGTCCTTCAGATGAATGTGGTGCTGGAGCTTTTATAGCAGCCACTTTGATAAGACATTATTATGGCAAGTGTTGTCCAGGTTAAACTTCAACAAATCAGAAGACAAGTAAATGTATGAGTAGACTTCAGCAAAAAATAACTTTCAGGTTTTATGTACAAGGTATATATGAAGCATAAACAAATTCCATGTTTATTATGTGCTCAAGTACTTCAAAACTGGAAAATAACTGAAATACAAAACGTATCTAGCCCAAAGCATTTTAGGTAAGGACAATCTGCATATTCAACTCAGAGACAGTGTGGTTTCGGTGCGGTTCCAGCCGTCTGCAAACTGACAGGTTTGCAGAAGCCTTCCCACAAGTATATGGATCTTTTACTCAGGGACACACTAAACTGGCTAGGCCAGCTTTCCCTCAACTTCTAGAAAATGAAAACAAAGCAAGCCCAGTCACCCTAGAATCAGAACATCCCTACTTCAAAAGGGTTGCAGTCAAGCCCCAAGGACACTGCAGGAAACAGCTAGAATCTACAGCTGCACAATACTGCCACCCCTCGGTGAGGTGTGCCCGGCCAAGACGCCACTGTTCTTTAAAGTGTACCTTCTCCCCACTCCCACCCTCCTATCCTTGGGCTCTGCACTCACTGGCATAGCAAATCCTGAATCTCCTTCCCATCTCCAGTTCCCTCCCACCCTGCTGCCCCTCAATAGTTTCCAAGTCAAAGGAGCTCTCTCCACGACTGAGAGTTAAGGCCACTGAGAGTTAAGGCCACGATCCAAGGAACGAGAACACTATCAGCAGAGGGCACCATTTCTTCCAGATCAAAATCTCTGCTCATAAACGACATGCTTTCAAGTCTATTCCTGTCAGTATGCCTGTAATCCCAACGATTCGAGCAGCTGAGGCAGGATCACAAGTCCAAACCCAGGCCGGGCAATTCAGCAAGATCCTGTCTCAAAATTAAGCATTTTTTGGCCAGGGGAGGCGGCACAAGCCTGTAGTCCCAGCACTCAGCAGGCTGAGGCAGGGAGATTTCTGCAAGTCTGAGGCCAGCCTGGGCCACATAGTGAGTTAAACATTATATAGTAGTAAGATTCTTAAGATCCTGTCCCAAGGTCAATGCCAAAGATGTCCATGTTCCCACATTTACTGTAGCACTATTCACAACAGCCAAAACATGCAAACAACCAAAGCAACCATTAACAATTACTGGACTTTCAAAACGTACACACGTAATGAAATATTATGGCCAAATCTAAAATATTATGCTAAATGACAAGCCAGGCACAAAAAGAGAAACTGGCACAAGACGTCATTTATATGTGGAATCCAAGAACAAGCCAAACACATGGGACTCAGCAAAATGGGGCACAGAAGCTGGTGCAGAGGAAGGACGAGTGAGAAGGAGGTGCAGAACGAAGGGAGTCTCATTTAGGAGTAAGTACTGGTGATGTCCTCTGCAGCACCAGGACTGTACGGCTGGGCAGTGTAGCTCAGTAACGGAACCAAGCTTCGTATGTATGTAGGAGTCTCTGGGTTTACTCCTCTGTACCACAAAACAATGGATCATGTATTTCAAAATTAGTAAGAATGGATTATAGGGCCGGGGATTTAGCTCAGTGGTTCCACCGTCTGCCCCGCAAGCGCAAGGTCCCGAGTTCGATCTCCGGTAGGATTATAAATGTTCTCAAAGTATATGAGGTGACAGATAATTAACCAGCCAGTTTAACCACTGCACTATGCATACATCTATCAGAAACCTCACACTGTGCTCCATAAATACTATCGATGACAAGCAGAAGTCTGGAGAATGAGACTGAAGGGTGAAGACACACACCTGAAGATAGAAGGAATGTGAAGTCTCCTGGGAGCTCCTGCTGTTACCGACCTAACCTCAGCCCTACATCCAAGCTTCTGAAACCTGGCCAGCCCTGCATGTGAGAGGAAACGCTGCAAAGGAGAACCAAGAACTAGGTGAGGCGGCCAACAGACCTGCAGCACCTCTCCCTACTCACCATCTACCCTCATTCTTTCCCAGTTATTCCATCTAAGTGAGTGAGACATTGAGGGCTTCAAGGATGCAAACTGAGTGCTCACTTTGGCAACACATACACTAAAATTGGAGGAATGTAAACTGAACCCAAGCTTGGTGGCTCATGCATGTAATACTTGAGGCTGAGACAAGAGGACGAATATCCAGGCCAGCCTGGTTTACGTAGTGGTTCAAGGCCAAGCTAAACCACACAACGGCTGGGGATTTAGCTCAATAGTTCAGCCGCCTGCCTTGAAAGCACAAGGTCCCCAAGTTCAATTCCCAGTACCAAAAAGAAAAAAGGAAACAATTTTTGGGCCAAGGATTTGGCTCAGTGATTGCGCTGCCAGCCTCACAAGCAAAAAGTCCCAAGTTCAATCCCCAGTACCAACAAAACAAACAAAAAACAAACTAAACCCCAGTGAGACCATTTCAAAAAAATCAAATCTAAATTGTTGCCAGGCATAAAAGCAGTGTGCCTATAGTCACAGCTACTCCAAGACTGAAGCCTGCTAGAGCCCAGGAGTTCAAGGCCAGCCTGGGCAGTACACAGGACTCATTTTCTGCAGGAAAAGTGGCAGAATGAGGTGCTAGGCATGTTAGTTCAGTGGTAGACCAGGTGCTTGGCATGAGAGGCTCTGGGTTCAATGGATGAGCGTCAGAAATAATAAAGAATGCAGCCACGCACAGTACCATACTTCTATAATTCCAGCTACTCGGGAGACAGACCACATGCTCCAGATCAGCCGAAGCAACTTAGCAAAATCCCATCTCAAAAATTAGAACACAGGGCCAGGGATTTATTTAGCTCAGTGGTGCTCTCTGCCTCGCAACCACAAGGTCCCAAGTTCGATCCCAGATACTGAAAATAAATGACAAAAGTAGAGTTTTCAGTAACTAAATGGCAGCTGGAAGCCAGGTGTGCTGGTTCACACCTGTAATCTCAACACTGTACTGAAGCAAGTTCTAGGCCAGCCTGGGCAACTTAATTTGGCAAGACCCTGTCTCAAAATTACAAAAAGGGGGCTGGGGATATAGCTCAGTACAAAACTCTTAGGTTCAAACCCAGTACTTTAAAAAAAAAAACACCACTAGGGATTTAGCTCAGTGGCACCATGACTGCCTCACAAGCGCAAGATCCTGAGTTCAATCTCCGGTACAAAAAAAAAAAAAAAAAAACCAAAAACCAAAGCCAAGTGTGGTGATACACACCAGTCATTGTAGCACTTTGGAGGCTCAGGCAGTACACGGAGATGGAAAAGAGCGAGTTCTCATTTGTTCCAAGATCAATAAGCTAAACCAAAACATTGCCTGGGCTACTCTGAACTTACTCTTGAACACTTCCCAAAAAAACCCCAAAAAACAGGGTTGGGGATTTAGCTCACTAGTGCCCCACCAGCCTGGCGAGCACAAGGTTGGATTCCTGGTACTGAAACAAAAATCCTTCTACAGGGTTTTCAAGTAGGGCAAGGTTTATCTGCCTCAAATCACCAGAAATCTGAGGATGAAGAAACTCTCCCCCAGAGAACATACTTCAAAAAGCTTCTAGAGCCAGGGATGTAGCTCAGTGGCACCGCACCTGCCTGGCAAGTGCAAGGTCCTGAGTTCAATCTCAGGTACCACAAAAAAATTAAGAGCCAGGCGTGGTGGCACATGGCTGTAATCCCAGCCCTTGGAAAACTGAGGCAGGAGGATGGCCAAGAATGCCTCAAAAACAAAACAAAAAAAGACCGAGGATGTAGCTCTGCAGCACAGTGCCTGCCTAGCAAGTACAAATTCCTGAGTTCGATTCCCAGTACCAAAAAAAAATAATTCTGGGTTCAATGTCTAGCAAAAAAGAGGTAAAACTTCCAACAGCACGGAAAGCATTTCCCAACTGTGCATCTCAGGCACATTTGCAAGCTGTGGCACTTGTCTTACAAACTACATTATGAAGTGACACAATCAAAACCCTCTGGGTGGGGCTGGGGTACAGGTCAGTGATAGGAGCGACACCCCCCTGGCCATGCAGCACACACTGAGCTTGCTTCCCAGCACCACCAAAACACAAAATCACTTGTCTTGGAAATGGTCTTCAGGCTGGTTGTTTTGAGACAGTCTCAAACTCAGCAATCTCCCTGCCTCCCCAGTGTGCCACCACACCCGGCCTGATTCTCAGTTCTGCATTTAAAATTGGTGTCATTCAAGTGGTTGCCAGGTATAGACAAGTTTACACATGAAAAGAAAGGAAGTCTTTGGAAGTGCTAATGTCACTTAGGCTCACCACGTAGCTCACACTGTGGCCTTGAACTCAACCGTGCCTCAGCCTCCCAAGTGCAGGCAGCATAAGGAACAGCCCCACACTCCTTTCAAAGGACAGCTTCCCACCCTCACCTCTCCCATCATGAGGATTCAGCCTGAGAATCTCAAAATACCAAGCTCAAGCCCCTTGGAGGGGCAGTGAGAAAGTGATCCAACTAGACAGAACCACTGTCTGCATGCAGCAGCTACCTAGCCCAGCCCTATCCCCTCAAAGTAGGCACGGCACCTCTGCCTCTCCGGCAATCTTCCCCTTTCTCAACCACCTCCACTCATCCTGTGTCTCTCTCCCCAGGAAGCATCCTATTTAGGACTAAACGTTTGGAGTAAGACATCCTACACAATGGTTTCAGGATGGAAATGCCAAGATATGGAATCAGAAGAGAACTGAATCCTGACTTCTATTTTCTGATTCTGAGAACAACTGGTAACTGGTGCACTTGATTTTCAGCCTGGCAAGTGAATGAATGGCCCGCTCTCCCAGGCCAGGGTTCAGGCTCAGATCACGACAATCCACAGACTCTCCATGCCACTAAGTGGTGCAGTGAAGGAGGTACTCAAGCTATCTGTTCCTTATGAAAGACCCAACTTGGCTGGCCATGTGCCCTCTATGACAGACTTGAATGCTGCCCTAAAAAAAAAAACTTTTGAGTCATAAATTCTTAAAGACCCATAAATTCTAAAAAGTGAAATAAGGGCTGGGGATTTAGCTCAGTGGTTCCGACAACTGCGTTGCAAGCACAAGGTCCAGAGTTTGAACCCCGGTACCAAAAAAAAAGGTCAAATTGCTACATATAGTTAACTAAGAACACATCAATGTGATAAAGCTCCCCAATAAATGGACAAATATGAGATTAATACTCATGACATCACACTTATCATTTATCCCATTGGCATAGCCAATTTTGCTCTGATTTGGGTAATCTCTACTCTCAAGGACACCTCTTGTCCTTTTCTCCCCTGGATCAAATATCAAACCCTATTCCAATCCCAGCTAGGCATGAACAAATTATTCCAATTCCTGTGATGCAGGATGATCTCAAAGAGGAAAATTCATATTCTTGACGTGGACGTCAATCCTCCAGGAAAATGAAAGAGGGTAAAGAAGAACAAAATTTAACTAAAACGGTGGTTTTTAATGAGAACCAGAGGTACGGTTACAATTACGTAGTCCGACACAAAAAATCCATGGGTGATCAGGAGTTGGAAGGTTACAAAATAACAAGAGTAACACTGGGTTCAGGGAATAAAAGTTGTTCCAGAATCTCAGAGCCAGACTAATACGGCCTCTCCCTGCGATCCTGTCTGTGCTCACCCCTGCAGAAGGGAAGAGAAGAAAAAAAAGGGCCATTAATTTGATTTAGCAGCTCCCTGCCCATCTCCCCATACAACCAAGCCGATGGATGTCGCTCGCACCTCTGAAGGGGGACTAGTCCCTCCTCTCTCCTTCCCTGCCCCTCTCTACCCTCCTAAGTCTCGGTGTCGGCTCCTTCCCACCTTTCCTGTTGTATATCCAAAGAAACCACTTTCCAACAAAACCCCTGCTAACAGGCCCTCTGCTCCATCACTCTCTCCTCTCCACGCTCACCTGGAGTCCATCTTGCCAGGGCCAAAGCCGCCTCTGTCGCCGCCGCCCCGGCCACCTCGGAAGCCCCCACGATCCCCGCCACGGCCCCGGTAGCCGCCCCGATCGTAGCCGCCTCTGCCACCACGACGATCATCTCCATAGTTACCCCCTAGGACAAGACATGTGCATCAGATCCCCACATTCCTACCTCCCCAATGGCCTCCCTGCGCAAAAACGAATCAACAACCACAAGTGGTGGTAGTGCATGCCAATAATCCCAGCACTCCGGAGGCTGAAGCAAGAGGATTCCAAAGTTCCAGTCTACCATGGGCAACTTAACAAAACTTTTCTCAGGGGCCAGGGATGGAGCTCAGCAGGCACAGCACCTGCCTAGCAAGCACAAGGCCCTGAGTTCAATTCCTGGTACAAAGAGATAGAGAGAGACAGACAATATAAAACAATGACTAGGTATGTAGCGGGAGGGGAGGGGAGGGGAGGGGAGGGGAGGGGAGGGGAGGGGAGGGGAGGGGAGGGGAGGGGAGGGGAGAGGAAAGGAAAGGAAGAAACAGAATGAGTGAATGACAAAGAGACAGACCGTCTGTCTCAATATAAAAAAATAAATGACTGGGTATGTAGCTCAGTGTGAAAGACCTACATCCAATCTCTAGTACTAAAGAGATGTTAAAATTAAAAAACATGGCAAAATATAAAATAGGGCTGGCACTCAGTGAAAAAGCCCTAAGTTCTAGTCCCACCCGTGTACAAAAAAATCTCAAGGGTTACTTGGTCTCAATCCCTTAAAACCAGCTCTTTTCTTACCCATATGGGAACCTCCTGGACCCCCGCCTGGGCCGTCTGGTTTAGGAGCCTTACACTGGTTGCATTCATTTCTCCAAGAGAAGTTCATGTTCTCACACGTACTAAGAAAAAAGAATTACAGGAAGACGCCAAAGAAACGCTTCTCAAAAACATGGCCAGGGACCCAACTATGATTATCAAACCCGCTCCATTACCTTTTCCCACAAAGGTACCCCCTTATCTGGGGTTTTTTCCCATCAGTCAACCAGTTTCAATACAGAAACTCCCAAAACCACTTCCTAAGTTTTAAACTGCAGCATAACAGAATCTCACAGTCTCTACTGTCCTGCCCACAACAAGAACCACTCCTTTGTTCAGCACACCCACTGCATACATTATGTTATCCATTTAGCCAATCCAGTCATCAGATCCACTGTCTCAGTACCACAGAGCTTGGTACTATTCAGGTGCAGGCATCCACTGGAATTCTTGGAACAGTTATCTCCCGTTGGTAAGGAGAATCACTATCCAAGCTCTCAGTTAAAACTTCCCTTAACAACGTGGCCTTGATATTCTTTGGTTCAGAAAACATCCACAGTTCTACTGCATTATCAGTGGGCTCACATGTAAGAAGTCAACTAAGAAAACAGTTTCACTCACGGGTTAGGACACTTCCAGTCTCCAGCTCGCTGCTGTCCTCCTCCACCACCACCTCCACTGGGGAATCCTCCCCGGCCACCACCACCACTGCCACCACCTCCATAGCCTCCACGGCCCATGGGTCCTAGTACAGGTACAGGCAGAGTAAGCATGGTCTGAGTCTGGCTAATGTGACACTTTCCACAAGTCCTTGGACCTGCACTCTGTCCCCATCAGCCCTTTATACCAGCAGGTAATAAGCTCCTTACCTCCTCTCCCTCGGCCTCCTCGGCCATTGCCACCACCCCGATTGAAGTCTGCTCGACGAGTAGCAAACGAGACCTTTATAGGATTTCCGGAGAATTCTTTACCTAAAGAATAGAATAAAGAGACTTTCAGGCTGGGGATACAGCTAAGTGTTAGAATGTAAGGCCCCAATACAATCCCAGAACCACAAAAAACCCACTTCTGATTCAAAAGCTATAGATCAAGGAACCTCTGACATAATCTAAGAGGAGACTGCCTTCCTGAAAAGGTTTCTAACCTATTAGCAAAAATGAGACTATACACTGAAATTACAAGTTAGGTGCTATAAGACTCAAAAGTCCCTCAAAATGTAGCCTGTCTCCTAAGGCTAGTTACACCCTACCCCACATCCCCACCCACTTTCTCATACATACCGTCAAACCAGTCAATAGCTGCTTTAGCAGAAGGGGGGTCATCAAATGAGACTGTTGCCTCTCCCTTCAGCTTGCCAGTTTCCCTATCTGTGTACAAATTAATCATGGGTTGTCCGGTTTTCTTATTGGTCTGAAAAAAGCGAAATAAGGTATCAATTTTAGAGGATACAAAACCAGTGAGTCACCCCTTGACATCCTCAGGGGATGGGACTATTTCCAGGAGCCCCTCCCTCCGTACCATCCACTTAAATTCAAATCCCTTACATTATAGACCCCAGTATATGCATGTAGCCTACACATATCCTCCTGCACACACTTTCATTGAGGGCGGAGAGCGGCACAGCAGTAGGCTAGCTCAGCCTAGCATGCACAAGGCTCAGGATTCCATCTCTACCACCACCAGAAAAAAAAAAAAAAAAAAATCACCTCTAGCTTGCTTAGCAACAGGTAACGAAGTAAGTGTGAACACATACCAGTCGTTACACTATGGGGTTTTTAGAGAGGAAGAGTCTGAGCCAGGCATGATGGCACAGGCCTGAAATCCCAGCGCTCATGAGGCTGAGGCAGGAGAATCTCAAATCTAAGGACAGCCTGGGCTACACAGTGAAACCCTATCTCAAAATGGGAAAAAAAGGTTGAGGCCAGATCAGTACAGACACAATTTCTTTTTCCAAGTATTTTCAATCTGAAGTTGGTTCAACCTGTGAATGCAGAAGTCAGTGTACTACCTTCCCTCTTCCTCCTCCAGAACCTGAGCCTTACCACAGACTTTAGCTACCCTCTGTTACTTCTTCCTATCCCACATGTAATCCAAATTAAATCACGGGCTATGCTGCGTTTTAGGGCACTCCTTACCAATTATACTTCATGTGTGATTTCTCTTCAAAAATGACAAAGCTCAAAAAAATAAGCTGGCAACAATCTTTTGTTTTAGCCAAGCATGGTGACACACTCCTGTAATCCCATTTAAAGAGGATGACCCAAGCGTGATGGTGCACACCTGTAATTCCAGCACTTGGAAGGCTGAGAGAGGAGGACTGCCAGTAGATCAAGGCCAGCCTGGACTACAAAGCAAAACCTTGTCTCCAAAAAAAAAAAAAAGTTCACAACAGAGGACAGCAATTTGAGGATAGCCTGGGTAACTTAGCAAGATAACATTTAGAATAAAGGACCAGGGATTCAGCTCAGGGGCACCACACCTGCCTCACAAGCACAAGGTCCTGAGTTCGATCCCCAGTACCAGGGGAAAAAAAAAGAAATAGAATCAATAAAGAAGGCAGGAGATATATACAGCTCAGCAGAGCACTTGTGAGCTTGATCTCAGAGAAGAGTGTTGTTTTTACTGCTGCCAACCATTAAGACTTATTTTCAGGTACAGGTACATGTGGTGGTCCATACCCCTAATCCTAGCACTAAAGGAGGCTGAGACAAAAGCATTGCAAGTTCAAGTCCTGCCTAGCTAAACCTTGTCTCAAAATTTTAAAGGAGGGAGGAGGGGTAATCGGGGGAGTATAACACTTTTAAAACTAGACTTTTACTAAATGTGTGAAACCCAAACGCACATACTCTGCTACACAAATACCTTGATAATGCCAATCTGCTTGAAGTAATCAGCCACGGACTCGATTGTAACATTCTCACCCAGGCCTTGCACAAAGATGGTGTTGTTGTCTGAATTATCCTGTTCTGCTTGTTGAACACAGGAAATGAGAATTTCAAGAGCAAAGGAAAAAACAAAGATTTTTTTTAAAAGCCACAGATGGGCCGGGGATTTAGCTCAGTGGCACTGCGCCTGCCTCCCAAGCACAAGGTCCTGAGTTCAATCCCCGGTACCAAAAAAAAACAAAAAAAGGCACAAGTAAACTAAAACAAATGACTCAATAATCTAACTTTGAAAAATACTATTATTAAGCTGTTGAGGGAAAATCTCTAAGGGACTCAGTGTCACTCTGGATTTGGGTTAGGCAACCAAAGGGAAATTCGTATGTATCCCTTCTATTACATGAATATCTATAAACCAGGCACCTTTGTATTTTAGTTTTACAGCTACCCTTTGAAGCACGTTAAACGCTAGTACTGAAAACCTGATCAGGAGTTAATTGCCCAAGATTACTCACTCAACAAAGCACACTAGTGTTCACTGACTTTCACCTGAAGATTCTTTAGTGTAAGAAACTATTTTAAATTAGAATGTACTAATCCAACATGAATACAAACAAAAGAGAACATTCATTTCCTTTTATCTGAGTCACCAAGTCTTTCATTCACTCCTTTTATTCGTGGACATGATCCACAGTTTTAAAAGCTACTACTTGAAAACCAGCAGTTCCAAAGCATGAATCACAGATGCCATCAGCACCACCCAGTCCTTGTCAAAAATGCAGACTCTTAGGTTCACCCCAGACCACTACTTGCTGAGGGAACTCACTTTTTAAATCAACTGATACAGTTCGTACACTACTCATCTATGAACTGCTAACTATAGTTGCCCTAAACTCTCTTCCCTCCTCTAACTTCTTCAGTTTCAAAGAACATCTGGGTGAAGTGTAAATACCACTTTAGCCATTCTTTCATGTCATCAGTGGACTCACCAGAATCATGACGTGATCCTTGGTCCCGAGGGCCTTAAGTACATAAAAACAAAAAGAAAAAAAGAAAACAAAAAAAGAGAAAATAAACAAAAAAAGAAAATAAACAAAAAAAAAAAAAAAAAAAAAAAAAACAAGGGAAAGAGGAGCCGTTAGTCAACTAGAAAGGACAAAGAAAAACAATAAACTAAATTCAAATTCTTGCAAATATCAGGTAAGTGCTCACAGCCTGACTCCAAACCCTGTTCCTGGCCTGTCTAGAGAAAATCGAAGACAGGCCAGGGGCATCACAGGCCCCTTCCTCAAGATCTGTAAATTCAGTCCCCAGGGCACAAGTCCAACACTTCAGAAAATGCTGCCTCCCGCAGCCTGAGCTAGGAAATGTCCGCAGCACAGACCTGGGGTGGGGGGACGGAAGGGACCCATTGCGGTTAACAAACCAACTCAGAGCTTGGCCCCGTTCTCTCACCCGAGAGACAGGCTCACCACCAGCAATGTGATGCGCACCCATCCAGTTCTCCCAACTGTAACACCGAAGACACATCCCTTGTGAAGTAATTTTATCTTTAGAAACCATTCTTTAAACCATGTTAAGTTTCCCCAAAGCCACATGAAAATAAAAAACATTAATAGCTATCATATTTTAAAGCATGTCCCAGGGAACAGACCAGAAATCTTATTTCCATAATGCAGCCTCTATTTTTTTCCAGAGACCATCTTTGACCAAAGTTTAACTGGATTTGTCATATGTAAATATTATACCCATATGCAATGACACCTAAATCATGAACCCAAGCCTTTGGCTTTTAAGTGTTGCGACAAATCAAGAAACCTTTTGTTAGTTAACCAAACCAGAAAAGTTCCAGCTTACTGGGAGACTTCTCAAATTTGCCATTTTTCCATGAATTCAGTTCGTGCTGTTTAAGACCTGGTTATTTCCCATGAGCCACACATGCTCCCAACCTTTCTTGAAGTAGTCCACACCTTCCTTTCCAGAGCTAGTTTCTATTTGCTCAAGTTCAGAACATAAGTAGAATTGCATTGACGCCACTCAGTACTTAAAAATATATACCAACTTCACCATCCTCGGGTGAGGCATTATTTCATGTCCTTCTCCCAGAATTCAAACATTTGGAGGTTGTTAACACATACATACACACACACTAGCCTTGGACATAAATGATCAAAAAGATCCTAAAAAGCCAAGTTGGCACGTGTTCCAGCACACACTCCAGTTTCTTACGATGGTAGTCACTATGTGCCTGCCATGCGTGGCAGCACCCGTCAGGAGGCCTACTAGACACCTCCAAGAAACAAGTCAAACCAATGTGGTACAGATGACTTTTAACCTGCCTGCCTCCAGGTCAGCACAATCTGGCAGCAGGTGGCATCCTCCCCCACCCCTTTCCAGAGGTGGTAATGGACACTTCAAAACCTGCGACACTTAACACGCTAAGACATCTGCAAATGAACAATCAGACAAAGCATTGCTGGGAGTTGGGAATTTTGGAAACTCTTCACTTACCACCAAATTTATTGAAGCCACCACGGTCACTTCCGCTGGAGAAGACAAGTTAGAAGAAAGGACATGAAGCTTCCAACGGCTACAAAAGGGTGTTTTGTTTTTTTAACATTCCCCAAACATGGGTAGGTGTTTTGGGAAAAAGATACAAGTGGTCACTAACATACATCCCTTCCTGACCAACCCTTGTCTGACCTTTGAGCACGTCACACACACGTGTGCAGTTTCTCAGACACAGGTAAGAATTTTGCTTCAAAAGATTATATATCTATTTCCTCTTGGGAAAAAAACGACCCATTTTCCTTGGCTGTTCTTCCGACGTAGCAGATGTTTTTTTCCTCTTGTGGCGAGTGGTTGACAACCAGTAGTTGGTTTAAAAACCCTACCCCCCGATGTACCCAGAAGACATTTTCACACCAGGCTGGGGTAGCCCTGAACACGTATTTGTGGTTTTTGCTTTGAAAGCAGCAAGCAGACCCAACCCCATTCCATAAAAAGTCAAAACCAAAGGCAATTTCCCTTTAAAGCAAGACAAACTTAGCTAAGCCCTACCCTAACTACTGAGCTGTTTGATCACCCCCATCCCCGGGGTCACCCCTTCTACACTGTGAGAAGAGCGGAGTATTTTGCAATGTCACCTTTCATACCTGTGGCACATAAAATGCAGAGCAGGTTAACAGTCACATAACAGTTGTTTTTCTTTTTAAGTTTTGCATTAAACACACACAATAAGAGTTTTCCTTATTTTCTGTACATTACTGAGACTGCCCCCACCCACCTTCTGAATACTTACCATACAAACTACTTTTAAAAACCTACTTTTCCCCAAAAAAATTGTGTAACATTGACATTCCTCCCCTTTTCAAGGAATACAGAGTAGGGTCCTTCATATTTACCAACAGATTTGACAGATTTTTAAATCAAAAAATCTAAGGCTCAACTTCAGCGAGAAGATCCAGTTGGACAAGCTGCTTTTAACTAACTAACCAGGGGAAGGCGGACAGTGGAACAAATACGTGGGATACCACCCACTGTCAGGAGTATTTTGCCCCAAAGGTCTGCACATGTCAGCCAACCACCCCATAAACCACAAGTCACACATAAAATCACAAGTCAGTCAAACTATACAAATCAAGCTCATGGACTCAAATGACTACAGAATACGGGAAGAGTAGTCAATTCCTAGAAGCTGAAGTTAGGTTAACCATTATCAACTCCCTTGGAGGATACATAGGAAAACACATACCAAGTTTCCCTACTATTTTCCCAGGAGAGGGATCATCGGTTTCCCTTATAAAGAAAGAAGTCTTTCACTTCCATATTTTTTGTTTTTGCCTAGAGTATCAATGACTGTAATGCATTCATACTAGGTATTTTCCTTTGGAAACAAAAGCATTAATACCCAAATGTCTACTCAGATGTGTGGACAGAAATTCAGGCTCCCAAGCTCTCAGAAAAATAAAATGGGGATATACAAAGAAAGTCAGTACCCCCAAATCAAAGTCCTCACAGATTCCCAGAAAACAAAACTGACCATGCACTGGGGATCGGCTTCAGGGGAGCTTCATGCAACCCTCCACGCTCCCCGCCAAAGATACTCCCTGGCTCATCATGAGACACCTACCCCATGCCGCCTCTGCCTCCACGGCCACCTCCGCGACCTCTGGGTTCATAGCCACCACTGCTGCGGCTGTAACCGCCGCCGCCACCCCTGCCTCGGCCCCCACGGTCCTGCTGGCCTCCCCCGTAGCCGCCACTGCCAGCACCACTCTGGTCCTGACTGCCATAACCACCGCCGCCACCACTCATGGAGGACTGATCTTGGCCATAACTGCCTGCCAAAGAAGAAAAGATGCTTTAAAAACAAAAGGCAAGGATGTAGCTTCGTTTCAGAGACTGTGCTTAACATAGACAAGGCCCTAGGTTTCATCCCACACCAAAGAGGGAATGAGGTATGATACAGCATGAAATGGATCAACAGTGCCAGAAAGGAATAATAAACAGAGGTAGGCAACCAGAAATGCCTCTTTCAGGATGAGGCCCAAACCAAAGAATGTAACGAAGTAGGAGACAGCAGAAGCCTCCTCACCTCCACCCCCTCCACCACCGCCACTGCCACTGTTGTACTGGTTCTGCTGCCCATAGCCCTGAGGGGGATTATAGGAGCTCTGCTGCTGCCCGTAGTTCTGTTGCTGTCCACTATAGCCAGACTGTTGGCCATAGCCCCCACTCTGGGGCTGCCCATAGCTGCTGCTCTGAGAACTGCTACCGTAACTGCGGGGGAAAAAGAAAACCAGAATCAAAACCCTATAGTATGTATGCCCAACATGTCCCTTTTCTTTTACTCTACCCAACTCTCTTTACCACGCCAACCCATCCATTAGCCCTCATCTTTCCAGCCTCAGACCTCAACAGCTTACCTTCCGGAGGTGCTGCTGGGAGTTGGCTGCTGGCCATAGCCAGGGTAAGAGGACTGCTGCCCATACGACGACTGGGAACTCTGGCCACTGCCATAGCCACCAGTGGAGCCATAACCCTGGGGAGCTGACTGAGTGCCATAGCCTGCTAATAAGAAAAGAAAAAGGGAATCACAAAATGTATGAGGAAAGAAAAAGGCCATTGAAAAAGACGTTATGTACTACCTAATGTTCATCCATAATTGAAAGATGAGCTTAATAAATCTTGCAACTCAAAGTTACCCTTCTTTTAAACTCTTCAAATTTAACACGCCAATTTTACTCTAGGATGATTCCAATTTCATTTCACCTATCGGAAAGCCACCTCTGAGCCAACTAATCACAGCCCAAAAGATCTCAACTTATTAAGAGCATTTTAATATGCTGGTATGCATACAGACAACCCATACCATCCGTAATTCTGGACCTTAACAGTAAATTCTACCTTTGTGTATCACATGACACATAATAGCCTACTTCAAGCATTTTCAAGCAAACCATTTTTCCATGTAAGAACCAGGGAAGGTGGGACATGTCACTACTTCAGAAGCTGAGGAAGGAGGATCTCAACTTCAAGGACAGCCTGGAGCAACTTTGCAAGATCCTGTCTCAAAATAAATAATGGGCTATGTATGAAGCTCAGTGACACTCTATACAGTATCTGCCTAGCATTCAAGAGGCCCTAGATTCAATTCCCAATACCACATAACAAAGTAATAATGATGAGCCTGAAACTGGTTTTCCCTGTAGGGAATATATCTCCTCTTTCTAGGTGAGAAGAGCCCAATATAACAACCAAGAAGTCTAGAAAATTTTTTTTTAAACCACAAATCAGTAAGCATTTTTGCTTTCTTGAAAGGACTAAAAATCCAAAAAAGTTTTAAGAATTATAAATTGAGTCAGGTTTCAACATTTTAGTATTGTTCAAGTTTAAGAAAAGCACCGTTCAGAAAGAGGAGGAAGAGGCAGAATAACCCACTAAGGGACTCACTGTTCTGACTCTGTCCATAAGAAGAACTGTAGCTGCTCTGGCCATAGCCTGAAGTATCCGCCGACTGGCCATAACTACTGTAACTCTGCTGTCCATAGGGCTGATTGCTCTGCTGGGAGTAGCCCTGCCCAGGCTGGGTGGGGTAGGCCCCATAGCTATAGAGAAGAGAAAAAAAAAAAACCACAAAAAAAAACACCACCGTTTCAGAAAAAGTTACCTTAAAAAGGGGGGGAGAACCTAATGTAATCTTTAACTCTACAAACTCTGAAGCTCAAAACATGGCACTCACCTTTGGGTTGCTTGTTGGGTATAGTCTGCAAAACAAAAATACAATTACATTATTTTCAGCTGCCACTCTAAAATTTACAGTGAACAGTGCTAAAATTCCTCAAGTCCTGGAGCCTCCAGATCAAGAAAATCAACAAAATTTCATTGCTTTCTAAGAAACAGCACAATTCCCCCTTGACACACTAGTTGAGGACAAGCGAACAGTTCTTACAATTTGGGGGGTGGGGGCCGCTGGCGTGGCAGCACATGCCTGTAATCCCAGCACTTTGGAGGCTGAGGCAGGACTGCAAGAGCTACATGAGTTCAAGGACAGCCTGATCGCCATAGCAAGACCCTGTCTCAAAGAAAAGAACCACAAATTTCTAGAGACTCAGACTTTAACAATTGGAAAAACAAAGGATCTTCTTTTTACCTCCACACTCAATTTATGTGAGGAACTGCTCTAAATTCACCTAACAATTCACTTTTACACCCGCTCTTGGGGAAAAGTATTATCGCCAAGAGCCAAGATACAGCAACTCTTCCAAAGTCACAGAGCTAAGTGACAGGGATTTGGTTTCAGTTAAACCCAAGGCGCTAGTGCTGGGAATGTGGCACTCAAGACCCGAAGAAGAAAAAAAAGAACTAAAGAACAAGAATGTCTCCAAAACAAAAAAAAAGCAAAAGCCATTCTTGCCAGGCAAGGTAGTCCATGCCTGTAATCCCAGCACTCTGAAGGCTGAGGCAAGAGGATGCGAAGAAGAGTTAAAGGCCAGCCTGTGCAACACAGTGAGTTCAAGATAGCAAGACCCCCGTCGCAAAGAAATGGAAAAAAAAGAAAGCCGTTCTTCACCCTTTGACCAACCTAGGAGAAAAGGAAAAGTGATGTTTTAGGACAAAGCCAGGCAACCAACACGAGAACCCTTTGACCCTAAATGACAATCATCAACGTGCCTGCCTCAAGAGACAAATGGCTCCAATGGTTGTTTCGACTATACTGCCTCCCTCAGAGATCCCCACGGAGAAAAGCACTTTTAAAACGCCACGATAAAGGGATTTAGCTCAGTGGTTCCGCCTCCTGCCTCGCTAGCGCAAGGTCCCGGGTTCGATCCCCGGTACCAAAAAAATAACCAGGATAAGGAGGACTCACTAGCACCATCACCTCTTCTCCTCAGTACAGGAAATCAGGCCTTTCCCCCCGCAGGAAAAGGCAAAAGAACCGAGAGAGGATGTGGTCGGGCGGCCGGTCCTCTCAGTTCTCATCTTATAAAGAAAGTTAGGCGGGAAAAGCCTCAGGCCGGGCCCCAAGTCCAAAGGCCAATCTCTCTCCCCTCAAAGGAAGCGTGGTCCGACCCCGAGTCTCCGCCCGCGGACCCGTGGCAGCCAGGCGAGAGCAGTCCCGCCCTCTCCCCCGGGACGGGCGAGGCGAAGCCCAACCCGAAGCTCGCGGCACAGTCCACCGCTCGCGAGGGTCTCGCGACAAAAAGCCGCACCAACACGAGGCCAGAAGGGGAAGACGCGCCGAGCAGGGGGAGGGGGCGGGGGAGGAAGCGCGTGCGCGCCCCGAGTGCCCGGATGCACCACTGCGACAAAGCGGGACCCACCGCGGGGCTGGGCCAGGGGTGCGGCACGGGGCTTAGGGCCTGAGCATTCCCACCCTCCCCTACACTTGAAATCGCTAAGCCCCCTTCCCTTCCCAGAACTACACGCAAATAGACCGCGAAGGAAAGACAGCTCTTGCGCGAGGCGTCAGAGGAACGAAACAAAATGGCGACATCGCCCTCCCCCTTCCACCCTCTCCGCTGCTTCCCGCCACAGTGGTGCGAAAAGACTGCACGAGATCCTCACCCCGGGCCCACCGAAAAGCCAAAACCCATCGGGGAGGGAACGAGGCGCTGAACGAGCGCAGAACCACCCCTTCGCGCCCTCACCTACCGTTTGAGGCCATGTCCGCGCACGCGCACACAGGCCGACTAGCAAGTAGACGCCACCAGCTAACAGAACCGACGCCTCGCGGACTGAGGGGTCCCGCCCCCTGCGTCGGAGTTTTTGTAGGTCTCCCCCACCCCCGCCTACGCACCGCGGTGGAACGTACCATCTATGGAAAGCACAGGGGAAAGCACAGCGGTTTCTTAACATGTTCCAGGGAATGTAAAGGGTTCAAGCAAACAAAGGTGAAACAGACTGGCTGGCGACTGAGCTAATAATATAGATCACCATATTTCCTAATGAATAGCTTCTGCTCACTCTCCAGGACTAACCCTGATCCACGCCCAACCCTGTAAAGACACAATGGTACGGTCCCATCCGCGGGGGGCGGGGCGAGGGGGTCCTGGGTGTTTGCCTGCGGAACAGTAGTGGAGCCCCAAATAGCGGGGTGGGCGAAGTTCTTTTTTCTGGTCCTCACTTTCACCGGGCTGGCCAGTCCTGCTCTCTGCGGCCCTTTCACTGTGCCCGAAGCGTTATTCCTCGCCTCGACCTCCCTGGCTCGCACGTTCTTCTCCTGGCAGCGCAACCTTCCCCCGCATCTAGCTGACTTCACCAGGTTTCCGGCTCCGTTCCTTCGTCCTCGCGGGTCTGTAGAGCCGACGGCAGCACGGCCTTGCGCCTGGATCCCCAGGCCTCGTCTGGCCCGCGCTGAGCTCTCAGCAAAACCCTCGGGGCATGGCCCTGACCAGCTGTGGGCGCGAGAGCCCGGTGCCCCGGACTCAGAGCGTTTACAGCCAGATCAGGGCCCTGGTCTTTTCCTGATAACGACCTGCTTTGTATTTTTCTGAAGCGCTACCGGGGGATCAGAATGGAAACCCCGGGAATAATACATTTGTATATAAGGCTCAACTGGTTTCAAAATGCACGATTAATATCTTTCCCATGACAATCTAGTGAAGAAAGTAAATATAGCTCCATTTTACAGATAAAAGTAAAGAAAGAATAATCCACGACTGTAGGGCAGCTAAGTGTCAGGGCTCATGATTCAAATCCAGCAGTGTGTGGCTGCCAAGTGCCCTTTTGTTGGTTCCATGAAGGATTAGAAATTTGAAAGCCTGTTCACTTACTGTAAAATCAAGCACGAAAAGGGAAATTCAAATGAACTTGCAGTTTGCACCCTAATCAGCTTTACATGGAGAAGGCAGTTCAAAACTGTTGAACAACAACAGCAACAAAAATGTTGAACAAGGGCGGGGATTTAGCTCAGTGGTGCCGTGCCTGCCTCGCAAGCACAAGGTCCTGAGTGATTCCCTGTACAAAAACCAACAAAACAAACAATAAATAAACTGTTGAACAAGACAGGTTATTCCAGGTAAAAATGGCATACACCTTTTCCTTCCCAATTTCACCTTTGACCTGGAGTACAAATGTTCCCCTTGTGGTTGGACACATTTTCCGGGCAAAACACGAGGGCTAAGCCCTAACCCTGCCCCAAACTTTTTTTCTTTTTTTTTTTTTCAGTCAGAGGCTTGCTGTGTAGTCCAAGCTAGCCTCAAACTTGTGGAGATCCTCCTGCTTTAGCCTCCTGAGTACTGGGATTGCTGGCATGTGCCACCACACTCAGCCCACAGACTTCTAAGAGCCCTGAGGGCTTTGAATATCCAGCCACTCACCTGCTCTCATTGGAAGAGCAGTGTGACTAGATGGGCCTGGGGCCCATGCCTGTAATCCCAGCACTTAGGAGGCTGAGGCAGGAGGATCCCCTTGAGTTTTTGAGGGCAGCCTCAAAAGTAGAGCAAAAATTGTCTCAAAACAAAAAAAGCTAGCATTTATTGATACATGATAAAGTATTCTGTTATTTTTTTTTCTTTTTTTTCTGTTAGTTTGAGACAGGGTCTCACTATGTAGCCTCCACTGGTCTCAAACTTGGGGTGGGATTGCTGGCATGCACCACCACTCCCTGCTAGTCTTATATTTATATATACTGTACTATATAATAGCTAATGCTTTTATGATTGTCAGAAAACTCTAAGTGTTTGAATATATAATAACGTGTTTAATTATAGCCTTAGCAAGATCCTGTCTCAAAAAAAACAAAAACATCCAAAAAGAACGTTCAAAAACTGTTACCCAGATAACATAGAAAGTGTCAAAGCAGGGTTCCCAACCCAGGCAGCCTGGCTCTGAGTTCCGGCTTTAATCTTCATGCTTCAGCAGATGTCACTTGAGCCCGGTAGGGCGAGTGCCAAGTGTGGCACCGACTGAGACTGGAGGCCAGAAAAAGACCCAGGGTCTGAACCACGGGGTCTGAACCACAGGCTGTATGGCCAGGAGTGAGCTGCGAGTGGGGAGCCGCACAACGTGCTGGAGTCCAGTGTGGTGAGCACTGTGACCTAGAGCCAAGGACGTGGAGGGAGGAGTCCAGGTGGGCACCAAATCGAGGGAGGGAGGGAGGGACAGGCCTGGGTGGGGAGGGCACCCACGGGACAGAGCCAAGTTCACACTTTCTCCTCATAGCCACGTCAAGGGGCCATCCTCCAGATACATCCTTTCCAAAGGCTCATTTGAGTCACAAACCATGAAGGACTGTCGTTTTTGCCTTTTCCATGGGTTTTTGGCTTTGATTTTAGACTAGAGATTGAAGCCCTGGCCTTGGCAATGGGCTACAGGAATGTCCCCAGGCTTGCTGTTTGTTGGTTTGTTTTTACTAGGATCACACTAAATAGCCCAGGTTGGGCTCCAATTTACAATCCTTCCACCTCAGCCTCCGGAAGTTCTCAGATTACAGGTGGGTGCCAAAACGGCCAGCTCTGTCATTCTTTGTTGTTTGTTTGGTTGGTTGATTTGGTCTGGTTGGTTGTTGGCTTATCCTGGTTTGGTTTGTTTGATTTTTGTTTTTTGAGACAGAGTCTCGGTATGTAGCACAGGCTGGCCTTGAACTCACTGAGATCCTCCTGCCTCAGGCTCCCAGGTGCTGGGATTGTAGGTGAGCTCCTCCACACCCACCCTCTCCTTCCTTCTGAAAAGTCTCCGAAGAACTGAGTATGTTGGTGCAGGCCTGTAATCCCAGCACTAAGAAGGACAAAGCAAGAGGGTCACAAATTCGAGGCCAGTCTGAGCTACATAGTGAGTTCAACACCAGCCTTCAGTTCTGAAAAAAAATTTTTTTTTCTAATAAAAATGAAAATGTTTTTGGGCTGGAGATTTAGCTCAGTGGCAGCACACCTGCCTCAAAATCGAGGTCCTGAATTCAATCCTCAGTACCAAAAAAAAAAAAAAAGAATATGTCCTTTACTTGACATCCCTGCCCCCAGCCCTCCCCCTTTTCCACTCATCATAATCTTTCTGCTCAAATTAACTGGGTTATGTCCTCTGCAATTAAGAACTCAGAGGCTAGGTGAGGTGTCACATGCCTATAATCCCAGCACTCTTGGAGGCAGAGGCTGGACAATTTTTTTAAGCAAAACATTTATTGATACATTTTAGATATACATAAGGATAACGTTCATCATAGGGAATTTGTACCTGTGCATGATATATCTTTTTTTTTTTTTTGGTACCAGGGTTCAAACTCGGGTCCTTGTGCTTGCACAGCAGATGGTGAAACCAATGAGCTAAATCCCCAGCCCTACACAATATATCTTGCTTTTTCTTTTTTTCCCATTCCCCTCCTTCAACTCCTCTTCCTATCCTTATTTTTTTTTGGTACCAGGGATCAAACTCAGGCCTTGTGCTTGCAAGGCAGGTGGCAGAATCACTGAGCTAAATCCCCGGCCTTCCTATCCTTATTTACAAAAGCTTTGTTTCCATTTTTCCTTCTATTCTTTCTTCCCTCGTCCCTTGTTTCCTTTCCCCCCACCTTGTTCCCCTTATCATTTGAACATTTTCTTCCCATTTCCCAATATCTGTTACACATTTTGGTCCTTTTTCCCATTTTCAGTTTCTCACACCAGAGAAACGAGGCAGTATTTAAACACGTGTGTCTGATTTATCTCACTTAAGAGTATGGTCTCAAGGTCCATCCATTTAGCTAGAAATGTCTCAATTTTATCCTTCTTTATGGCAGAGTAACACTCCATGGTGTAAAAAAAACACATCTTCGTTATCTATTTATTGTTTGATGGGCATTAGGGCTGTTTCCAAGATTTAGCTATTAAAAGCTGTGCTGCCATAAACATGGGTGTGCATATATTGCTGTGGTATGATCCTTTTAATTCTTTTGGGAAGATATCAAGAACAGGAATAGTTGAGTTGAATGGACCCTCTAGTCCTAGTTCTTTGAGGTATCTCCATACTGATTTCCACAGTGGTTGCACCAGTCTGCACTCCCACCAACATTGGAGAAGAGTTCCTTTCTCCCCACAGCCCTGCTAGCATTTGTTGTTGGCTGATTTCTTGATAAAAGCCATTCCTTCTGGAATGAGATGTAATCTCAATTTTAATTTGCATCTCTCTCGAATGACCAGTAATGTTGAACATTTTTTTCATATATTTATTTGATGTTTCCACTTCTTCATCTGAGAAGTGTCTGTTCATTTCAGATGCCCATTTTTGGATTGGGTCTTTAAATTGGGGGGGGATCTGATTTTTTTTTTTAATTCTTCATATATTCTATATAGTAGTCCTTTGAGTAACAGCTGGCAAAAATTTTTTCCCACTCTGTGAGTTGTCTCTTCACTCTGTTGCTGGTTTCTATTGTGCAAAATCTTTTTAACATGATGGATCCCAGTTGTTGGTGTTTTTTTTTTAAGTTGTTGGTCCTTTGTGCTAGTTCCTGTGCAATTGGGATTTTGTTCATGAAGTCTTTGCCTACACCAATGTCTTTGAGAGTTCTACTTATTCTGTCTTCCAGCAGAGGAAGTATTTCTGTTTTAATATTTAGATCTTTGATCCATTTTGATTTTAGTTTAGTACATGGTGAAAGATATGGGTCTAGTTTTAATCTTCGGCATGTGGAAAGAGGCAGGACAATTTAAAGCTCAATCCCAGCCTGGACAACTTAGTGACATAGCAAGCCCTTTCTCAAAAACCATGAAAAGAAAATGAAACAAAGGGCTGGGAATGAAGCCCTGTGTTTAATCCCCAGTATCCTCCCCCCAAAAAATGACAGGTCCATCGTGAATATTAAATGTTATTTTCACTGTAAGTCACCCGTCACTGGGCCTAGATCATAGCAGGCATGAATAAATGCCCTTCGCTCTCACCCTTCCTTCAAGTACAGCTTCAAGCAGGAAATAATTGCTTTCTACTCTCCTTGGGCAGTGCTCAGGAAAGGAAGGGCCACTGCCTTCGTGGGCCCACCCAGGTCTTGTTTGTCCAGGAGAGGCGGTCATGGGAAATAGAGTGGGGAAAGTAAGTGGGGACACCAAGAAGAGACCCGCTGAGCCCACCAGGAGAAGCCAAGGAACTCTAGCAGGCTTCCCCATAAAGGGCCAGGGAGTGGCACAGTGCAGGACAGTGGTCCGAGGTCCAAGGACAGAGTGGTCAGAGGCCCCCAGGAGACTAACTGCACGTCCCCTCACACTGGCACCTGGCACCCGAAAGTGCAGAGAAGAGGTTCTGTGGGTGCTTCCACATCCTCTTTATTTACTTTTGTGCTGGGGATGGAACTCAGAGCCTGACACATACAGGGCAAAGTCCTCCCCTGTTTTAAGGACACAAGGCTCTAGGCTCTCAGGCTCTAAAGGAAAAGAAGGGAGAAGGGCAAAGAGATGGCAAACATGCAAGCAAATCTGAAGAACCTTGATACTTGACCCCGAAAGGGAATCTGAATCCTCACAAGAGAAATCTGTCCATCTGTCTACACATGGATGTTACCAGGTTTAGGGGCAATGGAGTCTCCTTCTAGAGGTGGTTCTAGGTTTTTTCCATACTGAACAAAGATTGGTTAAGACTAGTGCAAGACGGCAAGGTTTTACATTTATTAAACATATGAAAAGAAAAGAAATATGCTCTACAGAGCAAGTTCGGGCCAACTGAAAGTGAGAAAAGAAGTACACGCTACAGGTTGAGAGACAGCCATCGTGAAAGAGAGAGCATAGTGACCAGGAGCAAAATGACCACTCTCTGGGCCGGGCATGCTTGTGCACACCTGTGATCCCAGCCCTTGGGAGGCTGAGGCAGGAGGTGGCCGTGAGTTTGAGGCCAGCCTGGGCGACATAGTTCAAGACAGCCTGAACTACATAGCAAGACCCTGTCTCAAAAATAAATAAATAAATAAATAAATAAATAAATATAAAGAGAGCGCTCTCGGGTTGGTTCCAGGTGCAGGGCTTTGGGAGCTGTTCTGCACATGTGTCCTGAAACTTTGTGCTGCACAGGTCGTGCCCACTTCCCGAGCCAGTTTGCGGTGCCCTGTCTCCCGCCTCATGCACACACTTTAGTTTCAGATTCTTTTGCAAATTTTGATAGGAAGATACATGTAAAACTACTCAGTTCTCTTGGCTTTCTCTGTGGGGTGACTAAAATGAAAATTACACATTTAAATAGCAATTTGTTAACCCAGACATGAGGATGCTCACCTGTAATTCCAGCACTCAGGAAGCTGCAGCAGGACAATGTCCATGAGTTCAAGGCCAGCCTAGGTTACATAGCAAGACTCTGTCTCATAAAACAAAATATAGGGCTGGGGATTTAGCTCAGTGGCACCGCTCCTGCCTTGCAAGCCCAAGGTCCTGAGTTTGATCCCCCATACAAAAAAATAAGTAGGGCTGGGGATTTAGCTCAGTGGCTCCACCGCCTGCCTCACAAGCCCAAGGTCCCAAGTTCAATCCCTGGTATCAGAAAAAATAAAAATAACTAAATAAATAACAAATTTTTAATGGACCAGGCATAATGATACATGCCTATAATCCAAGCATTCCGGGAGCCAGAGACAAGAGGATCCCAAGTTCAAACCCAGCCTGGGCAATTTAAGATTTAGCAAGACCCTGTCTAAAAATTATAAAGGGCTGGAGGGGCCAGGGATCTAGCTCAGTGGTGCCACCTGCCTCGCAAACACAAGGTCCCGAGTTCCATCCCCAGTACCAAAGGGGGGGGGGGCTGGGGACATAGTTCGGTAAGAAAGCTCTGAGTTTAACTCCCAGATACCACAACAATTTTTAATTAAATTAAATGGATGATAGCAGAACGGTTTTCTTTTTCGAGCGCCGCGCTGACCTGACTGAGGAAGAGCCAGCCCAGCTCAAACCCCACCACGCCCAGCGCACACCCTCCTTCACTGTCCTTCGTCCTCAGGAGGAGTCTGTATCTGGGCGCTTTTCTATCCCATCACGATCACGTAAACTAAATGGAACTTCCTAAGTGCCTGGAGCTGAGGATACATGCCTGCTCTGTATCCCCACCTCCCCTCCCTTAACCCCTATAAACCCTGCTCTCTGCCAGCTCCAGGAGGATCGCTTTGTGCAGAAATCCCTGAGCAGCCAGCCGGGTAAGAAAGCTGTACACTTGGCCCACCCTCGGTGCGTTCTGGATTCTTCCAGCCTGGTCTTGCTGCACCACTAAGAGCTGCCACGCTGTAGACTGTAGTCTGCCCCTACAGCAACACTCCCTGCGATGCGTGTTATCATTATGTATGCCTAAAATTTACCAATAAATGTTTTGCTATTGATTAATTATGGGCCGGGGATTTAGCTCAGTGGTTTTGCCACCTGCTGCGCAAGCGCAAGGACCCAAGTTCGAACCCCAGTACCAAAAATAAATAAATAAATGAAATAAAATAAATTAATTAAATGGGTATGTCAAGGGAACTTTATTTGGGGCGTGTGTGCGTGTGTTTCTTTTTTCTTTTTTGGGTTTTGTTTTGTTGAGACAGGGTCTCTCTATGTAGTTTAGGCTGGCCTTGAAACTCTGTGTGTGACCCAGGCCTGGAACTCACAGCAATCCTCCTGCCTCAGCCTACCAAGTGCCAGAATTAGAGGCAGTGCCACCACACCCAGCTCAATGGTTTTTGGGAGTTGTTTTTGGGGGGGGGATTGTTTGTTTGTTTGAGACAAGTTCTGTCTGTTTAGCTCAGACTAGCCTCAAACTCACGATCCTTCTGCCTCAGCCTCCTCAGTGCATGCATCACCTCACCAGGCTCAAGGGAAATATCTTTTTTTTTTTTTAGTGCCAATATCATATCGATGTTTAGTCTTATTTAGTTTCCATTCTTTCCTTCTATTTTCACTTTTTTTCCAAGGAAAATATCTTGAGAATGCAATCTACTATGTAATTATAGATTTTCTAGGAGTTTTTGTTTGTTTGGTTGGTTGGTTGGTAGGTTGGTTGATTTGTTTGGAACTGGGGATTGAACTGGGGATCTTCACCCTGAGCTACATCACCAGCCCTTATTAAATTACTTCTTCCTTGTGAGACAGGTTCTCACTACATCCCTAAACCGCCCAGCCTGGGATTGAACTCACGATCGCCCTCTCTCAGTCAGGCCTGTACCACCAGGCCATCTATGACGATGTTTTATTGGTAAATTTGTCATTAGTAGTTTTAAGTAAGAATGTGTTTCTCTCTGCAGTCCCCTGAAAGCCTGGAGACCGTGAGGTTGGAGGCAAGGGCATGGTTAGTTTTAGTCCACAGGGGAGAATGAGGCTCTTTCCACAACTCCAGGGTTACCATCTACGCTTTCTGTTCTCTCTCTCTCATCCAGTATTGGGATCAAACACAGGGCCTCACACGTTCTAGGAAAGTGCTCTACCACTGAGCTACGTACCTAGTCCCTACGGAGTGCTAGAATTATAGGTATGTGCTACCCTGCCCAATAACTTATCTTTTGGGGGGTTTTTTGGGTTGGGGGTTCTGGGGATCGAACACAGGCCCCTTTTTTGTTTGGTTTGGTTATTTTTTTTTTCTTTTAACCTCTAACATTTCTGTGGAGCAAGAATTTTAATTTTTAATCTCAGTTTCCCAAAAACACTATATCTCACAAAAAGCCAGAAGACAGCCGGGCATGGGGGTGCACACCTGTGATCCCAGCACTCTGGAAGCTGAGGCAGAAGGGTCTCAAATTCGAGCCTGGTCTGAGCAATTTAGTGACTTAGTGAGATCCTGTCTCAAAATAAAAAAGGGCCGGGAATGTAGCTTAGTGCAAAGGCCCTTGGTTCAATCCCCAGGACTGCAATAAAGAAAGAAAGAAAAGAATTTCATTCCTACCTGTCAGTAGCCAGAACTAGTCACACGGCTGTCCCCAGCCACAGCAGGCAGGAAGTGCAGTCTTAATCTCATGACCAAAGGGATGAAAACTGGAAATACTTGGTGAATACATACTATTAATAGATATATCACATTGCTTCTTTCTATTACATATAAATTTGTGTTATGCATAACAATTATTTTTACCTTAGAATACGTTGAGACTGGGCCAGGGATTCAGCTCAGTGGTGCTGCACCTGCCTCACAAGCGCAAGGTCCTGAGTTCGATCCCTGGTACCAAAAATATATATATATATATATGTTGAGATTACCAAAAGAACTTTCTACAAATTATATTGACAGCCGAGCATGATGGCACAAACCAGTAATCCCAGCACTTGGAAGCCTGAGGCAGGAGGATCACTGTGAGTGCAAGGCCAGCCTGAACTGCAGAGGGAGACTCTGTCTCAAAAAACAAAAAAGAAAAAAATAGAGAGAGACAATACATAGTGAATTACAATGTCATCAAAATCAACCCAAAATATTAGAGCTTATAGTGCAAATTATGGTACATTTAATTACACATGACCAAATTTACAAGGACCACACAATATGTGTTTAAAGTTTACACAATGAAAATAGTTACTTGTCTCAAGTTAGAAATTTGGAGGCTCTGAGTGTTGGGCATGGTGGCACAGGCCTATAATTTCAACTCCAAGGGAGGCCGAGGCAGGAGAATCACAATTCAATCTTACCCTGGACAATTTAGTAAGAACCTGTCTCAAAATAAAAATTTGAAAAATTTGTAAAAAGGGCTGGGGATGTTGCTCAGTGGTCAAGCACTTTCCTACCATTTGTGAGGCCCTGAGTTCAATCCCCAGTGCTTTCAGGAGGGAGGGGAGGAAGGGGGCAAAGTTAGTACAAGAACTTAACAATATAAAGGAGGTGGTTTTCATCCTGAAATCCGCCACCTCACTGAACTAAACATTGCTGCAGATCCAAAGGCACATAACTATGTTCCAGACAGGAAGAGGCAAGCAGCTAAGAATGATCCTTTCTCCTGGAGAAGGGGAGGAGTTTAGGTCTGTGATTTTGTTTGTGCCTGGTGCGTGCTAGGCATGTGTTCCTCCACTAAATCCCACTCTCAGCCATTTGTCTGTGTGTGACAGGGTCTTGCACTGGGCGGTGGACATGTACCACCATGCCCAGCTTTTCCACACTTTGAAAAAGAATAACACAGCTGGGTATGGCAGCACAGGCCTGTAATCCCAGCTACTCAGGAGGCTGATGCAGGGGGAGCACAAGTTCTAGCCAACTTTGGGCAGCTCTTACAATAAAAGACTTTGTATTATTATTCAGTGATAATTTTCAAAAATGATACACCTTTTTTTTTCTTTTTGGTACCAGGGATGGAACTCGGGACCTTGCACTTGCCAGGCAGTCGGTGGAACCACTGAGCTACATCCCCAGCCCTGAAAAAATGATGTACTTTTTTAAAGTTTTATGGGGTTTTCTAGTAATGGGGACCGAACACAATGTATTCACACTGAACTACAGCCCCAGCGTTTTTTATTTTTTGTTTTGAGGCAAGGGCTCAGTAAGTCACCAAGTGGCCCAGGCTGGGCTCAAACTTGCCGTCCTCCTGCTCAGCCTCCCAGAGTGCTGGGATTGCACAGGTGTGCATCTTTGCACCCAGTTTAAAACAGTTTTGTATGCGGAGAGAAATTAGCCCCTAAATCAACCATTTAGACCAAGGGTGGCAACTTTTTCTATAAAGAGCAAAAAGAAAATGTTTAAGGCTTTGTAAAGGTCTCTGTTGGAACGACAGTTCTCGTCTCTGCACTGCAAAGGCAGCCGTGGAGCATATGTGAAAGAGGCATCTGTGTTTCCTCTTGGTTTTTGTTGTTGTTTGGTTCCGGGAATCAAACTCAAGGCCTCAAGCTTGCTAGGCAGGTTCTGTGCTGCTGAGCTACATCAATGTTCCAGGATTTGTGTTTCAATAAAACTATTTACTGAAACAAGCTGTTGTTTGAATTTAGCCTGAGCGCCAGAAAATAGAAGGTCACTCCTGAGCCATAATTCAGAGCACCATACTGTGGTCTATTATAAAAAGGAGCCTGGAAGCAGAGTAAAAATTAAATGGATGCCAGGTGTGGTGGTGCATGCCTGTAGTTCCAGAACTCAGGAGGCTGAGGCAGGAGGATTGCTGCTAGTTTGAGGCCAGCCTGAACAACCTCCTAAAATACATCTGCAGAATGGTCTCTATTGAATAAGGATTGGGGAACTTCACAATTTCTTCTTGAGCTAGCTGGGGTCTGAGTACAATTGGCCTGCATATCCAGACAGTCTCTGCTAACCTAAACAAGGTCCCGGTGCTTAGTTACCAGAAACTCAGCCATTTGTAAGAAAGGGCGACCAACCAGGGGCAAATGAAACTAAAGCTGTTACAAGGAGGGTGTGTCTGGGCGTCACAGAGCTGTGGCTTTGGGGTCTGCATCTGGTCTCTGGGCCCCTCAGCTCCGCCACTGTCCCCCGCTCTGCTCCACGACATCTCTGCCCCAGGACATCTCTGCTCCTTTAAGTCGGGCTTAGACCCTGTGTGTCCCCAACAGAAGACTGAGTGTCCCGCTGCAGGGGGCTGTGACAGAGGGAGGCCAGCCCATGGCCAGCATCCCTCCCAGCACCCCAGCCAGCCTGAGGCAGCTGGCCTTGACCAGAATGCCGAGGGAGGGAGGGAGGGCTGAGAGCACAGGACTGGAAAGGCAACCAGGGACCTGTTTCTTCAGGATATGTGGGCCAGAATGAAAAATCTGCATTTTCCATAAGGCTGTTCAGCAGCCAAGACTTTTAAGTGGGTACATACAATTTTTTTTCTTTGAGACAGAGTCTCACTATGCAGTTCGGGCTGGCCTTGAGCTCACGGAGATCCTGCAGCCTCAGCCTCCCAGTGCTGCAATTACAGGCCTGTGCCACCACACCCACCTTACCTGCAAACAATTTTTTTTTTGGTACCAGGGATCGAACTCGGGACTTTGAACTTGCAAGGCAGGCGGTGGCACCACTGAGCTAAACCCCTGGTCCGAGCTGCAAACAATTTTAAATTTTGAGTTCAAAACAACTAAGGCCCCACTCCTGTGGATCAGGGTGGCAGACAGGAGGCAAGGTTCTGCTAAGCTGCAGAACAGCCTGCAGCAGTGGGGCCCTGCCACATCTTCTGAGATGACTCTCAGCTGTGCTGTCCAGCGTGGCGATGCCACTGAGCACTGCAATGTGGAGCCAAGAAGCTGAGTGTTTAAATTCTAGTTAATTTTAACTGAAGCAGCCACATGTAGTTAGGCCTCTTAGAATGGACAGCACGGGTGAAGAAGTCCGGCACATGTCCCTCCAGGCCCTTGGAGCTGTGCGGACTCCTTGAGAAACTCTCAGTATCCCTGTGGTCGTGTCCCTCTTCTTGAGTAGGCTAATTTGAGTGGCTTCTTATTACTATAGCTTTCCTCCTCATACTTTTTTTTTTTTTGCTGTCCTTTAACTAATACACTAATACTAATAAATGTCTACCCCCAAGGCTGCCTCGAACCTGCAGGAGCCTCCTGCCTCAGCCTCCCGCGTGTTGGGATCACAGGCGTGTGCCACTATGCCTGGCTCACATTGTTGTTCTTGACATTTAGAATTCAGGAAACAGGGCCGAGGATACAGCTCAGTGGTAGAGATTTGCCTAACGTGTGAGGCCCTGGGTTCTGTCCCTCATGGGAGGCAGGGGGTCCGAACACCAACTACGGAGAAGTGGAGAAGTGTCGCGGTCACCACCTGCGTGGGAGAGGCCCGGCCCACCGAGCGCCCGCCCCGAAAGCCTCCTGCGCTGCCCCCAGCCGAGGCCCCAGAGCCCGCCCCACCCCCTGCTAGCCGGAGCCGGAGCCTCCAGGTGCCGCGGGGCGCTCGCAGGCTGGGTCCGGGCCAGCTCGGGCCGGCGTTCAGCCGCGCGGGGCCGGAACCGGGCAGGAAGCCGGGACGCGGTGCTGGAGGGGGCTCCCCGGCCCCGGCGCAAGATGGGGTCCCGAGGGGCCGAGGAGGAAGTTACTCTCCACCCCACCCCACCCCCGGGCCGCTCCAAGGCACATCTCGATGGCACCAGCAGCGGGTGGACTCAGTAGTCCCAACCTGGTTTCGGTGTCGATTTCGGTTTTGGGTACCGAGATCGGACTCAGGGCCTTGCGCTGGCCGGGCAGACTCTGGGACCACTGAGCCACATCCCTGGCCCCTGTTTTTGTTTTTTATTTTGGTTTGGTTTGGTTTGGGGCGGAACTGGGATTGAACCGAGGGTTTGCACACTAAACTACAGCCTGAGATCTTCTCCAGCCAGGCGCTCACTCGGTCGCTGAACCTCCAGCCTCGGCCCTCAGTCAGGGCCGGGATGAGGCGCGCGGCCGTCTCTACTGTCTGAGGCAAGCGCCGCTCAGAGGACCGCCCCACTGAGCAGCCCGCAGGCACCTGGAACCCCAGACCGCCCGTGCTTCCGCGGTAATTTAGCAAGACAATGTTTTGGCCAGGAGACCAGAGGCGGCAGATTCTGTAAACAAAAGGAATATGCTCAATCAAATCTGAGTTTGAGATAAATACAAATAATGTTTTAGTGTATCTCCAAAACATTTCATGGAACACAGTTTTATAAAAATTATTCATCAGCCGGCCTGGCCCCTCTCCAAGCCCCATGGGGCAGCTGGGTCCCCCCAGCAGTCAGGGCGGGCCCCAACTTCTGCACCTCCCCCAACTGCATGCCGATGGCACTCAGGCCCACCCGGCCTTCTGCAGGCTCCTTCTGATCTGGCCAGGTGCCGCAAATGGGGGCAAAAGCCAGGTGCAATGGCTCACACTGTGATCCCAGCATTTGGGAGGCTGAGGCAGGAGGACCATTGCAATAGCATTGTCAGGCATGGTGGCACATGCCTGTGATCACAGCACGGGAGGCTGAGGCAGGAGGGTCACCATGAGTTCGAGGCCAGCCTGGGCTACACAGCGAGACCCTGTCCCAAATAACTAACAAACAAGCATCAATAGCATTTCTGGTACCGGGGATCAAACTCGGGACCTTGGGCTTTTGAGGCAGGCACCGGAACCACTGAGCTAAATCCCCGGCCTAATAGTGTTTCTATACACAAATAAACTCACTAAGAAAAATTAAGGAAAGGACACAATGCTTTCACAACAGCATTCCAAAAAATGAAATACCTATGAATCAATCTAACAAAGGAAGTGAAAGATCTTTACATGGAAAACTATAGTACTCTGAAAAAGGAGATGGAAGAGGATATCAGAAAATGGAAAGATATCCCTTGTTCTTGGGTAGGAAAAACCAATATAGTGAAAATGCCTTCTAATATGGCTTCAAATTCCAATACCATATCTCACAGAACTAGAGAAAACAATACTAAAATTTATTTAGAACCAGAAGAGACCTAGAATAGCAAAAGCAATTCTGGGCAACAGAGGCAAGGCAGGGAGCATCATAATACCTGACTTGAAACTATGCTACAAAGCTACTGTGATAAAAACAGCATGGTACTGGCAAAACAACAGACCTGAGGATCAATGGAACAGATTAGAAGATGCAGAAACAACTCCAGACATAATCAGCCACCTCATCTTTGACAAAGGACCCAAATGCCTTCACTGGAAGAAAGAGAGCCTCTTAAATAAATTGGTGCTGGAAAAACTGGCTTTCCACATGCTGAAGACCCATATCTTTCACCACCATGCACTGAACTAAAATCAAAGTGGATCAAAGATCTAAATATTAAAACAAATACTTCATCTGCTGGCTGATAGAATAGGTAAAACTCTTGAAGACATTGGTGTAGGCAAAGACTTCATGAACAAAAGCCCTGTTGCACAGGAACTAGCACAAAGGACCAACAACCAGGATCCATCATATTAAAAAGGTTTTGCGCAGCAAGAGAAACCACCAACACAGTGAAGAGATAACCCACAGAGTGGGAAAAATTTCTGCCAGCTGTTCCTCAGACAAAGAACTACTATCTAGCATATATAAAAAGCTCAAAAAATCAGACCCCCCCCCAAATTTAAAGACCCAATCCAAAAATGGGCATCTGAAATGAATAGACCCTTCTCAGACAAAGAAGTAGAAACAGCAAATAAATATAGGAAAAAATGTTCAACATCACTGGTCACTTGAGAGATGCAAATTAAAACAACACTGAGAGCTCCAGAACAGCCTGGAGTCTTTGAGATGAAGAATGGCAGAAAAGCTGGGAAGGCTATTAGTGAAAGATCATGGATTGCTTGGCAAGTGAAGCAAATACTAGACATACAGGTACAGGGAAAATTGTTTTGGAGCATCTGGTCAACCCTCAACTATACCTGGAGAACTTCTTATTGGAGAAGGAGTCTTGACTAAGTTGTGCAGAAAGAAGCCCAAAGCAAGGCAGTTTTTCTTATTTAATGATATTCTTGTATAGGGCAATATTGTCATCTAGAAGAAAAAACACAACAAACAACTTATTATTCCTCTGGAAAATGTCACTATTTGATTACATCAAAGATGAATGAGTTTTAAGGAATGGATGGCTTATTAAGACACCAACTGGACCGGGGAATTAGCTCAGTGGTGCTAACACCTGCCTCAAAACCGAAAGGTCCCGAGTTCGATCACTGGTACCAAGAAAATAATAAATTAATTAATAAATAAATAGGGCTAGGTATATAGCCCAGTGTAAAGGCCCCAGGTTCAATCCCCACACTGCAAAAAGAAAAAAGAAGAAAAAAAAAGCTTATTTTGGGCCAGGGATTTAGCTCAGTGGCACCATGCCTGACTCGCAAGCACAAGGTCCTGAGTTCAATCCCAGGAACCAAAAACAAGAAAAAAAATTTCTCTTTTACAAGGGCCTTTGGAAAAAATCTGCAGGGACAGCAGGGCTGGTGGCGCATGCCTGTAATCCCAGCATTCTGGAGGCTGAGGCAGGAGGATCCCTTTGAGTTCAAGGCCAGCCTGAACTACACAGTGAGTTCAAGATCAGTCTAAACCCCTACACACACACACACACACACACACACACACACACACACACACTCCTCCAGGGACAAAGACCTGCTGTGTGTCCTTTGCAGCATGTAACTTGATCACTGCATTCATTCAGTGAAGTGATGCAAATATTGAAGTTTATCATAAGGTTTGAGGAGGCCATAAATTTGGCAACCAAACTTGATATTCAATGAAATGCCCTGGGAGGGAAGACTTGGAAAATCATTCCTAGAAGCTAGTGTTACAGTGATTCCAAAGCCTGACAGGGATCCATTCAAAAAGGAAAACAATAGACCAATCTCTTTAATGAATATAGATGCAAAAATCTTCAACAAGACACTGGCAGACAGAATGCAACGAATCATTTAAAAGATCTCACATCATGACCAGGGAGGCCCCCGAGGGAGGATGATGGTCCAATATATGGGAATCAATAAGTGTAATAATCATAAGCAGAACCAAAGCCAAAACTCACATCATCACCTCCAGGCACAATTTTTTTTTTGGTACCAGGATCGAACTCGGGTCCTTGAGCTTGCACAGCAGGCGTCGAAACCACTGAGCTAAATCCCTGGGCCTCACATCATCACCTCAATAGACACAGAAAAGGCCTTTGACAAAATCTAACATCCATTCATGATAAAACCCTGAAGAAAGCCAGGCGTGGTGGTGCACACTCATAATCCCAGCACTTGGGAGGCTGAGGCAGGGAGATCACAGCAAATTCGGGGCCAGCCTTGGCTTCACAGTGAGACCTTGTCTCAAACTGCCCCCCCCAAAAAAGGAAGAAAATGGAAAGATATCCCCTGTTCCTGGATAGGCAGAACCAATATAGTCAAAATGGCAATACAGAGCCAGGTGTGGTGGCGCACACCTGTAATCCCAGCACTCCGGAGGCTGAGGCAGGAGGATCACCACAAGTTCAACGATAGCCTGAGCTACACAGGGAGCTACAAAGGGAGGCCCTGCCTCAAAAAACCAAAACATAAATAAATAAATAAAAGCCATACTTCCAAAACTGATATACAGATTTAACACAGTCTCAATCAAAATACCAACAGCATTCTTCACAGAACTGAAGAAAACGATCCTAAAATTCATATAGAACCAGATGAGACCCAGAATAGCCAAAGCAATCCTGGGCCACAAGAGCAAAGCGAGAGGCATCACAATTTCCAACTTGAAGTTATATTACAAGGCTACAGTGATTAAAACAGCATGGTAAAAAATTTAAATTTAAATTTTAAAAAAACAGCATGATGCTGGCAAAAAAAAGACATGACGATAAACAGGACAGAATGCAGGATGCAGAAACAACTCCAAGTACATTCAACTACTTGATCTTTGACAAAGGGGTCAAAAACACACACTGCAGGAAGGATACCGCTAACAAATGGTGTTGGGAAAACTGGCATCCACAAGCAGAAGACTGAATCTAGACCCACATCTCTCACCATGCACTAAACTAAAATCAAAGTAGATCAAAGATCTAAATGTCAAAACAGAAACATGTAAGGTGCTGGAAGACAAAATAGGTAAAGCCCCTGAAGCCACAGGTGTGGGTGGGCTGATCTGAACAGAGCTCCGCTGCACAGGAAACCATACCAAAGTCAGCAAATGGAATCACACCACATTAAAATACTTCTGCATACAAAGGAAACAACTAACAGAGTGAATAAAGAGACAACCTACAGAATGGGAAAACATTTTTGCCAGACATTCCTCAGAGGACTAGTGTCTAGAATATATAAAGAACTCAGCCAAGCAGAGTGTGCAAGCCTGTAATCCCAGCACTCGGGAGGCTGAGACAGGAGGATCGCTGTGAGTTCGAGGCCAACCTGGGCTACATGGTGAGTTCAAGATCAGCCTGAACCACACAGTGAGACCCTGTCTCAAAAAAAACAAAAAGAAAAAAAAAAGATATCAAATAACAAATGCTGGTGAGACTGGGGAAAAAGGAACTCTTCTACATTGTTAATGGGAATGTAAACTAGTACCACAGCCACTATGGAAGTCAGTATGGAGGACAGGGGAAGCAGCTCCACAGTGCTGCACCTGCCTGGCAAGCTCCTGGGCCTGAGTTCAATTCCCATACAAAAAAAGGAGGGGGCCAGGGATTTAACTCAGTGGCACCATCCCTGCTTTGTAAGCACAAGGTCCTGAGTTCAATCTCCGGTACAGGCAAAAAAAAAAAAAGAATTAAGTATAAGACTCTTCAAAAAACTAAAACTAGAAATTCCACTTAACACAGTTATTGTCTTTCTAGGTGTTACAAAAAGAGTTAAAGACATCATATTACAAGTAATAGGTGCACACCTATGTTTATAGCAGCACAACTCATAGTAGCTAAATCTTGGAATTGCCCTACATGTCCATCAGCAGATGAATAGGTAAGGAAAATGTGGTCTTTACACACAATGGAGTCTACTCTGCCCAATGCACCTTGGGACCATAATGTTAAGTGAAATACATCAGACACCTGAGCTTAAGTATGGTATAGTTTCTCTTGTATGAGTAACAAAAAATATAAAGAAAGAGCAAACTAAAAGGTAGATAATAGGAAGATGTTTCCCAAATGGGAAGAGAATCCAGACAGGAGAAGGGGAAAGGGCAGGAGGGGACGGAATGAAAAAGAATTAGGATGTGTTAAGTACGGGCACCAAGGCCTCACAAGGAGGTAATCACTGGGGGCCGGGATGTAGCTCCGGGATAGGCCACGTGCCTGGCAAGTGCAAGGCCCTGAGTTCCATCCCCAGGACGGGTACCGCGGGAAAAAGGAATGTAATCACAGTGTACTCCCAATACGTACTAATGAGAAAAGAGACACGCCCTGGGAAACTCCGCAGGGCTCAGCAAGGTGAGCTGGAATCTCAGCCACCCTCTGAAGGTTACTAGAAGCAACCCTCTTAGTGTCCCGGGACTGGCCTCCAGGAATTCACAGATGTTGCCAGAGCTCTGAGGCGCTAGTCCCCGCGCCCGCCCGAGGCCGGCCGTGAGCTCCACTGCCGGGAGTCGAGGGGAGCACAGGGAGGGACCTGGGGCTCGGGGCGGCCCTGCGGCCCTGTCCCGACAGCGGTGTCCCGGTGCGCCTGCAGAGGAGCTGCGCTTCCCGGAGGAGGCCGGAGTGAGGCCCAGGAAAGTGGACGGTGGGGCTGGCACCGGGAGGAGCACGCGACAGACCAGAGCTACGGAGCTTCTTTTTCCGATTTGGCAGTTTTCATTAAAGCTGTATGTAAAAGGACGCTACTGCAGCTCTTCTCGACTGTTTCTTCTTTTATCTGCTCTTTTCCTTTCCCACTTGGCGAGATCTGGCTCTGGGTCTTTCTGCGCCTCTGTCCAGCGCTAGCCCGGGGCGCCCGCATGGATGGTGCCGTTCGCCTCCTCCCGCGGCACAGCTCAGCTCAGCGTGGGCTGCAGGTTTCTTCCGGAAGCCTGGACTCCTCCACCACCTGCAGGCCTTTGCAGTGTCCTCACGGACCTGCCCCCATCCGTCGGAGGGTACAGAGTGAACGCTATGTTTCTCTCTCAGCGCCCTGGAAGAGGGCGAGACAACCTCCCTGCCAACGCGAAGGTGCACGGAATGCCTTTCACAGATACTGCCTCGGTCCGAAGTCCCAAAAGGACCGAACTTCATTTTGGCTGCTGTAGTTCCAGAGGGGGCTGCAAAAGGGAAGAGCCTAAACTTCTGATATAAAACACAATCTGGGGGCCGGGGATGTAGCTCAGTAGCAACTCGCCTGACTCGCAAACGCAAGGTCCTGAGTTCGATCCCCGGTAACGGAAAAAGAATAAAATAAAACAATCTGGATTTAATGAAGACACACATATCAACTATATACAAACAACTAATTATCTACAGATAATTCAGAAAATGTCAAAAACACCTCAGAGAGCCGGGCATGGTGACGCACGCCTGTAACCCCAGCACTCGGGAGTCTGAGCCAGGAGGATCCTTGAGAGTTCAAGGCCAGCCTGGGCTTCACAGCAAGGCCCTGTCTCAGAAAACTGAACAAAAAGAGAGGCAGGGAGCCTGAATCACCACTGTTCATAGAGGGTTGTTGTGGGTTTTTTGTCGGTTTAGAGAAACCCCTAAACCCCGTTCCCCTTACACCTATGTATGACGTTCTGCGCAGCACCGCCCCCTGACGTCACGGGCAAAAAATTGTGTCATTAATAGAATCAGGCATACTTTTAAAATTAAAAACAACGCACGTCTTTTGAAGAAAAAAAAATTTAAATTAAAATAAAAATACCTAGGAGACATGTTTTGTTTGTGACATTGAGTATTGAGCCCAGGCCCATTGCACTGAGCTCAGCCCTATCTTTCACTCTGAGAGGGCCTCACTAGGTCACTGAGCAGCCCGGCCCGGACTTGAACTCGCACTTGCCTGCCTCAGCCGGCAGAGTGCTGGGGCTACAGGTGTGGGCCGCCTGGCCGGCTGAGTTTCTTTGGGGGCAGACGTGATCCTGCTCATAAGAACTTCCACAGAGCAGCCCTCACCAGCAGTGGGGAGACTCCCAGTTTCTGGGCCTGGTCTTTCTCGGGGATCCAAATCAGGACTTCGAGCATGCCAGGCAGGCGCGGTGCCGCTGAGCACAGCCCGCCCGGCACGGTCTTTTCACAAGGAGACGCTGGGCATAGGCAGCTTCACCCTAACCTCCCTTGGTTCGGCCCCTTCAGACATTGGTGGATAGAAACTTCTTTTTTTTCTTTTTGCAGTGCTTGGGATTGAACCCAAGCCTCCCACATGCTAACTACACACCCTATCACTGAGCTATGCCCCCAGCCCAGTAAAAAAATTCTAAAGGATTATCTGAAGAATGCCTTTTTGTCTAGGTCAGTGATAACCAAACTTTTTAGTGAGAAGACCAATTCACTAAAAAGTAACCTGCTACCAAATTTTGTAAAAGAAACTACCGCATTTATCAGGAAATATAATATCAACAACTTTCCTTAAGCATGCTTTCATTGTTTTTCCAAGTACTAAAAGGTTTCACTATTTTGGCTGAACTTTCAGAAACTGCGTAACATCCATGCCTTGGTGTATCTGATGCAATGCACCTTTTACGAACAGTTTGGGTCAAGGCGGCTCATTGGGCTTTGCTTGACTGACCCTGGAATCCACTGAGCTGCAGTGTTTAGCCCTGAAGCCTGCAGTGTGGGCCGCTCTTCAGGCAGAGCATTCACACACACCTGTGTAACGCACCTAGCCAGGCACACTTCCTCACTCCTGTACACCCCTGTGTCCCTGCCCAGGCAACACTGCCCCCTGAGAGACCTCTACCCATTAGTTTTTCTTGTTCCCAACTCGAATATAACTGGCATCATAAATTGGGTGTGGTGTTGCACTTGGGAGGCTGAAGCAGGAGGACCTCGAGCCCAGCCTGGGCAACTCAGCGATTTAGTGAGGCTGTCTCTCAATTTAAAAAGTAAAAAAGGGCAGGGACATAGCTCAGTGCAAAGCTCCTAGGTTCAATCCTCAGGACCAAAAAAATTAAAACAACAGGAATCATAGAGTACTAACCCTACAGCCATTAAACATTTCTCTGAGAGATCCACCCGAGTTGTTGGACAGGTCAGCACCTGTGTGGTGTATATGTTTTTGGAGGTAGGGCCTCTCTGTGCTGCCCAGGTTGACCTCGGGCTCCTGGGCTCAAGTGATCCATTTGCCTCAGCCTCCCAAGTAGCAGAGAACACAGATGTGTGCCACCGCACGCACTAGGAATTCATTCTTATTCCTGCAGTAGCCCACTGTCTGAGTTCAGCACAGCTTGTCAATTTCCTAACACTGGGCATTTATATTCTGGGTTCCATTTTTTTCTTTGAAACCGGATGACCTGAAGCTACTTTGTAGTCCAAGCTGGTCTCAAACATGTATCCTCCCTCCTGCCTCAGCCTCCCAAGTGCTGGGATTACAAGAGTGCAACACCATGGCCCGACTATCTTTTGTGTGGTACTAGGAATTCAACCCAGGACTTTTGTACTGAGCTGTACTCCCAGCCCTTTTTAAAAATTTGTTTATTATTTTTTTATATTTCGTACCGGGGTTTGAACTCAGGACCTTGCAAACCCAAGCAAGGGTTCTATCACTGAGCCACATTCCAGCCCCTTAGTGCTTCTTAAGTGAGGTTTCTTTAAAACAAAAGTTTTTTTAAAAAAGCTTAAAATCACATTTAAAAAAAACAAAATAAAACAAAACAAGAGTTGGGGGCTGTCAGAATGGCTCCTAAAAGAAGATGGCAGAAAGAGCGGCTCTGTGTTCAGCAGCCAGCCCAGGCACATGTGTGGCGTGGGCTTTAAGATGCATGGCCCCAGGGAGGCCTGGACATTTGCCACAAAGGGGACGGGGCTTCCTGACGTGCACAGTGGTGCGGAGCTCAACGAAACTGTCTGGGCCAGAGAAATAAGGGATGCCACACACCGTGTCCATGAGCCTCAGTTTCCCACCTGAAGAGGAGCCATTTCCCAAACTTTGATCTCAGGACACAGTGGGAAGACAGGAGACAGTGATCAGCACTTCAGCTGTGGCAGGCAGCATGAATGCCCTAAAGGTGTTCATACGCCAAACCCCAGAACTCTGAGCATGTGCCTCACATGGCAGGGGCTTCACAGATGGAGTGAGCATGTGGGCCCTGAAACGGGGTTATCCAGGCGGGAGTGGGCTGATCACAGGAAACTTCAAACTGAGAATCTTTCCCGAATTTGGTAGGGGGGGAAATGAAAAGAGAAAAAAAGGGTCAGGGAGAAGCAGCAGTGCTGGCTCTGACGATGGAGGAAGGGGACGAGAAGCCAAGGAATAAGAGCAGCTTCTGAAGACTGGAAAAGGCCAAAACTGATTCTCCCTCAGGCTGCAGGGAGAACGGCAGCGCCATCAACACCAGGTTTCAGCCCAGTGACACGGGGGTCTGACTTCTGAACTTGTCAGATAACACCGTCGTGTGCCTCTGAGATGCTACATAACCTGTCACAGCAGCACTAGAGGACACCTGCACTAGCTGGTCTATAATGTCCCCCACCACTATCAGACTGGCAGGGAATTGGGTGTGTACCCGTTTCGCAGAGACAGCCCCTCATGCCATTATTCCACTGACTGTGGCTTGACTGGGGTAGCACTGGCCAACACCAAGCAGCACCGTGAAAACCAACCTTATGGAACTCTTTGCTGCTTTTGCCATAGTGATGCTGTCGAGGAAGGTTTCATTACACCAAAGTGTCCTCTCTGAGGCCCACATGAGGAACTGGTCCTTCACCTGGCACATCCTGGCAGGGGCTGCCATCCTGGTGCCGGCCAACTATAGCAAGGTAGACCTGAGTGCCAACTGCGCCTGCCCTCACCCTCTTGCACTGGCTGCCAGGAAGCTCAAAGCAGCAATTCTCCAGCAAAGGCATCTTGGGGCGGCAAAACCATCAGAATCACTAGAGCAGCTTTGCAGACCGCACCTGTGCACTCCAGAAACCCCAGGTCTCCCTAGAGGAAACCGCGTTCCTTCCCACCAGATGGCTGTTTTGGGGAGCCACTCTCCTGTGCAGAGGAGCAAGTGCTGGTCTGTGAGGCTGCTGGGTGAGAGGGTTAAGAGTCATGATCTCAAAAGCGGGCGGGGTGGCGCACCCCTGTGATCCCAGCACTCAGGAGGCTGAGGATCGCTGTGAGTCTGAGGCCTCCCGGGCTATGTGGTGAGTTCAAGGCTGGCCTGAACTATATGGAAAGACCCCGTCTCAAAACAAAACAAAACACAAACAAAAAACTTCATTATCTCTGCCTGGCGTGATGGTACTAGTCCTGTAATCCCAGCACTTGAGGGTCACAAATTCAAACCCAGCCTGGGCAACTCACCAACTTAGTGAAACCCTCATTCAAAATTTTTTTTTAAATTAAAAAAAATTTTTTTAATTTCAAAAAACAAGGGCTGGAATGTAGATCAATGTGAAGGCCCTGGGTTCGATCCCCAATACCACAAAAAAAAAAAGAAAGAAAGAAAGAAAGAGAGAGAGAAAGAAAGAGAGAAAGAGAAAACAGATATGGGTGTGTGGGTATTTCCACTCTCCACCTTTCCATCCTGACTTGTTCCCTTCAAGGAGTAATTTTCACGGACCACAGCGTGGGCTCTGCTCTGATTGGACACCCTAAATGCCACGTGCGGGAAACTTAATTTCCAGTTCAACAGCATTGAGAGCTGGGACCTACACCAGATGTGGTGGAACGCACCTGTAGTCCCCATTACTTGAGTCCGTAAGTCCAGGTTCAGCCCGGGGAACAGTGAGAGCCTGTCTCAGGGAAAAATGAAACAGGAGAGAGTGAGGTAGGGCCTTTGAGAAGCAGGCCAAAGGGCCCCACCCTCACAATGAGCTAGTGCTGTCACAAAAGGGCTTTCGGGCTCCAACCCCTTGTTCTTCTGCCCTCCCACCATGGAACCCTCGCTGGATGGGGTCCAAGAGGCCCCCTAAGGAAGAGGTGGGGACTTCAACTCCATCTACCAAGTAGGCTAGCTTTCTTTCTTTCTTTCATGGTACTAGGGATTGAACCCAGAGCCTTCACACTGAGCTACATCACTTTTTTTTTTTTTTGGTACCGGAGATCAAACGCAGGACCTTGCACTTGCAAGGCAGGCATGGTGCCACTGAGCTAAATCCCCGGCCCTCTTTTTTAAATTGTTTCATTTTTGAGACAAGTTCTCACTAAGTTGCTAAATTGCCCGGGCTGGGCTTACAATTTCCATCCTCCTGCCTCAGCCCCCAGCGAGCTGGGATTACAGCTGTGCACCATGAAGTCTGGCTTTCAGATGGGCTCTTAATGATACACAGCACACTGAGGTCGAGTGGCTTTGCCCAGGCCACACAAGAGCTGGAGAGAGAGCACCGGAGAGCCCCCTCCAGCACAGAGAAAGGAGGAGTCTTTTCAGCCTTGCCAGCCTGTGCCAGCCTCCAGGGCCCCCACCCTTGCCCAACCTGCCAGAATCTGTGATCCCTTGTTGGGATGGGACTGAATTCCCCAGAGCTGTAGTTCGGGACCTGGCCAGCAACTGCAGTAACCACAGCTGTGTGAGAAGACAAAGCCGAGCCATTGGAGCAGCCACACTACAAACAGAGGTGAGGTCCCAGGTGAGTCAAGCCAGGGGGAACCTCCTACCTCACCCCAAAAGTCACTGCTCCCCCGCCCTGCTTTCCCAAGCATGCAGGACCCTGGCTCCCAGCGCTGCCTCCTCAGCCCTCGGCCTTCGCCCAAGGTTCCCTACCTCAATAGCTGTCCTGGAACTAGGGACTCCCCCACCCAGGGCTCCAGAGATGTGAGATGCACCGGGGCCTGGGTGGGGCCTTGGGGCTCCCTGTTTTCCCCTTCCAGCCCCAGAGCCTCTCAAATTCCCAGAGGTGCCCTCCAGCCGGGGAGGGTGGGGCTGCTCCTGGGATCATGCAGAGTCACAGCTGCTGAGTGACGGGGCTGTGGCGGCGGCCTTCCACCACTCCGGGGCTCCCCGTCCAGCCTACCTGTCCCAGCACCTGTTCCGCCCACTTGTGATGCTCAGTAAGGGGGGGGGGGGCAGATGGCCGCCAGGGGCCGCGTGCTGGCACCTGTGAGCTGGGAATCGAGATTCCGGATTCCGTGTAGGGAGATGTGAGGCGGGAGAGAAAAGGGAGTCAGAAGAGGGGACACCAAGGAGGAAGAGGGCATCAAGAGGCAGAGGAGGAGTGTAAGCGTGGAGGGAGAGGGCCTGAGCGCCACGGGGTAGGAGCACCGACGGCGGGGGAGGGCGGGGGGGAGAGACCTTACCGACAGAGCCAGGGCTCTCTCCAGCCGCGCCTGCCTCCTGGTCTCCCAGCCTTCAGTCCCACCCCAAGAGCCCTCGGGGTCTCGCGGAAGGCGGCTGCGCTGGGGGAAAGTCCCGGGCAGAGGCAGGGTGGCCAAGGCGCGGTGCGGGTGCTGGCGGGGCTGGAAGGGGCTGGAAGGGAGCGGTGGGTCCAGAGCGCAAACTCGGGGCTGGAAGTCACCAGCATCTTCTCCTCTGGCTGCCAGCTCCTGTCCTACCCGAGAGGAACCTGGAGAGCTGGGTCCGGAAGCGGCCGGGGGCCTTGGACCCTAAACGTCAAGGCTGGGGGTACTGGCAGGGGCAGTGCCCACCGACTCGGGCCTCGCCACTGGAGCCGCCTGAGGGACTGCGTTTGGCCCCAACGTACCTGGGCCTCCGGAATGGGCCCCAGGTAGGCTCTGGTTCCCGGAACTCCGCACTGCAGACTTCGGGCGCCCCGAGCTCTCCGCCCGCATTCTGGGGGGCGCCTGGCCGTGGCACGTGCGCCTCCACCTGGGTCCTCCCCGCGGCTCCGAGGTCCCTGCGCCCCGAGCCGGGTCCTGCGAGAGGTGCCCCGCATCCGGGCAGAGGCCACGCAGCCCGGCTCCGGCTCCCGCTCCAAGCCAGCCGCCCCAGGCCCCACCCCTGCTCCTCGGGCCCCCTCCCTGCTCCCCGGCTCCGGCGCAGTCCGACCCTAGGGCCCGGCCTCGGCGCAGGAACCGGACCGTGGCGCCGGCCGCCGAGTGGTCTGTGCTGCTGCGCGCGCTCGCGGGGCCGGACAGGGACGCCGCGCAAGCCTGCGCAGTGGCCGCCATCCTGGTGCCGGGCGACTACAGCAGCGTGGAGCTGGGCGCCGACCTGGCCCTGCTGCGCCTCGCCTCGACAGCCAGGCTGGGCCCCGCCGTGCATCCGTCGGCCTGCCCCGCGCCGCCCACCGCTTCTTGCCCGGCGCCGCCTGCTGGGCCACCGCCTGGGTGCCGCCCAGGAGGCGGGTGAGGGGCCGGGGCGGGGCTCGGGCCTGCCTCAGGTCGGACCCGCGGGCGGTTCGGAGCCTGGAAGGGTGGAGCTCTGCTAGAGCGCTGGAAAATTCCACACCTGTTTTAATTACCTGTCCTCTCCGGAGTCCTCGGACACAACCGAATCACCCCACAGGCGCCTTTCCTGCCTCACCTTTCCTCTCTCCTTCCTCTTTTCTAGGTTTAGATCCGACTAGAGTGCCCGGCCCAGCTGTACTTCAGACCAATCATTTCACCCAGTACATTTCCTCCCCTGTAAAGTGGGGTCACCCGGGCGTGGTGGCGCACGCCTCTGGTCCCAGCACTTGGGAGGCTGAGGCAGGAGGATCACCGCGAGTTCGAGGCCAGCCTGGGCTACATAGTGAGTTTAAGGCCGCCTTGAACTACATAATGAGACCTTATGGGTAGGTTAAATGAAAAAAATCCACCTGCAACTTGTAGCACAGTGCCTAGCATCGCCATACTTAATGTGTTCTGGGCATGTTTTGTTTTGTTTTGGTACCGGGGATCGAACTCAGGACTTTGCGCTTGTGGGGCAGGCGGCAGAAACACTGAGCTGAACCTCCCGCCCTGTTCTGGGTATTTTGACCTTGAGTGATCCATGTTAAAGCGGGAAGGCCCAGCTCCTGAGAGACAGCATTCAGCAAATGTTTCTGGCCTCCTTTGCTCCCACTGCTCTTCTCCCATCCTGTTCAACTTCTCTCATCCCTGCTCCCCATCTCCTGTCTCCTCCAACTTCCCCTTGTCCATCCTGTCATTCCTTTAATATATTTTTATGAGTCAGGCATTGTGTTAGGCCTCAGAGATGCACCAGCAAACATGAAAAGTAGAAGCCCTGCGTTCTCAGTGCTCACATTCTAGTGGGTAGACAAGCAGTAAACTTAATGAATAAGCAAACACTGCAGATGTGGGGCAGAACACACACCTTTCCATTCCCATCACCCTGTGCTGCCTTTCCCTGCCACACACACATTCCACTTTCCTGCGATCAGACCCTGCCAGAGTTTGGGGATGGGGGACAAGGAAGAGGCCTCATGGGTGAGTGGGAAGTCTTCGTGGACAGGGCCAGGCCATCCTGCCAGGGGGCCGGCGGAGCAGGAGATTTCTGAGGCACTTTTATACTTCAGCAAGCTGGAGGACAGCAGAGGCCATTCTGGGCCCCAGAGATGGGCCCAAATCCCAGGCTGAGCAAAGGAGGCAGGCACAAGGGAGGCTGCATGGCCACAGTCCATGGAGAAAGCCCCAGGAGCCCCCAGGACAACCCCTAGGCTTTCTTGGTTGGCCCAGCCGTCACCTGCCCTCTCAGGACTCCGGGTTGTGGAGAAGAGCCAGTGGTCACGCCTCTCCCTACCCCTTTCTGGTCCTGAGGCTTTGTTCCCATCAAAAGCAGGGCAGTGCCAAGGCTCCGCTTTAGACTATGGATCCGTTTATTATTCTTTTTTTGTTTTTTTGGTACCGGGGATCAAACTCGGGTCCTTCTGCTTGTGAGGCAGGCAGCAGAACCACTGAGCTAAATCCCCAGCCCCTATTATTCTTGATGAGATCAGAGCTGAGGTGTAGAAACATTCCCTTGGCAGCAGCCGTGAGATTGCAGTGCCTGAGCTGGGGCAGCCATGGCAAGACTGCTAAGTCACCACTGGCTTGGGAGCTGGCTGGGCAAGGGCCACTAAGAAAGGGGTCATGCAGCATGATGGCACATGCCTATGACCCCAGCACTGGGGGCGTGGGGGCGCTAAGGCAGGAGGATCACTAAGAGTTCAAGCCCAGCCTGAACTGCAAAACAAAGCTCTGCCTCAAAAAACCAAAACCAGCCAAACAAAGGTTATGGATGCCGGGCAACTCAGTAGAAGACCACATGTCGTCCACATGGCACCTTGTGGGAAGGTAGTCATCCTCTCCGGGTCAGCAGGACTCTGTGCCAGGGCTCAGAGCCCAGGGGTTCTAGTCCCTACACACACCCTCTGTCAGCTGGGAACTCTGTGCGGTGCACAGCCATGCTCGTCATTCTTGCTGCGTACTTAACTGAGGCCTGAGATGGGGAGCTGAGAAGGTGACAGGCGGAAGCAAAAGGAGACCTGGTGAATGTGGGCCCAGGTACCCGGGGCAGCTTTCCCTGCTGTCTTTGTTACAGCGTGTGGGCCGTGGAGATAATGGGTTTTGTTTTGGCAGATCTGTACACGCACATAACACATGCAGTCGTCCCCCTCCCGGTGACAGGGGGAGAATGTGACTTCCAACCTGCTGGATATCAGATACGCCGAGTTCATGTTCCCCCAACAATTGAAGAATGACTGTAAGGAAAAATGGAGGTTAAGAATAGGAAAAATAGGGGCCAGGGATTTAGCTCAGTGGTGCTGCCACCTGCCTCACAAGCGCAAGGTCCTGAGTTCAATCCCTGGTACCAAACAAACAAACAAAAAAGAGTAGGAAAAATTTATTGAGAGCTCCTGAAAATGGGTTGCCACAGAGGCCACTTCTCTGAAATGTTTCATAGAGCAAAATCACCAAGTGGTTACAACATAGGTCAAACTATGATCAACCAAGAAGATTACAAGTACAGCGCTTAGCTAATATTGATCCAGTAGGGAAGCAGGTCACGAAGGAAGGGCGCATGGAGAGAACAAAGGCATGTTTACGAACAGAAGGGCCTTAAGATTCTCGTCACCCACCCAGCTGGACTTTCTTGGACCAGGTGATACCAATTATAGCATAATCTCAAGTTATTGCTTGTCCCTCGGGAAGGCACTCGGCCTGGTCAGTCCTCTCATCTTGAGGCCTAGCCTTCAGATGCACTTCCAGCCACAAACGTGATATCCTCGCCTTCTGCACCGACTCCCTCGAAGCCCCAGCCCTGTCTCACTGCCTAGAATGTTTCTGCCTCACTGGGTGTGAACAACACCCTCATACCTCTTTCCTCTGCCTCCTCCTTTCACATTGGGGCCTCTTCATGGCCAGGTCCAGGAGGCAGCTGGAGCAGACAAACGCAAGCCCGGGGAACTGGGTTCCCTACCTGCCTCCTGTATCTGCTCTCTGGCTCTGCCTCCAGACCCTCTGCCCCTCTCCTGGGTGCTGCAGGAAGTGGAGCTCCAGCTGCTAGGAGACGGTGCCTGTCAGTGTCTCTACAGCCGGCCTGGCCCCTTCAACCTCACTTTCCAGCTGCTGCCAGGGATGCTGTGTGCTGGCTACCCAGAGGGGCACAGAGACACCTGCCAGGTGAAGAGAGCCCCTTACCTACGAGCACCTGGCAAGGACAGATCCCTAACCCATAGGAAGCAGCTAATGAATAGCTAGATATCTCTCCGAGCCTCATCTACAAGAGGGCAAGATTGCCAATGGAATTGGGGCTGAGGGTGTACTTTAGTGGTACAGCACATGCTATCATGCATACAGCCCTCAGTGCAACCCCAAGTGTCCCAATAATAATAAATAAAAACAGTAGCCAGCCCACAAATGTCTGGGAGGCTGAGGCAGGAGGATCTCAAGTTTGAGTCTAGCCTGGGCAATTTATCAAAACCCTGTCTCAAAATAATTTGTTTTAAATGGCTATGGATAGATCTCAGTGCAAAAGCAGTAGGTGTTATCCCCTGTATTACAAAAACAATGCATTAAAAAAGAAAAAGACTGTCATGCTAGGCACATGCCTATAATCCGAACACTCGGGAGGGTGAGACAGGAGGACCACCAGGAGTTCAAGGCCAGCCTGGGCTACATAGTGAGTTCAACCCTGTCTCAAAAAAAATAAAAAATAAAAAAGAACTTCCTGCACTGATAAACCAGGAGCTCTTTAGACCCCTGAATACCCTTTGGGAGAATGACAGGGAATAAAAGAGACACAGGGGTCAGGGGCCGGGGATTTAGCTCAGTGGTGCCATGCCTACCTCGAAAGCACAAGGTCCTGATTTCAATCTCCGGTACCGCACACACACACATACACGCGCGCACACACACAAACACACACACACACCAAAAAAAAAAAAAAAACAGGGAGAGAGACACAGGCACAGTATTCAGTGTGCAGTGGGGATGGGAGGAATCGCTCTAGTGGATGGGCTTCCACGAACCCCAGGTGGGCCCCCTTTTAGTCAGCAAGGAGTGCAGGCGAGGGGGTAGAGCGCTGTCCCAGGCACAGCGACTGCAGTAACCTTAGGGTAGCAAGATGGGGACCAAGCTTAGCATCTCAAGGGAGGAGTCAAGGGCCTTCTCCACTGGGGGTCTGCAGTTTTTATCGCCCTCCCCAGGGGCTTTGTCTCAGGAGTGCTGTTTCCGGCTTTCCACATGGCCAGGATCTCTACTTCTCTGTTCTCCAGGCCAGTTAGGGCTGACCTTGGGCCTGGGGGGCCTGTCATCTGGCCCCTCATCCATCTGCGGTATCATGGGTGGTCCCTAACACTGATGGAAATGTTCTGTATCTGTACTGCCCAGTACGGGAGCTGCTAGCCACACATAGCTACTGAATACTTGAAACTGTGTCCAGTGTAAAAAAAGAACCAAAAAGGGCCGGGGATTTAGCTCAGTGGTTCTGCCGCCTGCCTCCCAAGCACAAGGTCCCGAGTTCAATTACCGGTACAATAATTAATAATAAAACATAAATAAATAACTAGAGCCTTTGCCATGAGGCCCGTATAAGCTGGTGGACCCTTGGGCTGATTCTTTGACACATACTCTATCACTATGGTGACTCGGAGGACCTCTGGTCTGCAAGGAAGACGGCCCTGGTTCCAAGCAGGAATCACTAGCTTTGGCTGTGGGCAGAGAAACCGCCCTGGGGTCTTCACGGCGGTGGCTCCCTAAGAGGCCTGGATACGGGATCAGGTTGTGGGACTGCATAACCTTTGTTCCTTTTCTCCAGCCCCATTGTGATTAAATGTGAGTTAATGGACAAAGATGTTTGTTAGTTTTGGGACACTAGATAAAAATCTGTAACAGACCTAAAGTCCCCAAGTAAACTACTCAACTCCTTGTTTGCCCAGAACTGATGTTCCGGGCACCACAATTTTTAGAACAAGCTGCAAATGTCTGCTGACCATCAATACATGACAGTCGACCACTAACCTTTGTCCCCTTTTCTTTAATTCTATATGTTAACTTCCCCCTCAACCCCCTATAAAAACAGCCTCGGACTCTGAGCTAGCTGCCTCTCTAAGCTATTTTGCTTTGGGAGTGCCGTCTGGCCAGACTAATAAAGGTCTGTTTTCCAACTTGTCCAGTGTGTTCCTTCCCGGGTGTTCTTCACTGTAGTCAGCTCCTTGGAGCGTTTGGTAAGGCTCTTGGTCTTACATTCTGAGGGCACCGCTGGGATTCCTGGGTGTGCTTCACTAGTCAGCTCCTCGGAGCGTTTGGTAAGGCCCTCGGTCTTACAAGGTGATGGGCTCGGAGCCTGGGCCTGCCTTTCCCAGTCAGCCGCAGGGGCCCGAGCCAGGCCCCCGGGAGCCCGGCGAGGAGAACTGCACCGTTGCCCTGCCAGCTGAGCGCACAGGCCCGGACGGCGATGAGCTGGGCGGGGAGGGGCTCCGCGGGGCCCACAGCAGGGGCCCCGGCCTGGCGGGCGGGTGAGGGCGGGTGCGGGTCGGCTCCGGCCCGGCGGCAAGCTTCCATCCGGTTGTCCCCGCCCCCCCGTCCCGCAGCGCGGGCACGTCCGGCGGCCGGCCCAGCGACCGGGACGCCTAGCAGGTGGGGCTGCCTCGAGGCCGCGCGCGGAGCGCCTGGCGCGCCTGGTGCTGCACAAGAACGCCTCGCCGGACGGCGCAGCTGACCTGGCGCTGCTCTGGCTGCGCGCGCCCGTGAGCCAGAGCGCGGCCCTGCGGCCCGCGTGCCTGCCCCTTCCGGAACACTATTTCCGGCCTGGGAGCTGCCGCCGCCTGACCCGCTGGTGCCGCGAGAGTGCGCGGGGCGGGGACCGCTCTGCCGCTACGCGAACTCGCCGCTTTGTCCCCGCAGAGCCAGCGCGGCGCGCAGCTGGAGGCCAACCTGCTGGGTGGCTGTTGGTGTCGCTGCCTGTACGGCCGCCAGGGGGCGCCAGTGCCGCTGGCCGGAGCCCCGCTGCTGGTGCTCTGCCCCGCCTACCAGGAGGAGGAGGGGCGGGGTGCTGCGAGGGGGGGCGCGGGGCGCATGCCGGGAGAGGGGCGGGGCCTGGAGCCCTAGGGGAGCGCTCCGCCTCCTGCTGAGCAGGTTGGGGAGAATCCACAGTGGGGCCTGACTTCTCACGTATGCGGGTGTGCCGGGTGGGACGTGAGGTCTGCATACATAAAATCGAGTCCAGGGAAGCCCCTGGCGCTCAAGCCAGTGATGTACGCACACGCTGTCCTGCTGTAGAACGACTCCCGCTGGAGCCTGCTGTGCCGGGAGCAGGGGACCTGGGTCCTAGCTGGACTCAGAGGCTTCTCCGGGGGCTGCCTCCGTCCCCGAGCCTTCTCCCCGCGGCAGGCCCATGGCCCGTGGATCAGCCGTGTGACCCGGGAAGCCTACCTGGGGGACCAGCTAGCCTGGGACCGGGGTCCCGGGGCGAGGACACTGAGCCACAGACTTGCCCCCCACAGTCAGAGCACACCAGGGGAGGGCTCCAGAGCCCCCGGGCTGCGCTAGGCGGCCTTCTCCTGTCCCTAGCCTGTGGCCTGCGGCCAGAGGCTGCTCCAGCTAGGGCGCTGTGGCCCTGGCTGGCAGAGGTACATGTGGCTGGTGACAGAGTCTGCACTAGGATCCTTGTGGCCCCAGGATGGGTCCTGGCAGCCACGCACGGTATCCTCAGGTGAGCCGCACGTTTCCTAGGCCGGAGGCTGGCGGGAAGGTTGGGAGATGGTGTGAAGGACGCTTACCACAGAGGGGTGTTCTCCTTCGGGATCCTGCAGCACAGGAAAACTGCTGTGAGACGCTCTCACTGCTGGCTTGATTTGGGGGTTTTGATTGAGGTTCTTTGAGATAGAAAGATTTGGAAGGAGGAAAGATGAAGCAGTCAGTGGCAGGACCCCTAGTTCTACCCTTTGCCCTGGCGGAGTCGGGAGGAACAAGAAGTGACCCTGGGCCTTGCTCCGACAGACCGGGCTCTACCACAGTGCCTTACGTTGAAGTCTACTTGGGCAGGCCAGGGGCCAGCCCGGTCCCGCAGAGCCACCAGCGATTCCGGTTGGTCACCAGCATCTGCCTGTCCCGGCACCTGGGACTGGGCCCCCCGGCCCTCCTGGAGCTGAGCTCCGGTCTGGAGCCCTAGCCACCAGCGCTCCTCATTTGCTTGCACCCAGGGGGTGTTCCCCCAGGGGCCAGCTGCTGGGTGCTGCGCTGGAAAGACCCTCAGAACCGAGGTGAGAGCCCGGAGTCCTGAGGATGAGGAGTAAGGAACTCCGAGTGTGGGCGACCATCTTCCCTCTCTCTAGTCCCTGTAGCTGCTCCTGTCTCCAGCTTGACCCCACGACTGTGTCGCTGCCTGCATCGAGGCAGCCTGCCTCCCAAGACCCTCTGCGTCCTCTATGCAGAGGGACAAGAGGACAGGTATGAGGTACAGGCACCTGGGTGTCCTGCCTGGGGGGAGAAGCAGTGCTGGGCAGCAGGATCCCGCAGAGACCGGGGCTGGGATCCCTGGGCGTTGGGCTCCAAGTGGGAAGTAGCAGTATCTCCTGGCTGGCTGGGCCTGGGAGAGACTGGAGCGAGGCCGCCTTTGGAGGAGACAGCAGGGTCTGGGGAAGGAGAAGGAAGGGCAGGGAAGGAGCCAGGCCAACACTGCTGGCTCTTGGCTCCAACTCTGCAGGTGGCCTCAGCCCCCCTCCTGTGCTGCCCTGAGAGGGCTCCTGAGTCCCCACGGCCTAAGACCTCCGAGGGAGCCAGGGCTGCTCACAGCCATGGGCCCTGAAGAGGCCTGGGTCTCCCAAACAGTGGGGGAGGCCCGCCTCCTGCCCCTAGCGCCACACCCTCCTGGCCCGTGAGGGCAGTGACCTGTGCCCCCAGAGCTGGCAGGCACCTCAGGCACCCCAAGCTGCTGCTCTGTTTGTCCTGTTACTGCTTCCCCTGACCCAGGGCTAGTGTGCCGCCGGGGGGGGGGGGCGCCCGGCGCTGAGACAGCAGGGCAGGAATGTGGCCGGACCAGCTGGCTCCAGGCCTGTGGAGCGTCCCATCCACCTAGTGCCTCTCCTAGACTGCAGTGCTTCCAGTGACTGGGCCTCCGTGCGGGCTATTTTGGGCCCAGGAATCCTTGGGGGTGGCGAAGCAGACAATAAAGGTGTAAACACAGACACGTGGCCCCCTGGCATCTCTGGGGCAGGCTTCGGGAAGCCCAAGGGGTAGGGCCCTCCCTTGTGGGGCAGTGAGTCAGGCCTTGGGCTCCCCGGAAATGTGTCCCAGATAACGTGGCAGCTCTGTTCTCTGGTTCCTGCCCTAGGGCGGGGGAGGCGAGGGACCAGGTGGCTGTGTGTCACCTGCAGTGGACTTGGTGTTCCAGCACCTGTTGCATGCTTCAGCCCCAGCTCATGCCCTGGTGCCCCTCCCACTGCAGCAGGAAGGACTTGGGGTGAGAGCCAGCCCCCAAATGTGCATCCCACGAGTGGTCCCCCAGAGTCCCCAGCAAGCACACAGGACCCTCAACCTGTGAGGGGCTGCCACTTGTACATCCACCTGCTGCCTCCAGGGTTTGGGTCCTTTGCCTGGAAATCCCGCTGCCTTCCCCATCACGGACCTGTGTACCGCCCTGCATTAAACCACTGGGGCACAGAGCAGTCGCAGTCTCACTGTAACTAGAGTGCCCCCCATGGGAAACCCTGACCCGCCAGCTAGGGATCAGGAAAGGGTCACAGGGGAGCGGAGGTGTGAGCACAGAAAATGGGCAGATGATTGGACAGGGGTGGACGCCGGCCGTTTTGAGTGGTAGAGGAGCCTGCTGCTTCTGGAGCTGGGCAGAAGTCTCTGGGTCCAGAGGCACCAGTGGGAGGAAGCCAGGAGGGAAACATGGCACAGGGGTGAGAAGGGCAGAGGCCCTTAAAGGGCCAGCCTGATCTTCAGCTCCCAGACATTTACACAGAGCACCTGACCTTCCACAGGGAAGCACATGGCGCTCTGCACACCAGCCGGCCACCTGGTGCCACACCACAAACAGAGGGCATGCCCGCTTCTCCCAAGCCGCCCCTCCCACCGAAGACACCCTCCTGAGCCAGCCCCTTCCAGTGGCCCACTCTAGGGCCTCCTGACCTCCAGTCCAGGCCTGGAGTCCTGGCTCCAAGGTCCTGAGTCCCAGTCTTCTGGAAAGAGGGTGGGGAAGAAAGGTCTTATTTTTCCTCAACCTTGAGCCCAACACATTCCATGGCCAGATTCACACTTGCAGAGGACGCATCTGGCCCTCGCCAAGTCAGAGGCCTTCTGTCCCCAAGACCCTGCTATCCGCACCCTCCACCCAAGACCATTCCCAGCTCTGCCTGGTTAACACCTGTTAGCCAGGTGTGGTGCTGCACACCTGTGATCCCAACACTCTTGGGATCTGAGGCAGGCTGATTGCAAGTTAGAGCCCAGCCTGGACAGCTCAGCGACTTAGGGAGGCCTGTCTCGAAAGATTAAAGAAGGGCCAGAGGCTGGGGACTTAGCTCAGTGGTGCCTCTGCCTGCCTCGCAAGCACAAAGACCGGAGTTCAATCTCCAGTACCAAAAAAAGTGGGGGTGGGGGCTCAGGGATATAGCTCAGTGTGAAGGCCCTGGGTTCAATCCCCAATACCACAAAAACAGTCCCGTTCTTGAGGCGCTTCCTTGAGGGTCTCCCAGCGTCTAGGCACTTGCACCAGAACCCTCCTTGTCCTAGTTTGAGTCCTAGTTTGAAATAATTCCATAATTGGCTGTGAGTCTTTTATCTTTTGAGGCAAGGTCTCACTATGTAGTTGAAAGTGTCCTTGAACTCACTAGGTAGCCCAGGCTGGCCTCAAACTTGCGCAATCACGTTCACCACCATCCTGGTGGCTGTGATTGTGTGATTCGGGTCTGGTATCCCTTCTCAGGGAAGGCATGGATGGAGTCCATTCTGTACCCTGTGCCTGGGATCCCATGGGGGCGCAGTAAATCCTGAGGCCCTGCCAGCCACACTCCACCTGCGGTGCAGGCCCAGACTTCACAGGAAGGTGTGGAATGGCACTGGCCTCCTCGCCCCCAGGGCCCTGGGCTCAGCTACCGGCATGAGGAGGGGGCAAAGAACAGCGGGCCCCAAGACAACAAAGGCAGGGCAGCTCCTGGCAGGCATAGCTGGCCTGGGGCCCTGAAGACCTGGGGTAGCTGGCTGGCCTCGGGTTTCCAGACTGCCTGGGGCTGCGGCTGCTCTCTGGCTGGCCTTCGCCCCACTCCCCCGGGACCTGGGAGGACTTCAGACTTAGGAGGCTAGGAGAGGCTGTAGAGTGGAGCCAGGAGGGCGGGGCTGAGGGAGGAGCAGGCAGGTAAGTGCCCTTCTCTCAGCAGCTGCCACTCTTACCCGGAACATACGTCCACAAGCGTCTCCCACGGTGGCCGCTCCCAGCCTCAGAAGCCAGCCTAGGACACCCGCTCTACCTTCCTGGCAGGAATTTGGGGCTTCCTTACCTCTGAGCCAACACCTGGACCCTGCCTCAAAACCAGGCCTAGGACTGATCTTCCCTTTGTGCCTGGTCTGCCCCAGTGGCTGTTGTTCTGGGCCATGGCCCACAGGTGGGGCTTGGGGCCTGGGCAGCTGCAAGCTGTGAGCATTTTACTCCTCCTTGGACTAATCCGGTTGGGAATGGGTGAGTACCTATGAACAGGTGGGGGAATTTGGGGACGGGTCATGCAGTAGAAGGTGCAGGCATAATCCTCTGGCACCCATCCCTTATTGATTGTGAGTTGAAGAATCCCCTGGCCTTTGTAATCCCAGAAATTTGGAAGGCTGAGGCAGGAGGATTGCAAGTTTGAAGCCAGCTCAGACCACTTAGCAAGACCCTATCTCAAAATAAAAAATGGCTGGGGATGTAGCATTCTCTGGGTTCATTCCGCAGTACCAGCGGGGGAAACAAAAATCTCCTGGCCTCCCTAGCACTCAGCTTCTCTCTCTGGACACTGGCCCTCCTCTGGTGTGTGTGTGTGTGTGTGTGTGTGTGTGTGTGTGAACACTTGTGAGTAGGAAGGGTGGTTTTGGGGAGCTCAGGCTCCCTCTTACCCTTCCCTTTTTCTTTCTAGGACCTGATAGAGCTGCAGGTGAGGCTTAGTGGGGAAATGGAAGAGAGAAAGGGGAGACCTGGATCTGGAGTCCCCTGGTGGGCTCCAGCAGTGGTTGGCCCTCTGCTGGGCTCCTGCCCACCGTGTTCTCTTGCCTCCCAATTGCTCTGGAGTGGAGTGAGTAAGTGGAGCACTAGGCCTCGGCTTCATGGGTACAGACACAGGGCCATCCTGGACAGCTTCAGGAGATGGCTCAGAGTTGTAAGAGGGCTTCGAGCGTAGCACAGTGGTAGAGCACTAGGTCAGGTGCCACAGGGAAAGAAAAGGGGGTGCAGGAAAGCAGACTCCAAGGGCACGCAGCCAGGAAACGGGGCCAGGGGACTTAGGCTGCATCTGACTCCCCAGTGCAGTGCCCGAGGTCTCTTTGAGGGAAATAAGCCCAGGGCTTCTCCTTTGCAGGCACAGCACAGGGGCTGGGTTGCCATTTACAGGCCACGTCCCTCACTTCCCAAGCCCCAGCGTCTTCACTTCTAAAATCCAGTTGATTCTGTCCCTCTCCTGGGGCAGTAGTGAGGATTCTGAGGCAAAGGAAGCCAGAGCCCCTTCCAGGCTGGACTGTCCCTCGGAACACTCACTAAATAGCAGCTATTGTCATGAGTGTGAGGGCTCCGGCTAGCTCGGGGTGGAGTCTGGAGGATGGTGACTGTGGCCTCTGCTGGGCCTCAGGGAGGCGCCTGGGGCTGTCCAGGAAACTGACTGCTCACCTGCTCCTCCCCTCCACCACCCCATCCTGTGCTGGGGACTGGGGGCTGGGGACTGGGAGCATCCCCAGCGAACACCCAGGCTGGTGTGGTTGAAACAGTCGTAGACAAAGAGCAGCTGTGAACCTGGGCAGTGTTACGGGAGGGAAGCAGCCCGAGACAGCAGGGCAGACACAGGCTTCAGAGGCCTGCTCTCTCATGCTCTCCACAGGCTTCCTGCTCAGTTGGACGACACAGGCTCTAATCCCCCATGCATAGAGCAAAGGGCCAGAAGGGAACAAGTGCACAGCCAGAGGGTGGCTGGAATAGGAGTAGAGCCACAGGGTCTGGAATGTGTCTTAGGTTGTTGTGTAGCAATGGCAGGGTGTATCAAGTGGACTGGATGGAAGGCAGGAAGGAGGCTGTCACGGGACTCACTTAGGTCAGGAGCAGTGGACCACTAGGGGCAGAGACGTCTACGCCCAGTGAGCCAAGAATGGGGCAAAGGGGAGGCAGTCAACCCACTTCCCCAGCTTTGAACCAGGAATCTGGGACATGGCAGGACGGCAGGATTAGGACCTGTGTGTGGCCCAAAAGACCTGACTGAGCCCTTTTCTTCCCGAGCAGCCCTCTGCGGTACAGTCTTCCAGCCCCGAATCACGGGTGGCAGTGACTCAGCTGCTGGTCAGTGGCCCTGGCAGGTCAGCATCACCTACAATGGCATCCACGTGTGTGGTGGGTCTCTCGTGTCTGCTCAGTGGGTGCTGTCGGCTGCTCACTGCTTCCCCAGGTACCAGCGGGGTGAGGGGCAGGGAGGGAGTCCAAAGTAGGCTGGAGGTCAAGGTTTATAGGTCAGAGGTTGGGGTTTAAGAGTATCAACAAGGGGCCCGGGGATTTAGCTCAGTGGTTTTGCCGCCTGCTGCGCAAGCGCAGGGACCCGAGTTCAATCCCTGGTACCAAAAAAAAAAAAAAAAAAAAGAGTATCAACAAGGTAGGCTGGGATTTAGCTCATTGGTTTTGCCACCTGCTGCGCAAGTGCAAGGACCCAAGTTCAATCCCCGGCACCAAAAAAAAAAAAAAAGAATATCAACAAGGTAAAAGAAAAACAAAGTATCAGCAAAGTAAATCAAGTATGGTAGCACATACCTGCAATCCTAGCACTCTGGGAGGCTGAGGCAGGACTGAAAATTCCAGCCAAGCCTTGGGTAACTCAGTAAGACCCTGACTCAAAACAAAAATTAAAAAGTAAAAAAACTCGGGTGGGGATGCAGCTCAGTGCAAAGGCCCTGGGTTCAATGCCCCGTATCTCTCTCTCTCACACACACACACAAAGACAGAGCAAGTCTGAAAGGACTACAGAGAAGTGAAGGTCAGAGGTTGGAGAGGAGGTCACAGGATAAAACTAGGCCTTGAGCTGAGCCAGGCATGGTGGTACAGACCTGTGATCCCAGCACTGGGGAGGCTGAGGCAGGAGGATCACCAGGGCCAGCCTGGGCTACACAGTGAGTTCGAGGCCAGCCTGAACCACATCCAAGAGCCTGTCTCAAAACAAAACAAAACTAGGCCTCAAAGGCGCCATCTGGGATCTGTGTGCCCTAAGGCAGCAGTGGTCCCAGCCTTCAACCCTCTGCCTCCAGAGACTACTCTAAGGAATCCTACGAGGTAAGGCTGGGAGCCCACCAGCTGGACTCTGTCACCAGCAGCGACAAGGTCCTCACCTTGGCCGAGATCATTGTCCACCCCAGCTACCGGGACGAGGGCTCAGAGGGCGACATTGCACTGCTCCAGCTCAGCAGCGCTGCCTCTTTCTCCCGCTCGGTCAGGCCCATCTGCCTCCCTGCAGCCAACGCTTCCTTCCCCAACGGCCTCAAGTGCACGGTTACTGGCTGGGGCCACGTGGCCCCCTCAGGTGAGGGCAATGGCGCTCAGCAGCGTGCAGGGGGCCCTGACTCGGGGAGGCCTCTGCTAAGCACTGTTTGTCCCTGCAGTGAGCCTTTCAGCCCCGAAGGTGCTACAGCAGCTTGAGGTGCCACTGATCAGTCGTGAGACATGCAACTGCCTGTACAACACCAGCCCCAGGCCCGAGGAGCCCCACACCATCCGGCAGGACATGGTGTGTGCTGGCTACGTGGCGGGGGGCAAGGACGCCTGCCAGGTGGGCACGGGCCAGGGCAGCTGAGTGTGGCTTGGGGTGGGGTGGGGCTGACCCGAGCCTGGCACGGTCCTGACAGCTGCCGTCACTTTTCTCCTCAGGGTGACTCTGGCGGACCCCTCTCCTGCCCTGTGGAGGGTGTTTGGTACCTAGCAGGCATTGTGAGCTGGGGTGACGCCTGCGGGGCCCCCAGCAGGCCTGGTGTGTACACGCTGACTTCCAGTTATGCCTCCTGGATCCACGTCCATGCCCAAGAACTCCAGCCTCATGTGGTGCCCCAGGCCCAGGACATCCAGCCTGACAACCACCTGTGCAGTAGGAGCCTGGCCTTCGGCTCCGCCCCAGCTCAGGGCTTGCTGCAACCCATCCTGTTGCTGCCACTGAGCCTGACCCTGAGCCTCTTCTGCCCCCGGCACAAGCACTGACCCGCTCCCAGGACCCATGCATCACACCCAAGGACACACACCTGCTCCCAGGAAGGGAAGTGGCTGGCCTTTCCCGTCTCTTGTAGCTTTTGGGCCTGGAGCCCTGCTTGGCCACCCCTTCCTCCTGGGACTCTGGGGCGTCAGGCACCATCTGGATCTTTGGGCCCATTCTTCTAGATTGGCTCTTTGGAACTGTGACCCAGGGTCAAGAGTTTTATGGCCTGTGGTACTGGCCAGAACCACCTACTGCTGTCCGTGCCCTATTGGTCGGGCTCCTGTGGAGCTCCACGGCCCTAGCTATGAACACAGCCTCACTCCCACCCACTCCTGTAAGACTGGGCAGCTGCCTGGCCGACGCCTGCCCTGCCTGGTGAGCCCATCACGTGGCTCCTGCCTGCTGGGCTCGCCCACCTCTGAGACGGGAAAGACCTCAGTCTTGCCCCACGGGCCACCCCCGCCTGAGTTCTGACTCCCAGACTCCGGAGGACTGAGCCCCCACCGGGACTGAACTGGCAGCTTGGGTCAGGGGTGGGGGATAAAGGAGTAAAATGTTTTGTGCACAATTAGCTGTGTCTGAAATGGAATCAAGAATGCCAAATCGTGGCCCCTCCCTCCCACCTCTTAAGCCCTGAGCCACCAGTAGAATTTACTTTATTAAAAAATGATAAAAGAGGTCTGTACATATTTACAGCTGGGGGCAGAGGCACAGGTCTGGAAGGGGCAGAGCTCCTCACTTCTTGGACAGCTTGACTTGCTTGTGCTTGGGGGGGGCCCACTTGAGGCAGACAGAGTCCACTGTGGGAAGAGGACACAGGAGTGGCAGACTGGGCCTCGGCCCGGCCTGCTCAGGCTGGCAGCTCGCATCTGGGCCCAGCCTTGCTCGGGTTCACCCGCTGCTGAGTCCGGGGAGGGCGGGACACACGTGCAAGGTGAGTCGCTGCCCTGGTCGGACCAGTCCGGGTCCCGTGACAGGGATGAGGGGCCCTGGCTCCCTGCAGCCCCCCCCACACCTGTGATGGGCGGCTTCTTGTACTGCGCGCTCTTGAGGTGCTCCTCCACAAGTTTGGGTGTCACACAGATCACGTGCTGGCCCTTCCAGTACTTGACCATGTTGAGGGACTGCAGGGTGCTGATGATGTCATTCTGGGTGATACTGGTCATCTGGCTGCAGGAGGGGTTGGAACAGGTGCTACAGACCTCGCCCCTTCCACTCAGACCCAGGACGGCCCCCGCCAGTGGTCCTCAACGGACAGCTGCCCTGGACACAGTGGGGCTGCAGACCTCACCTCAGGTCCTTGATGGACAGCGTGCCCCGGAAGTCTCGAAGGATCTCCAGCAGGACCCATGACCAGTAGCTGCGGTAGCTGAGTTTGCCCAGGTCAGACAGTGGCTTCTCTGGGGAGCCGACGGTGCTCTCCAGCTTGGACAGCTCATAGCCTGGCAGTGACAGGCAGGGTTCCGAGGGCCGGGCCCGGCCCGGCCCAGCCCAGCCCAGCCCAGCCCAGCCTGGCCCTCCCCCCGGCCCCAGCACCACAGCTGCCGAGTTCCTGACAGGCGGGGCTACTCACTGAAGGCTATGAGAAACTTCCCGTAGCCCCGCCGCTGGTAGGGGGGCAGCGTGAGAATGCAGGCCACATTGTTTCCATCTGGAGACTCCTTTTCCTGAAGGGGTGGGTGCTCAGGACCTTGGGAGGCTCAGCCCTACTCCAGAGCACACCCCTCACCTCCCCAGCCTGGTCTCCCTGACCCAGCACCTTGGAGAAGTAGCCCACAATGTGGGCCCCTTGCCTGTCCACTTCCGTCAAGATGTAAAAGACGAAGGGCTCCACATCAAAGTACAATGTCTTGTGATCCAGGAAAAGCTTGGCAAGCAGACAAAGGTTCTGACAATAAATCTGAGGGGTAGGGAGGTGGAAAGAGGCTCAGAGAGCAATTGTAATGCCCCACCCAGCCTGCCCACGAGCAGCCACCCTGCTCCTCTGCAAGCACCAGGGTCCAAAGAGCAGCCAGTGCCTGGCCAGTGGGAAGTGGGACCCTCATCAGACACCAGTCTGAAGTGTCAACTTCTTTTTTTTTTTTTTTCGGTACCGGGGATCGAACTCAGGTCCTGCGCTTGCGAAGCAGGCGCAGGCGGCGGAACCATTGAGCTAAATCCCTGGCCCTGAAGCGTCAACTTCTGATGGATGAGAAAGCTGACAATCAGAGCCATTGGCACTCAACAAGGTAATGACAAGAGTTGGATTAATCATGGCTATCGATTTTGAGTTCTAAATATCGGCAAGTTATTTTACATGCATAATCTGATTCCATCTTTACAGATAGACATTAACTTCTTTCAGAACAGGAAGCTGAGGGCCGGCCGGGGATGTAGCTCAGTGGCGCCACCGCCTGCCTGGCAAGAGCAAGGTCCTGAGTTCAGTCCTGGTACCAAGAAGAACAGGAAGCTGAGGCTCAGGAGAAGTAAGTGGCTGGCTAAAGGTCCCCTGGCTGGTGGGTACCAGGGTGAGAATTCGCCTAGGAGTTCTGTGTTGCTCGCAGTAGCCCCAGCGCTAGCACAAGGCTCGGCAGGATGCCCACGGGAGGAGCCCTGACTCCATCTGCCCATTCAGCCACACTTCTCACTGGACCCCGCCCGTGCCCTTGCAGCACCCAGAGACCTACGCAGGCAGCGTCGAGGAGAAAGGGGCGTCTCGGTTGGCTTCGTGGCATGGACTGCGGGCATCTCTGGCTTATGAAACCCCTTCCCATCTGCTCTTTCACCTGACCTAACAATGGTGTGGGCCCAGGACTTCAAGTCCCATAGACTTAGGAGGAAGGGCAGCTCTTGGGGCAGAGCTGTCTGCCTGTGGGCTGTCTGCTGGCAGAGGGTGAGGAGGAAAGGCCCCACATCTACAGTGGGAGCCGGTTTATGCTCAGGAAGGCAGAGCAGCAGGCAAGGGCTGAGTCAGAGTAGGTATCCCCAAAGCACAAGGCTACCTGAGCCCCACCAGGGCACCAAAGATAACAAAGGCTGTCTACTAAGCACCTGCTGGATGTCAGGCACTGTGCTACACACTTAACATCTGCAGTCTCATTTATCCCACCTCCAAAACCATTAGGTAACTAATTGTGACTCTTGTCTTAAGGATGAGGAAATAGGAACAAGACAATGTTAAGTAACTTCTCTAAAATCAAGCAGGAAGTGACAGGACAATTTGAAGCCAGGAACCCTTTTTTCTTTTTTTTGGTACCGGATATCGAACTTGGGTCCTTGCGTTTGCGCAGCAGGCAGCGAAACCACTGAGCCGATCCCCAGCCCTGAAGCCAGGAACTCTTTATCTTATCTTTTTTTTTTTTTTTGGTACCGGGGATCAAACTCAGAACTCGGGACCTTGTGCTTTCGAGGCACCTGCCGGAACCACTGAGCTAAATCCCCTGCTCTTTATCTTATCTTATATTGCCTTCCAATGGCCACCAGTATTCTTGGTAAGACTTTCCCAGACTGATTCTCAAAGGCTGTTTCCACTGCTTGCCCCACTGAAGGCATTCTGCCAGGGACAAGTGATTCAGCCAGCACCACCCCAGAGCTCCTGCAGGAATCTCACACAAAGAAGTCCCCTCCCAGGCAGAAACAAACACCTTGCAGCAAAGGGAAAGAGCTAAGAGCAGCTTCAGGCAGGAAAATCTCTGCCTTGGGCTCTAGAACTACCCCAGCCTGAACCATGCTCCTCAGAATGAAGTTCTCGGGGACTGACAGGAGGGCTGGCCCAAAGCGGGCCCTCAGGGCTGTGTTACAGGCTGGACAGCCAGGCCTCTGCCTTTCAGTGGTGAGGAGCATCCAGGAGGTGCCCAGAGTCCCCACTTCCCACGGCCCTGGGCCACCAGCTCACCTTATGGTCTTTGCCGTCTACTTCATACACAGAGATGTTGCTTTTGCGGTAGATTTCCTTCCCTGGCGGCTGCCGCCATTGACACTGACCCTAGGGCAGGGTTGAGGGAGCAGGGGCTTGAGACCCTGAATCTGCATTCTCCACTAGGTGCTTCCCACCCCAGCTGTGTGGCTCAGAGCAAGTCTGCCCATTTCCTCCGCTCAATGCTTCACCTACGTCAAGCAACCTTCCTTGGCTTCTTCCTGACCAGGTCACAGAACACTAACTCCCTCATGCACTGCGCACGACTCCAAGTCGATGCCGACCTGGGTGTAGGGGACATTTGGCCATGACACTGGTTTCCCTAAAGCACACAGGTGCAGACCCCACACTTGGGGAACACCTACCATGCTACTGATGCTGCCTCTGGCCTGGTAAGCACCTCCCCTGTCCTTACCACCTGCTGGCAACAGAAGTCCCAACACTCAGGGCTATGCTCGTTTCCTCCTTTGCACTGGGACCCCAGCATCAGGCTGGCCTTGCTAAGCATGCAGTAGAGGGTAAAGAACTCAAGATCCCTGTCCCCATTCCATATGACAGAAAACTGCTAGGCATGGCACATGCCTATAATCCCAGCACAGGAGGCTGAGGCAGGAGGCTCCAAAGTCTGAGCATGGCCTGGGTAATTTAGAGACTTGGGAAGAGTCGTCTCAGGATAAAATAAAAGGGCTGGGCAAGGTGGCGCACACTGGTAATCCCAGCACGGGAGGCTGAGGCAGGAGGACCGTCCCAAGTTCAAAGCCAGCCACACAGTGAGTTCAAGGACAGCCTGAGCAGCATAATGAGACCCTGTCTCAAAAAACCAAGAGGAAGTTGAGGCCCTGAAAGGGGCAGTAGGTTAGCCAAGATTGCCCAGCCAGCAACGGCCAGGCCAGGAATCTAGATCTCCCCACCCTTGGGTTCCTGGCCGCACCGACTCTGCTGAGCCCGTCTGTCTTCCCCAGGCTCAGGCTCCATGCCCACCCTCCGCCCTGCCCAGCCAGCCTCACCAAATGGAAGCGGTAGCTCTTCTCATACTTCATGTACTTGAGACAGTATTCGCACAGCCAGAGCTTGGGCTGCTTTCCGTAGTCTTCAGGGAACGGCGAGAAGTACCAGGCATCAATCTCATAATTCCCAATGTGGATCTTGTCCACATACTTCACCTTGGTGATCTGCAGACAGATGGGGGGCGGGCACTGCAGCACTCAGCAGGGGCAGGAAGGGCAAGAACTTCCCAGTCAGGACCCCAACTCTGCTTACCGCCTCATGTTCCTTCTCCAAGGCTGCTGTGGTGGGGTCCATCTCTGCGTAAGTCTGGGCAGTTAGAGAAGTGTTCAGAGATTAACAGGATGGGTGGCCATGCTGTCCCTCCCATCTTCCAGATCTCAGCCCATAAAGGACAGTAATAACGACACAGCTCATTGCTTTACCTCATCTGAACCTCGCTGGTCCAAGCTCCTCTCCCATCTGCCCACCTACCCACACTTTTTGCCAGACGAACAGGGCTAGGGTGGAAAGGGCTTCAGCCGTATGTGGGGTGACCCGGCTCTGAAGCTGTCCGGAGCCAGATGAAACAATGGGTCTCATCTTCCAGGCCCAGAGTAAGAGCTGCTGCCCACACCCCAATGTACTTGGACTTATTCTGAGCACCAGACCTAAGCAGCTGCCTGTCCAAGGGACTGTTTGCTCCCAGAGGTGCTCCCCACTGGAACAGACCCCAGGTGTGCAGCAAGACCCCCTCATTCCTGTCCATAAGCTTACTCCTCCTCCTGGGGTCCCCACCCCCAGCTCAACAGCCCAAACCAGAAGAGTGCGCTGGACGCCTCCCACCGCGTCAGCCCGGCGTCCAGTGAGCACCCGAGTGCTGACAGTAGAAGCCACTCTGCTACCCTGGTGTCTGGAATCCGTGGCCCTGCCCCTCCGAACAGTCATGGCCACGTTCTCTGACCAGGACAATGGGTACTCTCCTGGGATCCCCGCCCAGCCTGAGGAACCCACATCTAGTCACCCACACCCTTTCCCAGCCTTCACACTTGTGCACATGCTCTTGCTCCCCACCACTCTGCCAAAGCGAGCGTTCAAGCTGGCACTCGAGTCAGGTGAGCCCATGGCACACCAGGCTTTGAGTCATGTCTCATAACTGTCTTCATTGTGCTTTTTCCTGTGCTTCAAGGTTCAACATCCCTCTCATCCCCACCAGGAACCCTGCCTAGATTCTTCTGACCTAAAAACACCTCTTCCTTCTTGTCGGGTGTGGTCAATGCAACATGCTTCCAGCTGCCCACCTCACTTCCCCTTATTTTCCAAGTGCTCAATAAAGACTTATAATAGTCATTTCACACAACAGGCCCCAGGAAGCCAAACTCTGCAGCTGGAACCAAGCACAGCCTGACCATGGAGACCCAAGAAGCCCATGGCCTACACCAGATTACATGTGCTCCATAGCTGAAAGTAGCTTTCACCCAGGAAGCCCTCCACAAAGCACTCTGCCTCCATGCTACCTGGCTTCAGTTAGTGCCTTGGCAGACTTGACAGAGGTGTTTTCTGTTTTCAGTAGTGGGGACTGAAGCCAGCATGGAACTACATGCCCAGCCATTTGTTGTTGAGACAGGGTCTCACTAAGTGGCTAAATGGCCCAGGCTGGGCTGGAACTTTTGATCCTCCTGCCTCAGCCTCCCAGAGCGACTCCAGTATGTGCCACCACACCCTGCTATAAGACATTCTTATTCAGTTTTAGAGCAGTAAACAAGCAGGGAACATGAGGTCACTTGCCCTGGGGGCTGTTCAGCCTGGTGTCAAGCACTCCACAGACATCATTTCATTTAGCCCTCACACGAGTCTTTGAAATGAAAGTGCTCATTATCCCCACTGTATAAAAGAGGAAACTGAGGCACGGAGGCAAGTTCACTTGCTCAGGGTCATGGAACTAAGAGCTGGGCATAAGCCCCTGGTCTATCCAATTCTGAGCCTAAACACTATAAAAAAGAAGAAAAAAGGTTTTCCTCATGTCTCTAAAACATTTCCCAACTCTTAAAACACAATCCTCCTCTGCAAATGCATTAAAGAACTACAAAAACACTGCTTTTCTTAAACGCTGCAATTTATTTAGAATTAAACATTAGGGAAGCTATGAATTAACTCTGTTAATCATTACCTTTTTTTTCTCAGTACTGAGGACTGAACCCAGGGGCTTGTGCGTGCTACACAAGTGCTCTACACCAAGCTACACCTCTAGCCCTTTTCCTTTTTTTCTTCTAGGTCTTTTTGTCTTTTTCAGACAGGGTCCAAGGTGCACCGGTTGGCTTTGAGCTTGCAATCACCCTGCCTCAGCCTTCCGATTAGCTCAGGTTACAGATGTATAGCAACTAACTTTTTTTGTGGTACTGGAAATTGCACCCGGGACCTTCACACTTTGTATTTTGAAACAGGGTCTCAGTGGGGTCAAGGATGGGATTACAGGTGTGCACCAGCATACCCACCTTATCGCCTATTCCTTTTTTGTACCAGGGATCCAATTCAGGACCTTGCGCTTGTGAGGCAGGCGCGGTGTCACGGAGCTACATCCCTGGCCCTAATGCCTATGCTTTATCATCTACCCAGCTGGTTACCAGCTTAGAGTTACATTTTTATTCAATGCAAACTAGTTGGGAAATGAACAGGATCTCAGATTTCTGAAGCCCAATAGAGTAGCCACTAGTCTCATGTAGCTATTTATTTTTTATTTTTATTTTTTTGGTACTGGGGATCGAACTCGGGTCCTTGTGCTTACGCAGCAGGCGGCGAAACCACTGAGCTAAATCTCCGGCCCTCATGTAGCTATTTAAATTAAATGTTTAAAAATTCAATTTTGCTGGGGATTGTGGTGCAGGCCTATAGTCCCAGCACACCCTCGGGAGGCTGAGGCAGGGTGATTGCAAGCTCAAAGCCTGGGCTACACAGTGAGACCCTGTCTCAAAACACCAAAAATGAATAAACAAATAAATGAAAATTAAACTTAAAAAAAAAAATGTAATTCTTAGTTACACTAGGTATATTTCAAGTGTTCCACAGCCGCCCATGACTATGATGTCTGTATTGGTTCACACAGCTATACATTTCCATTATAACAAGAACTTCACGTGAACAGCACTACCTTAGACCTGGAGGGGTCTTTCTAATTTAGGGTATTTCAAGTTTGTTTTTTGGGGAGTTTTTTGGTAACAGGGATGGAACTCCGGTCCTTGGGCTTGCGGGGCAGGCGGCGGAACCACTGAGCTAAATCCCCAGCCCTCAAGTTTGTTTTTTAAAATCATAGCCACGATACAAAGTGTAGTTGGCACTATCAACCAGTTTACATTTTTGCATATACATCCACACATTTGTATTTGAAATAAAAGCTTCTCAACACAATACTTACCCTTAGTAAAGTGGAACACACTGATGTTTTCTCTTAAGCTATTTCCTTTTTATATTTTTAAAATTTAAATGTTGGCCACACCTACTGCATTGATTTTGCATCCTAACAGGCTGTGTCTCACAATCAGGAAACATCGCTGTAAAGCACACAATGTGTGCTCTCAAAGATGAAACTGCACCATATGGAACTGCCAACTGCTCAGGGCCTTCAGAACTTCCCAAGTCCTGTTTTAGTTTGTGCTCCTCGCTTTATAAATGAAGAAACCGAGGCTCTGAGTGGAAGGAAAAGAACCCTCTGGGTGGCAAGCTAACTTGGTAAAAAGAACAAAGACGCGAGGTGTATCACAAGAATGGACCAGGGCCCCACAGCGAATGCAGTCCTATGTACTGCAGATCCTATGTACTGTATTATAGTCTTTTCTTTTCTTTTTTTTTTTTGTGGTACCAGGGATCAAACTCAGGACCTTGCACTTGTGAGGCAGGCAGTGGAACCAGAGCTAAATCCCTGGCCCTGTACTGTATTTTAATAGCATAAAATTTTTTAAAAACCAACAAAGAGCCTTGGTTGGGTTTTTTTGGTTTTTTGGTACTGGGGATTGAACTCAGGACCTTACACTTTCGAGGCAGGCAGCGGAACCACTGAGCTAAATCCCTGGCCTGAGCCTGGTTTTTTTTTTATTGTGTTTGTTTTCTAAAGTACTAGGGACTGAACCCATGGCTTTCACACTGAAGTATAATCCCAGCCCTTTTATTTACTTTTGGTTTTTTTGAGGCAGGGAATTGCAGGTAGCTCAGGCTGTCCTCAAACTCAGCAATCCTGCCCCAGCCTCTTGAGTGCTGGGATTACAGGCATGTCCACCACACCAAACAAGAATTTGGGTTTTGGATGGAGTTTCTGAGATGTGTCAAATATCAGTTAAACTGGGTGCAGTGGCACACACCTATAATCCCAGCACTCAGGAGGCTGAGGCAGGTGACCATGAGTTTGAGGCCAGACTGGGCCATACAATGAGACCCTGTCTCAAAAAATCAAAACCAAAAATACCAAAATCATAGTTAAGTGGTCAGACTCTGAAGTAGGACAATGTAGTTGGCAGATCTAATAATGACTGGGTTCCTAAACCTATCTGCCTCCTCTATATACTGCAGATAACAAAGTTTACCTCACTGGGTTGCGATGAAACATTAGTGAGATCATGTACTAAAATATTTGGCCTAATACTTTGGCTCACCGACCAATATTTGGAATAATTATTCTAATTCCAGCCCACCTTTTTACTAGCTGTGTGACCTTGGGCATATTACTCAACCTCTCTGAACCTGCTTCCCCATCTACAAAAAGTAATTTTCCTTGTGGTACTACATTGTTAGGGAGCATCTGATGAGCTTATATATGTACAGTATGGTGCTTGGCAAAAGCCAGATGTCCACCATCATTCATTCTCTTCCTTCTCTTTGGACTTCAAGCCATTTTGTCTAATATGACACAGTCACTGAAAGCAAAAGAGGTTAGTGGAGCAGGAGTTCCAGTTCCCAGTTCCCAGGAGTTCCAGTGCCATTTCCTTGCTTTGAGACTGTAGCAGCCCCTTTCCCTCTTTGAGCCTATTTTCTGACCTATGAAGAGTATAAGAGAGAAAGGTAAAGTCCCTGACATATTATAAGAACTTGAAAAAACAGGAGCTGCTGTGGTTTTGGCACCAGGCCCAAGAGGCCTAAGGGAGTTGGCAGAGGCAGCTGGGCCACCTGGGGCCTGGGAAAGGAGAGGGGCCCGGACCTTCTGCACATGGTTGATCTCATCATGCTTGCGCTTTTGGTTGCGAGTGATCTTGCGCTCAGGCTGCTCAGCCAGCTCACTCAGGTACTTTTCTGAGTTCTTCTGCACAGCATCTTTCACTGTCTTGGTCAGTGCCAGCCGGTTCTTGTCTACCCATTCATCCAGTCGCCTGTTAACTGTTAGGATGGGCCATGAGAGTACAGCCCTGCTTCCCCCTCCCCCACCCAGGCTCAGAGGCCCCAGAGAACTCACAGCCCACATAGTGTACATAGAATTCCTCTCGGCCCTCCTGGTCATTCACTCGAGACTGGATCACTTCAGCAGAATCTGTGAAAGAAAGACTAGGATCATCAGGAAGGAAGGTTTAGAAAAAGAGGAATCCTATGCATTGAAGAGTTTCCAGATTTCCACTAGTTTCCAGATTCATCTGCCCACATCCAGCAGGGCTCGAACCTTGTGAGATGGGCCAAGCTGGGGTTGTTACTCCTATTTGACAGATGAGAAAAAACATAGAGCCTATCCAGAGTCACGAATTTGTAAAGTGAGAACTAATACTTAACTGAGTCTTAAGTCTGACTCCAGATTCATACTCATTTCAGTATATATACTCAGTCATTTGTTTGGAGAACATGAAGGTTTACACTGATTGAGACAGCCTGAGTTTATATATTTCTTGCTCCCCATTTCCTAGCTATATGTAAATGAGCAAGTTATTTCAACCTTCTGAGCCTCGGCTTCTTCATCAGGGTCATAGTTCGCACCTCAAGGTTCAGTTAATGTCTCCAAAATTTTTACACCAGTGTGGGACATCTAGCAGACCATTTGACCCATGAATAAGGCAACCACTGCCTGTCTGGTGGTATGTTGTGTTGTTTCTGGGTATTGAGGACATAGCAGTGAATCACAGAGATCTTGCCCTGCAGAAGTTCCGAGTTTAACAAAAGAAGACACAGAAAATTACAACATAATACTACTACATGTACTATGGCTGAGGTATGAAAAAAATGTCACAGGAACATACAGATGGGAACAACCCACTTTGCCTAAAGGGGGTCAAGAATGGCATCATAAAGAAGGAAGTTAAAAGGATGAGGAGGAAGTAGAGAAGACATTCCAAGCGAAGGGAACAATGATAGAAGGCATTCAGAATACACAGCGTGTTGTAGTCTAGCAACGACCTTTGTGAGGTGGGTAGAAACCAGAGGGGTCAGAGAAATTAATGTCATTCTAAGGAGACTGGGGTTTATTTTGAAGATGAGGAAAGGTAATGGAATGCAAGAAAAGAGGAAACTTGTGTTTCTGTTGTCACGTCCTCTTTGCTAGCACCGTAGGACAGAAACGAAAGGCACAAAGACAAAGGGACCCGTAACGTGAGTAAGCAGGGTTAGCAGAAAAGGGAATGAAGGCTAATAGCAGGCAAGGAAGTGGGAGAGCTGTACACTAAAATTTTGGTGATGGCGTTTCTGGCGGCTTTGCAGGTGGCGCCCAGCATTACCTAAAGGTGACAGCCTCCCATTACTGGGCTGGCTCCTCAGGGCCCGCAACTCCGCCTCTCCTCAAGTCCCCGCCCCCGTCCTCCGCCCTGCGCCCTCCGCCCTCCAGAGGACCCGTTGTCAGGGCCACCCCGCAGCGCCGCCCCTAAGCACTGGGCCCCGCCCTCACGCCAGGTGCTGTCCGGCCGCCGGCACAGGTACGTTTCTCCGATCTCCACCGTGACTTCTGGCTCGCCCCGCGCTGGGGTCGGCGGAGAGACGCGGCCCGGGGATGGGGCTGTTCCCTCGACCGCCGCATTTTCCCCAGGGCCCAGCTCGCCCTCTCCCACGGCCCCCGAAGTCGCTGCTGCAACTGGCGCAGCTGCCCCCTGTGCCGCCATGGCGGTAGCGGAAGTGACGCTAGAGTCCCGCGCCGCACAGCCCTTTAGCTCCGGGTCGGAGAGGCGGGGCCTCAGGCTCTGGGTGGGTCTGTGACGTGGCAGGAGGTTATAGGTCCCGGGGCGGCCCGAGGCGCTGCCGCTTCTGGGAGGGGAATTTAGAAGTGTCCTGAATTCATTTTCGGAATGGTACTCGGCTGCTCCCGAGAGCAGAAGAGACAGACTTTCCTTATGTGACGACACACCTGATTTTTTTTTTTTTTTTTTTTTTTTGGTACCGGGGATCGAACTCGGGACCTTGCGCTTGAGCGGCAGGCGCCAGAACCACTGACCTAAATCCCTGGCCTGGTTTTTTTTTGTTGTTTTTTTTTTGGTACTGGGGATCGAACTTGGGTCCTTGTGGACGTCCAAGCGCCGGAAGCACTGAGCTAAATCCCCGGCCCCACATCTGATTTTTTGAAAGGTCCGATGGTGTGGAAGCCAAGATGTGTCAATTTTCAGGGCCGCTGTCCTCTCTAACAGGCGGAATCAGCGTGTCCCCAGGGGCCTGGCGCAGGATTGAACCTGGAATGCTAATCCCCTTCTGCCCCGCTTTACCCACCGCGCCTGCTTAATACCTATTTCTAAGTTGAAGACTGCGCCTCTTGTTTATTTGGTACCAGGGATCGAACTCGGGACCTTGCAGTTGCAAGGCAGAACCACTGAGTTAAATCCCCGGCCCTACTGCGCCTCTTGTTGAGGGTGGGAAAAAAATACACCTGGGGTGGGGAAAGAACAGGTGTGTCCAGGAGTAGCCAATAAATTATCCTCAGAATAAGCTTTTCAGGATAAAGGTGTTGTTTAACAGTGCCTAGCAATGCAGTCTGGCTGGCTTCGAACTCCTCATCCCCCTAAGTGCTGGAATTACAAGTAGGAGTCACTAAACCTAGCAAAATAAGCATTAAAGAAAGGACGGGGCAGTGGATACAATAAAGAGCATCTTAGCAATGAGTGAGGTTTAGTTCTGATCCCACCCAGGGTAAGGTGGACACTAGTGTAAATTGCCGACAATCAGCAAAGGTTTTTTGTTTTTTGAGACAGGGTCTCACTCTGTAGTTCAGGCTGGCCTTGAACTCTATGTAGCCTAGGCTGTCCTCGAACATGCAGTGATCCTCCTGCCTCAGCCTCCTGAGTGCTGGGATTACAGCCATGAACCATCATGCCCAGCCTCAGCAAGGTTATATGTATATATGTGTATAATTAATTAATATGTATGTAAATTATATAGTTAGGAAGTATACAAGTATGTAAATCATATAACTACGAGAAACTTTTATTTGTATATAAACTGAGCAGTGAGACCAGATCTCAAGCCCAACTCCCTGGTTAATTTCACATGACCCTTGTCGTTCACAATAATCAGGTGAAGTATAATGATCTTTGTTCTTTTTTTTTTTTTTTATCTTTGTTCTTGAGATGTACAGAACTGGCAAACATCTCTTGACTGGGCATTAGGATTCTATGTGTCACCAACCCTTACCTGTGAAAGTGTGCATCAACCACCCATTTCCTATCCAAACTGTCCCTGAGTGAACATCCCAGTAAGACGGCTTTTCAGGGACAAGAATCACTGCTATCTTCTAATCAGCTCACTTGTAATAAGGTTCTTTCTCAGCCAGGGATGGTGGCACATGCCAGCATACCAAGTACTCTGGGAAGCTGAGACAGGAGGATCACAAGTTCTGGTCCAGACTGAGCAACATAGTGACTTAGGGAGACCCTGTCTCAAATAATAAAAAGGGCTGGAGAAGTCAGGTATGATGGTGCATTCCTGTAATCTCAGCCCTCAGGAGGCTGAGGCAGGAGGACTACCGAAAAGTCAAGGCCAGGCTGGGCTACATAGTGAGTTCAAGGCCAGCCTGAACTACACAGCAAGACCATCTCAAAAACGGCAAAAAAAAAAAAAAAAAATGCTGGAGATGTAGCTCACTGTAAAGGTCCTGACTTCAAGCCCCAGTACCAAATAAGTAAAATAAAGTTCTTTCTTTCTCTAATACTGCCTTGCCTCTATACAAATGTGTGGCCTAGTGCCAGGCAGAGCATGTACTTAATTAAACATTTGCTTTAGCCCAAAGTTATTTATAATTTGGCTGTTGGGGTTCAAAACAGAAACAATTCTAAGAGGGATAGAATGCTCAGGGCCTGAAGATGGGGCTCAGACAGTTCAGGAAATATCCAAGTTAGCTATCTGTGAGGAATGCCAGTGGGAGGGGCTGGTTACCTAGTTTTGGGAATGAAGGACTTGGGGGTGGGGAGTGAATGCTAGATATTGTAGCATAAGAAGAAATAAGAGGTGGGCTGGGGATTGCTTGGCAACCATGAAGTCCTGAGTTCAATCCCCAGTACCAAAAAAAAGAAAAGGAAATAAATTTGTAATGCCTTCTCCCACTCCAACTGCCTATCTTCAGAATTCTTACTTCACTTACTTGGAGTTCTTCTGCTTCACTTTATTTCATCTGACATCTCCAATTACAGATGATGTCCAATCTAGGATTAGCCTAAACCTTATAAATCTCGGATCAGGCTCACTGCATTGGCCTATGCTCCCTCCAATCCAGTGGCCAGCAGTTCTAATGTGTGATCTGACTGGTCCTCCCAGAATTACACAGGGCTGGGGCCAGGCCCCTTTTTGTTGTTGCATGTGCCTAGATTACCTCTGATGTTCTTCCAAAGGGCTCCGAGGCATAGCTGAGCAGCTCTGGACTCTGGTGGTGTTTCTTTGGCAGTACTTCGGATTGAAGCTACCCTTCGCACAAGGCTTGGCAAGCGCTCTCTCAGCCACACCCTAGCCCTGGCTCCAGACTTTTACCTGAGATCACATCCTTCCTTGGCTTCTCCCCGACCCTTTCCTGCCTCCCATACAGCCATCTGGAAGCACTTTCTTTACCATCCTCTGTAAATTCTCCTATCAGAGTTGACTTCCAGGGAACCTGGCCTGAAACATCCCTTCCTAGCTTAAAACCCACCTGTGAATCCCTACTACCTCCAGGATAACACCATGCTTCAAGCGCTGTGCCTTCTAATTGCTGCTTAGCTTTCCAGTTGCACCTCTCCCAGCTGATTTCAGCACAGCAAAGCATCATGGCTCCCCACCAACTGCCATTTGCCCTCCAAAAATAATATCTCCCCTCAACCCCATCTCCATCACCTTGAAGAGCAAGAGGCCGTGTAGACATAGTGTCTTTCCAGTCCCACCAGGCAGCTCCTCAGGCCTTTGTCCCTGACGAGGTGGGTAGGGTGTTCCCCACTGAGATGTTCCCTGGAGTCCTCACTAGAAGTTCTACCTGGAGTCTAACCTCGAGCCCTTTCCTTTAACCCAAGTTCCCGGCTCTCCCTACCAGGGCCTACCTTCCTCTTGTGGAGCACTCAAGTCTGTGTGTTCCTTTTCTTGGCAGCTGGCAGGCAGTATTTTTAACCTTACTTAGGCTCAGGAGGTTCATCTCTAAAACCTGTCACTGCCTAAAGGGAAGAGTCAGAAATAGAGCTGGAAGCTAGGTCCACCTGGGCCTTCAATGCTGTCCGGGACCCAGAAACATCCATCAAATTGGATGAATATAAAAATAAAATAAATTGGATGCATAAAAGATCTTTGCATAAGCTACCAAAGTCACCTCCCTTCTGCCAAACAGGCAAGACTTGGAGCTCGTACTGTTCCTGTCCGCCAGGCAGTCAGGTCAGTTAGACTAGGACATGAACCTCTTAAACCCAAGGACCCAGGAAGCCTGAAAGGGCAGAAACTAAAGCTCCCCTGCCCTCCCCACAGACAGGGCCCAAGAGGACATTCAGAATGTGAACTTTAATAACAAACAGCAGGCCAAATAGGGGTTCCCCAGGAATGAGAATGACAGAGCTGGTGCTAGAGCCCCAGAGGTCCCCGCTTCCTCCCCTCCATGGCCAGGAGGTGAGGAGCCAGCGGGCTCTACTGAGGGGTGGCACTCAGCTCCGTGTAAGTCCATTTGGCTGGGGCCTAAAGACCCAAGGTGCAGCAGTGTGTGGAGCAGAGTGCCACTGTGCCCAGCCCAGAGGTCTTGGCAGCGTATGTGGCCCAGCCTAGGCAGGCAAGCAGGCCAGGGGTCAGATTCGGAAGCTTTCCTCCTGGCCATCGATGTGTCGGAGCCGCAGGTAGACGTCTGTGCCAATCCCCTGCAGGGACTGCAGCTGTAGGGAACCACCGAGGTACTCTGCGTAGGCCCTTGATGTGGGCAACCCAAAGCCAAAGCTGAGGGAAGACAGGGACAGCACAGGAGGCTTCAGAGGCCAGAGTCTCCTGGGCTCACCCCCACCCCGAGCCTGGCCAGGTGGGACCTCACCCATGCATGGGTCCTGACTGGCTGCCACTGTGCATGTCCAGATGCCCAAAGAGGGGGCTGATACGGGGATCCTGGGTGCTCGCCTCCGCTGTAGTGAAGTGGTAATCCATGACCCGATCCAAGTTTGTATGAGCAATTCCTCCACCCCGGTCTGAAATCCTGGCAGGGTGTTGACAGCATGGGCTTGGCTCAGGCTTACCAGGTCTGACTGCCTCCCAAGCAGACAGCACTAAGTCTCACATCCTGTGCCTTCCACCCAAGGCAGAACGTAGTCCATCTTGACACTGGGGCCTGGTGTGTTTAAGCTGCCTCTCTCCATCCCCCCTCCCCCTCCGCTTGGGCCACTGACTGCTTATACTATCTCACAGGATTTGCTGTTTATCCTCAGCCTAGCCGCAAAGACTGGTTTTCCAGGGCTGGGGATATAGCTCAGTAGTTCTGCCACCTGCCTCGAAAGCTCAGGGACCCAAGTTTGATCCCAGTACCAGAAAAAGAAAAAAATAAATAAAGACTGGTTTTCCAAGTCCAGGCCCCTCAGTTGCTGACAGAGGCAGGGTGCTGGGCCCACAGCTGGCCCAAAGCCATTATTGTCCGGGCCATGGCAATCTCAGGACCCGAGCCTTCTGACCAGGGCCCTCATTCCAGAGTGGGGAAGGTACTGGCTCAAGGTCCTAAGGCAACGCAGAAACAGTGCCTGGACCCACTGCCCTCTACCCCTGCCCACTTCCACTGCTCAGGCCAAACCTGATGATGAAGTCGATATCATTATTAGCGATGGTGATGACCACATCTGGAACATTGTAGGGAGTGTCTAGGTGACTCTCCATCGTGGCTCTATACAAGAGATAAAGACAGTAGGTGGTGGCACCTGGTTCCTGTCTGTCCCCACCCACATGCCTGGCCTGCCCACCTCATGGCATTCTTGAGCAGCTCAGGCAGGATGTAATCCAGTGGCATAGGGATGAAGGGAAAGCGGGCGGCCACATGCCCATTGATTCGGACTCGGGGGGCACCGCCATACTTGTGTTCACACAGGCGTCTGTGGACAGCAGAAGGGTTCAGACTGGTACCCTTAGGGTAGTGCTTCTCATCTGGTGGCAGTTCTGCTCCTCTTAGGCGCAGCTGGCACAGTATGGAGTGTGCTGCTTGGCACACCTGGGCGTTATTACTGATATGGAGTGAATAGGAGCCAGGGGTCTTACAGAACACCCTAACATGCACACTGCAAAGAATTATCTGGCTTAAAATGCTAATGGAGCCAGCCAGGTAGGGGGGCATATGTCTGTAATCCCAGTGGTTCAGGAGGCTGAGGCAGGATGTCAAGTTCAAGGCCAACCTGGGCAACTTGGTGAGTTCTGTCTCAAAAAATAAAAAGTACCGGGCCGGGGATTTAGCTCAGTGGTTTTGCCACCTGCTGCACAAGCGCAAGGACCCGAGTTCCATCCCCAGTACCAAATAAATAAATAAATAAAATAAAAAGTACTAGGGATACCACTCGGTGGGAAAGTCCTTGGTTCGATCCCCAGTACCAAAAAAAAGTACCGCCATGGTTGAGAAACACTGCCTTCCTCTGCACCCCAGACAAGGACTCAGACCTCAACCCTCCCTGTGCAAAGATCCACCCCCTTAGCCAGGAGAGCCTCACCTGGCAAAGTCCACCCACTTCTCAATAATCTTCTTTGGTGACAGACGAGTGCAGATGATGCCGACAAAGTCCAGCTGGCAGAAGAAAGAAGGTCAGGACTAGTAAGCCCCCCATCCGCACTCTGGCTGCCAAACGCTTGCAACTTCGGGAATGCCAGAGCAGCTTCGTGGGGCTTCCGCTGCGGCCCCTGAAGCGGGGACCCCTGGCCCAGCTTTCTCACCCAGAGCCCCACCTTGTCCTCATGCAGAGCCAGATGATGAGTGGCCAACATCCGGATCCCAAGTCTTGAGGTCAATGTCTTGTCCAGGAAGTAGCGGACAAGCTTTTCACCCTGTAAAGAGTGCGGCCTCAGTCACCCTGTGCCCTGCCCAGCCCCTACTTTTCCAGGCCCCTACTTCACTGCCCAGACCTCTATGTGTTTGCGGCACTCACGAAGGCCCTCAGCTAAGAGGGTCACCACATCCTTATGGTCATCTAGCAGCTGTCGCACCAGCTGGCAATACTGGGCTTCATCCGCTTGGTCCTTGATCTGCAGGTCACAGAGTCATGAGCACATGTGGTCCAACCCTGGCCTCTCGGCCCCTCACCCTGCTTACCCCAGCCTCACCGGAGGGAAGTCTGTCAGCTTCTGGAAAGCACGGATGTACAGCTCATGCTGCAAGAAACGAGTAGAAGCTTTCACGAGGCGGCCACGGGACTGGGTAGAGAACACCTACCCGGGCCTAGCTGGGGATCACCACCCAACCCAACTCCGAATGGTCTCAGCCCCACTGTGACCTTTCCACATCCATGAATATGTACCCTTGGCCTCCGAAGGCTTGGGGCTGAGTCCCATGTAGCCTGGCCCCACCCATCAGCAGCCCAGCCTCTGCCCCTTGGCCCGTGTCCTCTCTACCTTACCACATGCAGGATGGTGGGGTTGCAGCCGATGATGAAGGGTAGGCTACGGAAGCCCTTGACGCGGTGAGCGATCCTTACTGGCAGCTCTTGCTGCAGGTACCGGCCACTTTTCTGTGAGACACGGGCAGGCAGGGGCAGGGCCTGAGTGGCTGGCCATTGCTCCAGGAGCCCCGGGGAAAAGAGGGAACAGGAATCTTACCAGAAGGTGGCTGCCGTCTTGGGAGCGGCCGGAATAGAGCATCATGGTTGGAGTGAGGCGGACAGAGGGCTGGAGGGGTAGACAGACCTGGAGCCCTGGTCCTCAACACCCGCCCCCATCAGTCCCGCCCCTCCCGACACCCACTCCTGCCGGACCCCTCCGCGCACCTTCTCCGCCGCCACGTCTATGGCTGACTGGTTGTAGAAGGAAGTGACAGTCTTGGAGCGCTCCCGCGCCATCTCCATACGGTGGGTGTCGGTGGCCGAGGTGGAGCGGGCCCGCGGCGAGAGGACGGGCCCCAGGACGGGCCGAAGAGAGGACAGGCCCCGAGGGCCGCCACCCAGCACCGACGCCAGGGTCATCGCCCGCAGCGTCGCCGGCCTGGGCCGCCACCGGGGCTGAGAAACGCCGCAGAGTGCGGGCGGCCAGGGGCTTCTCCCGGACTTCAGGGGCGCGGGTCCGACGAGATGAGCCCCGGGAGAGCAGCTCCCATCTGCTGGGGCGGGGACCGCGGCTCATTAGGGTCCGGGCCCGGACGACCCGCGCCCTCTGCGCGTGGGCAGCAGGACCCATCCTCGGGCCCGGGCCGTCTCTGCCTCCGAACACCGTCCGCGCCCGCCCGCCTGGCTGCGCGCGCCGCAGCCCGGGGCGCCGTCCGAGGCCCGCGGCGGGCCCAGAGTCCGGCCCGGCCCCCGTACGGCAGGGACCTCGGTCCGAAGCTCTGCCCGGTGACTCTACTTACCGCGGGGCCGGCCGGGTCCGAGCGGAACCGCCCAGTTGACCGGCGGGGGTAGCCGGGACGCTGCGCCCTCTGCCGCCGTGACGCGGGCTGTGGCGCCCGGGGCCTCCTGGGAGCTGTAGTTCGGCGCTGAGGACTCGCGCCCCGGCTCCAGCCCGTCCTGGCTGTGTGCCCGCTCCGGGACCTCCCTCCCTGAGCTCCCGAAGTAACCCGCGGCCCGAGAGTCTGTCTTCTGCTCAATCAAATGAGAACCCTGGGAGCAAAATGCCAGATAGCAGGAAGGCCCTCGGGTGTAAAGCACACAGATCAAACTCTGCCTGATTCCTTCTCTGAGGTCCCACCCTTTTGCCAGCTCTAGGCTGGGGACCTAGACTGCCTCGTTCAAGCCCCAGCTTGGACCCTTAATACCTGAGGCAGGTTAAGGAACTGCTTGGTGCTTTCATCTTGGTACTGATGAGAATTCACAGTGTTAAATTTGGACCACAATGAATTGCATATGGAAACTGCCTGCAACCGTGCCAGGCACGGAAGTCGAATTGCTAGGTGTCAGGTGCCGGCCTGAGGTGAATTCCAGTCACCCTGAGCGGCTTAAGCCGGTGAGGGAGGGCGGATGGTGAAGCCCAAGCAGGCCACCTGCACCCTGAGGAGAAAGATGGTAGGTGTAATCAGCTGTGACAAGGCCTCAGGGCTGTGGCCCGGGAAGGCCTAGGAGCCTGGTGCCGCTGCAGCATGAGTAGGACTTGGGGCGGCAAGGGGGCTGGAGCAGGAGAGTGCGGCAAGCTGAAGAGCGGCCTGGATGCTCGGGATGCGGCTGGAATGGGTGAGAGGAGCTGTGTGGCCAGAAGCTCATAAAGGGCGAGTTCGGTAGGCTGTGGGCTCTGCTCCTTAGAACCCTCTGCTGTACTGATTGGCAGCACGGAGGACGGCGGAACAAAAGCAGGGACCAGTGGAAACGGCAGGCAGAATACAGCTCTTCCTCTTCTCTCTTCTGCTCCTTCTTTCTTCCTCCTCCGATTCTCTCTCCCTCTCCCTTCGTCCCTCTCTGCCGCCTTCCTTTCCTTCCTATACTGGATTTTCATTACACTAGTTACAGAGTTTTCCAAATACTTACATTTTTTAAAAGAAAAGTAAGCTGGATTTGGCAAAGAGAGGATCAATAGCCTAGCCTGAGCAATTTAGTAATTTAAGGAGACCCTGTCTTAAAAAAATAAAATAGGGGCTGGGATTGTAACTCAGTGAGAAAGTTCTGGATTCAGTCCCAGTACCATGAAGTAGGGGCATCTTTGGAGGCTGTCTTTATTTTTTGCTGTACCGGGAGTCGAACTCAGGACCTTGCACTTGCAAGGCAGGCTGGCACCACTGAGCTAAATCCCCGCCCTCCCCCCTTTTCTCTCTTTTTTTTAGACAAAGAACTCTATAGTTCAGGGTGGCCTTGAACTCGTGGTAATCCTCCTGCCTCAGCCTCCGGGGTGCTGGATTATAGGCGTGCACTACCACGCCCAGGCTTGGAGGCTGTTTGTAGACCGGTGGTGCCCGGTGGTAGGAGCCTGGCCGTCAGGGCTGGCCTGTCTGAAGAATCGGGGCAAGGTTCACACAGATGTTGGGAAAGGCACTCCCCAAATTCCGGGGTTTCTTCCTGGCACACCCGCACGTTCCTACCCCTTCTTCCCCAAGTTCCTGGGGGAAAGCCAGGACATCGCCGGCTCTGGGGGCAGGCACAGCTTCGGCACGAGCGGGAGACAAAGACCGGGGCTCCGGGAAGGAAGGGCAGCCTCCGCCAGGTGAGAGGACTCAGGGGGCTTGTTGTGCTGCAAAACTCTGCGCTCACGCGTGCGCGGCGTGGACAGAGCCGCGCGGGCAGGCGTCTGGTAAGGCCTCACCCGGGGTGACCCGGGCGGGCCCTTGCTCGGCCTGAACTCGCTGCTGCCCCCGGAGGCGGAGACGGGCCCTTCGGCACGCGCACCTGCGTTTAGAGCCCTGCGGATAGGGAGTTAGCGGTGGTCAGGCATTGTTCTAGGCGCATTGATTTGTCTGTATAATCACTCTCTGAGGTAGGCGCTATTTTTCTCTTCATTTTACAGATGCAAGAACGGAAGCCTAAGCAGCGGACGGTGGCGGACCTCTGTAATGCCAGTGCTCTGGGAGGCAGAGGCAGGAGGATCACAAATTTGAGCCCAAACTGGGCAATTGAGCGACTTAGCCAGACCCTGTTTCAAAATATATGGGAAAAGAGCTGCGGATGTAGCAATGGAAGAAAGGACAGAAGGAAGAAAGGACAGAAGGAAGAAAGGACAGATATAAATGATTGGACTGTATTGTAGAGCTATTGAAGTGGGATGCTATGTCCAGCGTGGTGGTACACATTTGTAAACCCAGCTACTCGGGAGCCTGAGTTGGAGGATTACAAGTTGGAGGCCAACCTGGACAATTTAATGAGACTCGGTCTCAAAAAATAAAAAAGGGGCCCAGGATTTAACTCAGTGGTTTCGCCGCCTGCTGCGCAAGCTCAAGGACCCGAGTTCGATCCCCGACACCAAAATAAATAAATAATAAATAAATAAAGGCAGCGTGACAAAAGCGCACTTTGGTGGGGGGGACGACACTGAGACCAAACCCAAGGCTTCATGCAAGCTAGGCAAGAACTATATTGGCACATCTTCATCACTCTGGCAGCTAGATGGAGAATGGGTCTCGAGGCTGCAGGACAAGTGTATTTGGGAGACCAGTGAGGAAGCTACTGCAGGTATTTAGGTGAGGAGTGATGATGGCTTGACCACGGTAGTCTACGAAGCCTGAGTGGGAGTAGATAGTCCAGGCCAGGTGGCTTGTGGAGCCATGCCCACCCCTTTCTGAGATGCTGGGGATTGAATTCAGGTCTTTCACACTGAGGTATATCCCCAGCCTTTTTTATTTTGAGACAGGATCTTGCTAAATTGCACAGGTTGGGCTCAAACTTATGATTTTCTTTTTTTCTGGTACTGGGGATCGAACTTGGATCCTTGCGCTTGCGGGGGCAGGAGCTAAATCCCTGTCCCAGGTTATGTGTTTTTTTTTTCTTTTCTCTTTTTTAATGCACATGCACACGTGTCTCTGTGTGTGTGTGTGTGTGTGTGTGTGTGTGTGTGGTACTGAGACTGAACCCAAGGCCTTCACACTGATCTATATTTCCATCTGTGTTTATTTTATATTTTATTTTATTTTGAGACAAGGTCTCAGTGTCTCAGAGTAAAAGAGGAAGGAAGGAGGACTAAAGGTTGGGCAATTTCTATTCTGCTGCAGCCTCCGAGAGTGCTGGGATTACACATATGTACCACCGCACTAAGCTAAGGGTTCAGTTTTGAGTGTGTTGATCTAATAGGCCTTTGAGACATTCAGATGATGACATCCAGGAGGTGTTTCTAACAACAGTTGAGCCCAGGAGAGAGATCTGGACTTGGGTCAGAGCTTGGAAGTCATGACCTATAGGTAGTAAGAGGGGACAAAGGAAGAGATAATGTTGCCCCCTGAGGCAGTTTGTATTTTCCAAAGATGGTCCATCCCATGTGAACTTCTTACGATATAACTTTGATACTTCTTGCATTAAGACATGGGCATCAACCAGCTGAGTGGTACATGCCTTTAATCTCAGCAGTCATCAACACTGCAGGAAGTTGAGGCAGCAGGATTGCAAATTGGAGGTCAGCCTGAGGATTTTAGTGAGATCTAGTCTCAAAACAAAATAAAAGGAGGGTGGAGCAGTAGTTCAGTGGTAGAATGCCTGCCCACCATGTGTAAGCTCCTGGTTTCAATCTTCTGTATTGAAAAAAAAACTAAATAAAAATTATCTTCCAGGGCCAGGGATTTAGCTCAGTGGTTTCACTGCCTGCTGCGCAAAGGCAAGGACCTGAGAGTTGGATCCCCGGTACCAAAAAACAAAAAAAATTATCTTCCCAAATTCTTAATGCATAATGCATTCTTAGTGCTACAAAAGAGGGAGTACTATTGTTATTGTTCTAACCATTTATTTTGTGGTGATTAGTGATGTCATCAGTGGTCACTCATTTGTACTCTCTTCGAACACTGAACAGGGCTGACATGGCCCAATGGGATAAAGCAGAAAGGTTGAGTCAGAAAGGCACTGTGGCTTCTATTTTGTTCCCTGTGAGATCACTCATTCTAGGGGAAGCCAGCGATAGATGGAAGCTTCCTAGGAGACTGCAGAGAGAGAGATAGAGAGAGAGGACTAGAAACAGCTATGAATCCCAGTCCTCTGTATTAGTTTCCAGGTGCTGCTATATCAAATTACCACAAATGTAATGGGTTACAATTATACAAATTAATTTTCTTACAGTTCTATAGTAGTTCAAAGTCTGCTACAGGTTTCACTGGGCTAAAATAAAGATATCAGTAGTTCCTTTCTGGGGACTCTCAGGAAGCCATTTCCTTGCTGTTTCCTGCTTCTGGAGGCCCCCAACATCCCCTAGCTTGTGATTTCTTCTGTGTTTTTCTGTTTGTTTGGTTGGTTTTTTGGTACTGGGGGTTGAACTCAGGTCCTTGTGCTTTCGAGGCAGGCAGCAGAACCACTGAGCTAAATCCCCGGCCCTTCTATGTCTTTCTGCTGTAAAAGTAATCTCTCTCTTCTGCCACCCTCTCACTTTAAGGACTCTTGTGATTACATTGGATCAGCCATTAATTCAGGATAACTTTTTAAATCAGTAGATTAGCAATTTAAATTCCATCTGCGACTTTAAATCCCTAACAGTCACATGTTCCAGTTAATAAGACATGGATGTTTTGGGAGACCATTATTCCACCTACCACCTCCTGGAATAAGAGAAATAGATCTGAGAACAGCTATAGAGGGAGGGCCTGCAGGAGAGGGGAACATCACGGTGCCAGAGGAAAAGAGAGGTCACAGGAGAGAGTGTGCAACAATGACTAATGCTATTGGGAGGTCGAGCAAGCTGAGACTTGAAAATATCCACTGAGGGCTGGGGGTTTAGCTCAGTGGTTCCGCCGCCTGCCTCGAAACCACAAGGTCCAGAGTTTGATCTCCAGTACCAAAAAGAAAAAAACCCACTGGATTTAGCATCTTGGTAACCTCACCACTAATTGCCCAGGGAGGTGTCTGGAGGTAAAAGCTTGTTTATGAAATGGGCAGCAAGGGAGAAGTGAGGAAGCAGAGGACAGGAATGTAAATTTTACCTCACACCTTGGCTGGGAAGGAGGGATAAGGGTAATAGCAGGGAGCTGCCGAGGTCCTCTTAGCCAAAGGAGATTTGTTGCTGTTTCTGAAACAAGAAGAAGCAAGTTTCCATGCAGATGGGAAGGATGGAGAGTTTGAAGGTATGGAAGAGATGGGTCTTCAGTAGACGCAGTTGTCTGTAAAGGGGAGTGTGGAAAGGACGGACTGTTGGGTTGATGCAAACTCAAGTTTTTCCACGGGGCGCCACAACAGTACAAAGGTTGGGAAACTGTAAAAGGTGTGGCCACGGTGACCGAATTTTAGGGAGAGAAAACCTCGCCTACTGAAAGCACTGGTGAGGCGGGAAGAAATGGCTGAGTAACCCGGGGGATAGAAGGCTGGAGCCCCAGCCGTGTCTGAAACAGTCATTCAGGGCAAATGCTTGTCTCTTGAATCGGATCTAGGTCGTGGATGTGCCAATATTTAGAACAGGGCTGGCAGAGAAAGCGCTAACTGCTGTTGGTGACGTTAACCCTACTCCGTTTCCCTTGACGCCTCGCAGCCTCTCCGACTACAGTTCCCGTCAGGCCACAGCCGCTCTGTCTAAAATGACGCACCTACCGGGGTCGGTTCACAGCCCCACCATTCCCCGCTCGTTGCCTCCTCCCAGTGGCGTCGACTGAGTGCCGAGACTAGCCAATAGGATCAGGGAGTACGAACCTGGGCCGGCCAATCACCAAGCCGGGGAGGCGAGGAGGGCGGGGCCCACAAGACCCGGCCCGCCCGCGGCGGGTTCTCCGCCACCTGGCGCCTGGGCGGGGCCTGCAGAGATGGGCTCCACCTGGAGGAACCCCGGTTGGGTGCGGCTGGGCCTCTGCGTCGCGGGCCTGGTGCTATCTTTCTACGCGCTGCACGTGAAGGTGGCGCGCGCCCGAGACCCAGACTATCGCGCGCTCTGCGACGTGGGCACCGCCATCAGCTGTTCTCGCGTCTTCTCCTCCAGGTGCGCGCGGAAGTGGAAAGCATGGGGCTTTGGGGACCAGGTGTACAATGGCAGCCAGGTTGCCGGATGATTTTGGAGTCTGAGATCAAAGCCCTCGGGCAAGTACACTCTGAAGGTTGACTGCTCCAGACGGTGTGCGCAGAAGCTGGGCCACTCGGACATACTGGTGTTCAGATGCATGTCGGGCAGGGGGCAAGGATTCTGGGGAATCGCACGTGGACCCGAAAGCCGAGGAATAACGGTGGACAGGAACGGGGGAGGTAGGGTAAGCACAGAGACTGCTGATGGGGCCAGGACCGCGCGCGAGGGAGGGGGTGGTGGGTGTTGGAGAAGGCTGTGCCCGAGGACAAGGTAGCTATATCTGAGTGTGCTTGTGAGTCAGGGGCTTGGTGGTTAGTGGAATGAAGGAAAAGGAGGGGGTGGGTGGCCTAGGAGCTGGAGGTTTGTGGGTTCAGGGCAAGGAGAATGTGCCTCAGGTTTCCCAGTGTGGTTAACTGCAAAGCAGGGCCAACCATTAGGCCACCTTTGAGATCGCAAGAATTTTTGAGCGCTGGGTGGGGTGGCGCACGCCTGTAACTCTAGCACTCGGAAGGCTGAGGCAGGAGGATTACTGCAAGTTCGAGGCCATCCTGTACTACATAAATTCGAACTTCAAAGCCAGCCGGAACTATACAGTGAGACCTTGTCTCAAAAAAAAAAAGACAGAAAGAATGAAGGAATTTTTGAAGGTCTAGGGTGAAAAGAGGAGCCTGTGGAGGAGCCACACCCAGGCCTGGCCTGGAAATAGGGAAGAATGGGAGTGACATGGAATCCCGACACAAACAGGTTCAGAGGGCAGGAGTTCATGGCTCTTGGGCATCAGGGGTGGGCGGGGACGAAAAGGAGGACTGCGCTGGTGGCTTCTGGAGGTCACCCTTCCGGTTCACGCTGCTAACTCGGTTCCCATCACCACCACCAGGTGGGGCCGAGGCTTCGGGCTGGTGGAGCACGTGCTGGGAGCAGACAGCATCCTCAATCAATCCAACAGCGTATTCGGGTGCATTTTTTACTCGCTACAACTGTTGTTAGGTGAGTGGCTCCACCCTCCATAACCGTCCTGCTTCCTTTAGGCCAGCTCAGGCCCACCCCAAGGGGTATCTGCTACCCAGAAGCTGATAGCCTCAGCAACCAGCATCAGGCCCGGGGGCAGGGAGGGAACTAGTAGTCTTCCAGTTGGTCTGGGTACTGTCAAAGGACTTCTATGATCCAATGTTCCAGTTTTGAGGGAAGACTTAAAAATTACTTTTTAAAAAAAGGGGGGAGGGCTGGGGATGTAGCTCAGTGGTTCTGCTGCCTGCCTGCAAGCTCGAGGTCCCAAGTTCCATCCTCAGTACCAAAAAAAAAAAAATTACTTTTTTTTTTGACTGAGGACTGAACCCAGGGCCTTTGTGCTGGGCTACATCCCTGGCCCTTTTTTAAATGTTGAAGCAGGGTCTCCCTAAGTCACTAACTTGCCCAGGCTGGGTTCAAACTTGGGTCCTCCTGCTTCAGCCTCCCAAAGTGCTGGAATTACAGGTGCGAGGCACCTGACACAGCTCAGATGTTCCTTTTTTTTTTCAGACAAAGTCTTGCTGTGTAGTTCAGGCTGGCCTTGAACTTGCTATGTAACCTAGGCTGGCCTCAAATCACGGTGATCCTCCTGCCTCAGCCTCCTGAGTGCTAGAATTTCAGGCGTGCGCTGCCATGCCTATCAGAAACTCCTCTTTGAGTGAAATCTAAAGGTGACTTTTCATCTCATGTAGAGCTCGGCAGTCAATTTCACTATTTGGGGCCCCGGGATCACTGAGCAGATGGGGGAAGCAAGGCCTTAGAGTGGGCCTGCCAGCCTCTTATTTTAGGCACTTTCCCAGCAGTCCCTGTATCTGGGCAGCACAGGAAGTCATGGGATGTTCTAGAGATGGCCATTCCTGACCCCTTTTTTCTTTGCAGGTAGCCTTCGGGGACGCTGGGCCTCTGTCCTGCTGGTGCTGAGTTCCCTGGTGTCCCTTGCTGGTTCTATCTACTTAGCCTGGATCCTGTTCTTCGTGCTCTATGATTTCTGTGTTGTCTGCATCACCACCTATGCTGTCAATGTGGGCCTAATGTGGCTTAGCTTCCGGGAGTTCCGGGAGCCTCAGGCCAAGGCCAAGCAGCACTGAGCCCTCAGCCCAAACTAGGATGACCTCATTGGCTTATAGCCCATAGCCTTGCCCAAGCAGGCCGTGTCTGGATCCCTTGAAGGCCCTGCATTTTCCCCCAGCCATGCATAACCACACACAGGAAAGTGGACCAAATATGCCTCTCGATCTCTCCAAGGGCTGGTTTCTGCCCTGCCTTGGGAGGGAAGGTTCTAAGCAATAAAATTTCCTAAATAAGTTGGCTGAGTCTGAACCGACTGTCTGTCAGGGCCCTCGCTCATATTGGGTTTCTCCAGTGCTTCCTTCCCAGGAACTCTGAAGGATGTGAGTCAGAGGGAGAGTGGAGGGCCTGCCCAGGAAGGGTGTTTGTCTCACTGCAGTGTGTAGAGTCAGCAAGGCCTGGGGCGCTGCCAGCTCCCACCCCCAGAAAACAGGCTGGCGGCTTGTCCCAGACCTTCCCTGGGACAGTCGCAATGCACCTGCAAGGGCATGCTGCCCTCCTGGCTCCTGCACGCTGGCTGGGAACTTCTGGGAACTTAGCCCTCCAGCTGCCTCATCTGCCAATCCAGCCTGTCTTGGTAGCCCTGAAGGGCTAGGGCCAGGTTGTGTCTTTTTGTTTTGTTTTTCCTAATATGTACTGAGGACTTAGCCACATGCTAAGCACTGTTTTAAGAACTTAGGTTAACATGTGTAAATGAATTAATCTGTGTCATGATTATATGAGGTAAGAACTTTTAGTATCTCTGTATCAGTGAGGAAATCGAGGTACACAGAGGCTAATTTACCTAAGATCACATCGCTAGTGCTGGGAAGGAGTCCGGAGATCTGATCTTTTTTTTCTGTCAGTGTAGGGCCTTACGCATGCACTGAAAAAAAGGCAAGCACTCTGCCTCTGAGCTACCCCAGCCCCACCTGTCAGAATTTGAATTTGTGTGGTAACTTTTCACAGCTGCATCTGGGTTAGGATCAGCGTTCCTGAATAGTCTGAGCTGGCCTGGATTATGAATCAGAAAGAGAAAAAGGATTCTTTTTTTTTTTGGTACCAGGGATCGAACTTGGGTCCTTGCACTTCCCAGGCTAAATCCCCACCCCAGTCTTTCCCATTTTTAAGAAAGGTGGGTATCACTGTACCTGCTTTCTGGAGAGGCAGCAGGCCCAGAGAGATTTGGGGATTCACCCAAAGTTCACAGCCAGCAAGGAGCAGAGAGGCTCAGCCCAGCAAACAACTAGCCCTGCACACTGCCTTGGAAGCAGACATGGTGACAAGGTATGTGAGACCCACTCGGCCCGGCTGAGAGGCAGGGAAGCTGAAATGAAAAGTGGACCCAGGGGCCTGCCTCCTGCCCTTCACAGCTCCACAATAAAGTGCCCATGCTGGGAGCAAGTCTACTAGAAGCCATTTTTACATTTCAGAAGTAGTTTCTCAGACAAGACACAGACAGGCTCGCTGTCCAAGGGCACTTAAGTAATAAGGGAAGACTTGAACCAGGGCCGTCTGGCTCTGTGGTCAGGGTCCCAAGGTGGGTGATAATCAGCCCAGGGTCACATAGCCACAGCGCCAGAGCCTGGAGATACTGGCTCCCTCCACCCCAAGAAAGCAGTGACACCTGACTCCTGAGCCAGCTGGGGGTGGAGCAGAGGTGGAGCCCGGGAGACCAGGTGGCTCTCTGAGAGTCACAGCATAGGAGGCAGAGTGGCCTGGAGCAGCATGAAGCAGAGTTGGGGACCGGGGCTGCTCATGCTGGGAGCACTGGTCCTCCTAGAGGGTAAGTGTTCGTGTGCGAGGCGGGGGTTGTGGGGTTCTCAAGCCTCCCTCTGCCCCTCCAGCCCCTGCACTTCAGTGTGCGTATGGTCCTGTTGTGGCGATGCCTTCGTCTGGCTGTGTGGGGAGCACATGTGGCCACCTGAGGCAAAATAAGTGGGTACACTTTTCCCAGGCCAAGTCAGTGTCTGTAGGGACTGTCATTGTGCCTGTGTGTGTTCCTTGCACTGGCTGCCTCTGCTTCCAGGGTGACCTCAGGCACCCCTCTCCCCATCTTCCTGTTACATCTTGCCTCTCCTGTGGCGGATGTCCCAGGGGTCTATTGTGTGCGTGCCTCTGATGGGGAGGAAGGCGGGGACCCTTTGGCGGGATCTCTGGCAGCATGGGGGAAGATGGCAAGTCTGAGACATTAGGATGGGGTGGGGAAGCCACTTTCCCACCCGAACACGGAGAGGCCTCTAATCCTTCCACTTAGAGCCTCCATGCCTGAAGGGACAGTTAAACCAATGCTTTCCACACACATAGGCCAACTCCCTGACTCAGCGGTGGGGGTGGGAGTAGGGTGCTGAAGCCCGGGGGAGGGTTGGCCCGGTCCCAAGCTGAACCCCAGGCCCTGCTCCTCAGGCCCAAGAGTGCTGACCAAGCTGAGGGAGAAAAGTTAATTACTGAGCATGTGCTCTGAATGGGTTCCAGTAAAAGCTACTTCTCAACCTCATATATTTTCATTCTGGGAGGGGCTGGTGAGGTATGCAGTCACAGAACTCGGGGCTCACCGAAGCCCACCTCTCCATCAAACCTGTGCCTAGCAGGTCAAGTGTCCGATTCTCACTTGAGTCTCTCTCTTCCCAGGTCTTCAAGCAGCTCAGCGTGGTAAGCTGTGGGGAAAGCTCTGAGGATTTGGGCCTGGGTTAGGCCTGGGTGAAGCAGGACAGGGTCTGCTGTCGGGATGACCTATGCCTCTCCATAGCTTGTGGGCAGCGAGGACCTGGCCCTCCTGAGCCTCAGGACGGCAGGACAGAACCCAGCGAATGGCCCTGGCAAGTCAGCTTGCGGAGGCATGGACTCCACATCTGCAGCGGCTCCCTGGTAGCAGACACCTGGGTCCTCACTGCCGCCCACTGCTTTGAAAAGTGAGTCATGGTGGGGTCAGATGGGTCACCGGCTTTGGAGCAGACGATCCGTCCCTAACTCTCGCAAGACTGATCCCTAGCCCTAGAATAAAGTACCATTTATTAAAAATCTGCCCTGAGCCAGGGTATATATTATTGAGTTAACCCTCACCTTTCACGGTAGCTTCATGAATGAATAAACAGGTTGAGAAAAGGGAAGGACCGTGATTAAAGTGACAGATTACTGTCTGTCTGTCTCCCAGCTGCCAGAGCCGTCTGCTGGGGTGTACTGTCTCCCCTGCACCCAACAGTCCAGGCCTTTCCTTCCCATTCCAGGGCGGCCTCGACAGAACTGAGTACCTGGTCTGTTGTCCTGGGTTCCCTGCAGCGTGAAGGGCTGAGTCCAGGGGCCGAGCAGGTGGGGGTAGCTGCCCTGCAGTTGCCCAGGGCCTTTAACCACTACAGCCAGGGCTCCGACCTGGCCCTGTTGCGGCTTGCCCACCCCACAACCCGTACACCTCTCTGCCTGCCCCACCCTGCCCATCGCTTCCCCTTCGGAGCCTCTTGCTGGGCCACTGGTTGGGACCAAGACAACGGTGATGGTAAGTGCGGTCCTCGACTTAAGACCCGAGAGGTGCTCTGCTCAGCCAGGGCAGCCTCAGCTCCCAGCCATCCCAGCCCAAGGCCCCATGCCTATGAGAGCCAAGACTCCAGCCTCGGCCCCCATCCCTTCAGCAGCTCCCAGGACCCTCCGGAACCTGCGCCTGCGTCTCATCAGCCGCCCCACGTGTAACTGTCTGTACAATCGGCTGCACCAGCGGCTGCTGTCCAGCCCGGCCCGGCCCGGGATGCTGTGTGGGGGTGCCCAGCCTGGGGTGCAGGGACCCTGCCAGGTCTGGGCCGGGAGAGGGCCGGGAGAAGGGGAGGCCTAGCCTTAGGCTGGAGCTCAACTCTCAGAGGAGGGTGGAAGGGCTGCGGTCGGGGCACAGCCCAGCCTGGGGCTCAGGCGGCTTCTTAGCTGCACTGCCTGGCTGCAGGGAGACTCCGGAGGCCCTGTGCTGTGCCAGGAGCCCAGCGGGCACTGGGTCCAGGCTGGGGTCATCAGCTTCGCCTCAAGGTGTGCCCAGGAAGACGCTCCTGTACTGCTGACCGACACAGCGGCCCACAGCTCCTGGCTGCAGGCTCGAGCTCGGGGAGCAGCCTTTCTGGCCCAGAAGCCAGGGACCCTGGAGACCAGTGATGAGGACAGCTGTGTAGGTGCGAGCAGGCGTGTGGGGAACGGGCATGTGGGGTCGCCCAGGCCAAGGTGAGGACCTCTGGCAGCGGGAGGGGCCACAGGGAAGCAAACTTCAGTTCAGAAAAAAGAACTGAAACAGGGCACCCACACATTGCCAAGGGCTAAGGGGGCTTTTAAGTGCTGTCCTGGATTTCAGTTCAGAGAGGTACTCTGCCTGTCCAGGGCAGTCTAAGCTCCCAACCGGCCCGGCCCCTAGTCCCCCTTGCCTGCCAGAACCAAGACTCCAGCCTCAGCTCGCAGACCCCTCTGCCAGCGCAGTGCCACTGAGCTACATGCCTGGCCCTGCTTGTATCTTTTTTTTTTGGTACCGGGGATTGAACTCGGGTCCTTGTGCTTGCGAGGCAGGTGGCGGAACCACTGAGCTAAATGGCTGAAGGTTATCTAAACCAGCAGCAAGCCTCCAGACAGGGACCCAGCAAGATCAAACAGGCAGGACTCACTCAGAATCCCGGCATGAAGCAACCAACATGCAAACCATATGCAAACTTGTGCCTGGGAAGGAAGCAATGTCTTTTTTTTTTTTTTTTGGCACTGGGGATCGAACTCAGGACCTTGTGCTTTCGAGGCAGGCACCGGAACCACTGAGCTAAATCCCCAGTCCACAATGTCTTGATGTTAGGGAAAGCGCTAGTGGGCCAGGGATTCTGGATGCGTCCTGCTCCAGAGGGATGGTTTTTCCTGGAGGACTGGAACAGAGGACTTTCACACCACCAGGGTTAAACAGCTCAGGCTCTGGCTTTGGAATCCCAGGTCTGCTACTCCTTGCTTTTGGTACAGAGCTAGGAAGTCCTTGACCTCTCTGGAGCCTTTGGTAATGGAGGTAACACAGTGAACCTAAAGGGTACCGGGAGGATTTAGCAGCACTGCGAAGTTTGTGGCCCAGTGAGCACTTAACAAGTTGGGTGTTGTAATCCATCTGTTTCAGCCTGTGGATCCCTGAGGAGAGAGGGTCCCCAGGCAGGAGCTCCCTCTCCGGGGCCCTGGGATGCCAGGCTGAAGCACCAGGGGAAGCTGGCCTGCGCTGGAGCCTTGGTATCCGAGGAGGTGGTGCTGACAGCTGCCCACTGCTTCATCGGGTGAGCCTTGCAGCACCCCCACTGTTGTGCACCTTGTCCCAGCCCAGTCACTCAGTGCTGTGAATGCTGCCTCTGCACAGGCGCCAGACCCTGGAAGAATGGAGCGTAGGGCTGGGGGCTGGACCAGAGGAGCGGGGCCTGAAGCATCTCTTCCTACACGGGGCCTACACACACCCAGAAGGGGGCTATGATGTGGCCCTCTTGTTGCTGGCCCAGCCGGTGACCCTGGGCCCCAGCCTGCGACCACTTTGCCTGCCGTATACTGACCAGCACCTGCCTGATGGGGAGCGTGGCTGGGTCCTGGGGTTGGTCCAAGAAGCAGGTATGTAGGACTGGGGCCACCAGCAGGCATCCATCCAGCACCAAGGCCACTGGGGCAGCCTGCTCTTTTTCCTTACCGGACAGGCGTCAGCTTCCTGCAGACAGTGCCTGTGACCCTCCTGGGGTCTGGGGCCTGCAGCCGGCTGCACACAGCCCCTGGGGGTGACAGCACTCCCATTCTGCCAGAGATGGTGTGTGCCAGTGTTGTGGGTGAGCTGCCCCACTGTGAGGTGAGCCTAGTTCCAAACTTCAGCAAATATTCTTTCACTACATACATGAACAGACGAACTGCCAGGCTTGGCTTCCAGCCTGCCTCTCAGTAGAGCTAGTCCTTCCTGCCAACTAGGCCCCAAATAGCCCGAGCTTCAGCCCCTTCTGCCCTCCCACAGCTGCCTCGGTAGAGGAAATAACCCACGGCCACTGACCCGACAGGGCCTCTCAGGGGCACCGCTGCTGCGTGAGGTGAGAGGCACGTGGTTCCTGGCTGGGCTACACAGCTTTGGAGATGCCTGCCAAGGCCCTGTGAGGCCTGCTGTCTTCACAGCGCTGCCTGCCTATGAAGACTGGGTCAGCAGTTTAGACTGGCAGGTCTACTTTGCCGAGGAGCCAGAGCCCGAGGAACAGGCGCTGGGGCCTGAGGTGGAGGCTGGGAGCTGCCCAGCCAACTCACGTAAGTGTCCCTGGGGCTTTCCTGCTGAGCCTACCTGCTCCAGTCGTCTGTATCAATCTGGAGAAAGCACTCTTCTGAGCCACTCGCAGCTGCCTGTGTGGGGTGAAGCGGTGGACAGACCCATGTGGGTGCTAACTGTGGCTCTTTCTCATTTGCAACTGGAGTGTGGGTGCAGACAGACTCTACTCCTTTAAAGGAGGAACAAAATTGTGGGGATGAAGCCGACTGCACCCTCCTTCTTTCCTTCATAGGCCGATCAGCCAGCTGTTGACAGGTGACTGGGCCTTTCACAGGACGTGGGAAAAGTGAGATGACTCCCATGACAACGTGCCTGCTTCTCCCTGTGCCCCAAGTGTGTTCTAGGCCCTGGGGCAGGCCCGGCAGAGGCCCCTACTCCCTGGCCTGCAGGACAGGGATGTCGTCTGCAGATGCTCCCACAGCTCTGGTCTCCAGTGCACGTGTTCCTGCCATCTCTACCCTTTCATTCCTCAGACACAATCACATCAGCCACCTGCTTTGAAAATTTCTTTTTTGGGGGGAGCAATTTTTCTTTTTTAAAACTTAAATAAATTGTTACAAAATAGACTTTAGAAAATAAGTTACAAACTGTAGCAAAAGGCTCCCCTTTCACAGGCAACATTCCCAAGGAGGTGCTCTCTGAACCTGCCTTTCCCTGGTGTTGGAATCTGGCCCAGCATCTTGGCAGAATATGGTGACAAAGGTTGGGGAAGGAGATCCTTCAACAACAGGGACGTGAGAAACCCCCCGCTCCCTTCTCAGGAAGGAAGCCAGACCTGGGTACTGGTCACAGGGAGAGAGAAGAGCTGGGGATGCCCAAGCTACTCCTGAGCGAAACATGGAGATCAACCTGCTCTCCAATGTTCTGATCTTGGGAGACGAAGTTCAGAGGGAGAAGCTGAGGTCTGCAGGCCACTGGGGTGAAGGGTCTGGCAGTGGGGTTGTAGGGGTGGCTGGAGAGGGCAGTGACAAGTCCCCTCTGCTTGCCGCTGGTGCCACTGGGGATCCTGGGGGAGAGAGAGGGTCACTGAGGGGGCAGATGGCACAGCTCCCCAACCCGCAGGCCACCCCCCACCCCGTTCGTGGCCCCAGAGGAAAACCCAGGAACTCTGACTCCCAGTCACTTTCCCAGCCCTGGCTACCTGGCCCCTCACTTACTTCCCTTGAAATCCCAAGAAATCTTTCACCCCGAGAGCCCTGTTATCACATCCTTCTTCCCTGACAAGCTCTGTCCCAGGGCTCACTGTCTACGGGACACCCCCCCTTGAATGAGTTCTCCTCTACTGGGCTGGGTAGGGCAGACCCTGTCCCACCCCTCCCTGCACCCCTCATCCTGTGTAGGGCAGGCTGGGCGGGGAGTCTACTCAGATGCTGTCTGATAAGAGGCCGAGATGGGGCGAATGACTGCTGTGGCTATGGCCAGGCCTGCCTTCAAAAAAACAATTATGTGTGACTCAGCCTTCCAGCTAAAGGTGTGTGTGGGGGGGTGATATGTGTGTGCAAAAATGGTTTGGCTGGAATCTAAAAAGATCTACAGCTGGGTGTGGTGGTCCATGTCTGTAATCTCAGCACTCAGGAGGCTGAGGCAGGAGGATCACTGCCAGCCTGGGCTACAAAGTGAGTTGAAGGCCAGCCTGAGCTACACAGTGAGGCCCTGCCTCAAAAATAAATAAAATACTAAAAACAAAATCTACAGCAGCGAGAGAAGGACTGACTAAAGAGAAGAGACAATATTGGAACAATATTTATAGGAAAAAAAATTAGAAGTCTAGTCCCCAAGAAAAGAGGAGAACAGGGATAAGATGTGGGGAAAGAGATTCGAGTTGGATCCTGACCATCGGCCCAGTTTCCACTGCCAAGTCAGCAATGAAGCCATAAAGCAGTCCAGTCAGTGGAGGTCACTGGTCACTGACTGAGGGGCAGACCCCACATCTCCTGAAGCCCAAAAGGCCACGCCCCCACTGCCTGAATAGACCTAGGAATGCTGGGACTCCCAATTATTCCCTGCCCATGCTCCCTTGCTTGCTTCCTGGCTCCCTGCCTACTCTACAACAGAACAGACAAAATCAATGGCTTCATCTTTCTCTCTAGAAAATATTGCTGGCTGAATCAGGAGGGTTTCCAGACATAATAGCTAGGTGATACCCAGGTACCCAGCCCACGTCAAAAGAAAAAGGCCATTCCTCTTAGGCTATGACAGAGGAGCCCGCACAGCTGCCTCTACCTATGACCTCTCACCTTACACTGCCCCAACCCATCATGCCATCTGTTTATCTAACCCAGGGGTGCAGATCTCAGCTGCTCAAAAGGCAGCTCCCTCAAACCATTTTTCACTCCACCTGCAGTCCCCCCCACCCTGGGGTCCATGCAACTCTCTCCCTCTTTGCTTTCCCCCTCACCATGGTACCTAATTTGGCCCTCCACATGCCCCAACTGGCCCTCCTCCTGGGACTCTTCAATACCCTGCCCACGCCCATTCATTCCCTTACCAGAGCCAGCCACTGTGCACGGCTCCTGGTGCTGCTGCTCGTGCTGCAGGAAGCTGATTCGCCGGCGGAAGTGGCGGGGACAGTGGCGGCAGGTGAAAGGCCCCTCCTGGGGAGTGTGGATCCGCCCATGGCCCTCCAGCCGGGCCACTGTCCGGAAGGCCTTGCCACAGATGCTGCAGCGGTGGCGCCTGGGGTCTGTGTGGGTCCTGCCATGGTTCTTCAGAGACAGCAGGTTGGGCAGGAGCTTGGGGCACAGGGAGCAGGGGTACGGGCCAGTGGTGTGGGCCTTCTGGTGGTTCAGCAGGCTGCCGGCGTGGCGGTAGGCACGCCCACACTGGGCACAGCGGAAGGGCCGTTCCTTGTCGTCAGCCCCTGTGAAGTCTGCTCCTTGCCCACCACGAGCTCCCTTGGACTCCTTCCCTGAGGCTCTGAGGGGCTCTGATGGGGCCTCCTGACCTTTCCCTTGGCTAGCGATCCCCACCTTGTCCTCCACAGTCCCAGCTTCTTTTATCAGACTTGGCAACTGACTGTGGCCCATGGCATGAGTCTGCAGGTGAGTGGCCAATTCATGGTGGGACTCAAAGGCCATGCCACAGTCAGGGCAAGAAAAACTCTGGGCAGCTATATGGTTGTGGCTGTGGCTTTTAGTGGCCATGGGATTTAAGGACTCCTTAGAGCAGAGCAGGCAATAGTGGAGGTCTGTCTTGTGCCTGTTGTGGTTCATGAAGCCATCGGACTGACAGCAAATCTTGCCACACTGGCAGCAGGCGTAGGAGTGGCTCTCTGGCTGGAGCGGAGAGCTGCTGTCTCCATTATCCCAGCTATCCACGTGACTTAGACTAGGTCCATTGGGCTGGCTGTCAGCAAGCTGGCAAGGACTCCCGGGGGGATGGTCCTCTGACTGGTCTTCTGCCCTGGTCAATACGTGACCCTGAGGAACCCAACTTCCATTGTGATTTACCAGTCCTCTCTCTCCTTGCCATCCATCTGCTTTCCCCATGCCCCAGGACAGTGGTTCTGTGGCTTCTGAATCTGTTGTCCTAGTAGGGTTCTGACTATGCTCTCCTAACCTCATGGCTCCATCTTCCAGCTGGGGTACTGACTCAGTACCCCCTGATCTGCCCTCTGGTCCTTGGTTGTTGACCAGGTTCCCCTCACTGCCCTCTGTGCCATTTGAGCTTCTCTGGCCACTGGCCAACCCCCCTTTGGTCTCCTCCTCATGCTCCCGCAGGTGCCGCTCCAGAGATCCTCGGCCAGGAAAGCCACGGCCACAGAGGGCACAGCACACAGCTGCCCGGTGGGACCGCCCTGCCCGCCGCCGCCGAGTCTCAGAGTGTAGCCTCTGATGATCCTTCAGGGCCATGCGATTGGAGTAGGTCTTGGGGCAAGAAGGGCAGCTATACTGGCCTGTGTCATGGCTGCGCCGGTGGTTCAGGAGGCTGCCCGCATGGCGGTAGGTCCGACCACACTGCCCACACCCAAAGGGCCGGTCTTCCCGAATCAGCTTCCGGGTGCCCCCAGTGCCACGCCGTTCAATGTGGACCCGCTGGTGACTGGCCAGTTGCTTCCGCAGGCGAAAGGCTTTCCCACATTCACTGCAGCGGAAACGCCGAGGGTCTGCATGGATGCGCCGGTGGTTCTTGAGGGACATGAGGTTTGAGAAGCCCTTGGAGCAGGCCTGGCAGCCAAAGTGGCCAGTCTGGTGGCTTTGCCGGTGATTGATGAGGCTGCCAGCATGCTTGTATGAGCGGCCACACACCTCACAGCTGAAAGGCCGCTCAGAGCTGGCCTCCGTCTGACAACCCTTCTCTGCTGTCTCCAACCGTCGGTCTATCTCCTCCCCTTTCACAGTGGTCTCCTCCCACTTTTCCTCTTTCACCCTTGCCACCTTCTCCACTTTAAGTTCTTCTTGGAACTTCCCCATTTCTGCCTGCTCTGGCTTTCCCTCTGCCACATTCTGGGGCTCACTGCTGCACCCTACCTCTGGAACGGGCCTCACCTGGGGCTCAGAGCCTTTGCAGCGAGGGTGGTTCCTCAGATGGTTACGGTAGGCAGCCAGGTTGGGGTAGCAACGGGAGCAGACAGGGCAGATGAAGTCTCCAGTTTGGTGGATTTTGCGGTGGTTCACCAGGCTGCCCCCATGCCGATAGGTCTTGCCACACTGGTTGCAGCGGAAGGGACGGGGGTGAACCTCCAGAAAACTTTCACCAACCTGCATGCAAAGGCTATCTAGAACCGTGTCACTCAATCCCTCTTCAGACTTCGTGTCTTCACCCTCTCCAGAGACAAAGGGCACTGTGCCATCAAGGACAGTGTCTGCAGCTATCTCTGTGGCATCATCTGACGCTTCCAAATGGCTTGGAGCCTTATCTATGGTATTCTCCAAACTCTGACTTTGGTGGTGACGTTCCAGGCTCTTCAGGTCATCGTAGGTCTGACCGCAGCAGCCACAGATGTGCCCATAACCTGCTCCATCCAGTGCTTCCACCTCCCGCTGCAGCTGATTCAGCAGCTCTGCTTCTGAGAGCTGCAGTGAAGCACTACGAGTAGAGGCTACCTCTGCTGCCCCTTCCCCTTCTCCATCCTCCTCCGAGTCCTCAGTCATGCCAGAGGAGCTGTGAACCTGGCGCCAGTGAAGCCTGTAGCCAGCCCGCCCAGGAAAGATCATACCACAGAGGCAGCACAGGAAAGGCTGTGCTGAGGCTGCCTCCCCTGGCCCATGGTCCTGGAAGTGACTCCGTAGGCCAGGAAGAGAGTCAAACTCCTTTGGGCAGAGGGAGCACTGATAGATGCCTGGTGGGTGGCAAGGCCTATGGCTCAGCAGTCCAGTGGCATGGGGGAAAGAATGCCCACAATCAGAACATTTGTGAGTGACCTCAGTCTGCCAGCTGGTAACAGTTTCAGCAGAGTGGGAAGATGAGTTGGGCTCACCCGTGGTTGATTTCTGGTCTTCATCCACCCCAGTAAGGCCATCAGAGAAGCGAGTCCCATTGGTTTCATCACCTGGGATGTCCAAGTTGTCAAGGAAACAGGCCTCCTTTCTTTCCAGTCCTTCTTCAGTTCCTCTACTCTCCTCTTTATCACCCTGAAAACAGGCCTCATCCCTCTCAAGCCCACAATGGTCACCTTCAGATTCAGCCTGCAAACAGTCTACATCAGTTTCCAAGCTGACTTTAGTTCCACAAGGACTTTCCCCTGCAGGGTCTTGGGAAGAATCCAGGCCCTCACTGTCTTCCAACTCCTGGGCCCAGGGACCCTCTAGTGGGAACTTGGCTTCTCCCCCACCACCAGCCCGTTTCCGATGATGCCTACTCTGTCGCCGACTGTGCCGTCGCAAATGGCTCTTCATGGCAGCCATGGTGTGGAAGTGCTTGGTACAGGCCTCACAACTGAAGTCCCCTGTCTGATGAGTCTGCTTGTGGTTGATAAGGCTGCCAGAGTGTCGATAGCTCTTGCCACAGTCTCTGCATTCAAATGCCCTAGGAGGTGATACTGTGGACTCTGTTCTGCTACTTCCCTTTTCCCTATGGGTCAGGTCATGTTGTTCAAGGCTCTTATGATCTTCAAAGAGCATCCCACAGATGCTACATATTAGTGGTGATGTTGTATCTGCTGTTGGGGGGATACTGACAGTCCCTTCTTCACGTTGGCACCTGTGTCCCTCATCTGTGTATAAGGTTGGCTCTGCTCCCACTGAGTTAGGCAAAAGTTCTACCTTGAGGTGACTGGAAGGACCCTTGGTCCCTGGGTCTGTATTTCTTCGAGCAGCCTTGCAATGTACTCTCACATGGTTGCGCAGGGCCATAAGGTTGGGGTACTTGCGGGGACAGAGTGAGCACTGGTACTCTCCTGTGCGATGGCTATGCCGGTGGTTCACCAGGCTCCCCCGGTGGCGGTAAGCCCGACCACATTCGTTGCATTTATAAGGACGATAGTCCAGGGTGGCGGTGGGGGCTTCTTCCTCTTTGTGGGTGGTATCAGCTAAGACCAGGGGAGCTGGTGGCAATGATGACTGCCCATCTTCCCCGGCTCCTTGCTGGGGTCTGTGATGAGCCCGTACATGGTTTTTGAGGGCTGCAGCATTGAAAAGCTGCTTAGAACACATTGAACATGGGTAGACACCTGTCTGGTGGCTCTTTCGATGGTTGATGAGGCTCCCAGCATGGCGGTAAGTTCGGCCACAGTCTCCACAGCGGAAAGGCCGGTATTCCTCCAGGCCACTATCTTCCAGCTCCCCAGAAATGCTGAGCTCCAAGCCATTCAGCATCTGCGTCGTAGGTATCTGGTCCCGGGCACTCTCATCTGTGTGCCCATTGGCGGTGGGCATCCCATTATCTTCCCAGGGCTGCTCTTGCCTTTCGACCTCATGGGACTGCTGGTGTTCTAGCAGCTCCTGGGGCAGCCGGAAAGCACGAGGGCAGTGGGGGCAGTGGTAAGGCCGATACTGAGCATGGAGTCGGGAGTGGTTCTTCAGAGCCATGAGGTTAGAAAATTCCTTGAAGCAGATGGCACAAGGGTAAACACCCAGAGTGTGACTCTGGCGGTGGTTGGTGAGGCTCCCAGCATGCTTGTAGGTCTTGCCACATTGACTGCATTTATACCGCCGCTCCTCCTCAGCAGGAGGAGACTGGGTAGGCTCCTGGCCCCCTGTGAAGTTCACTACTGATTCAGCCAAATATTGTTCCAAATTACTAAGGAGGCTGCTGGCTGGAATGGGGAGAGGCGGGGCTCTGGGAGAGTGAGTGGTAGGACCCCAGCTCTCAGCACCCTCCTCAGAATCTGGCTGCCTTTCCCAGCCTTCTCTTTGTTTCCTGGGTATATTTTCCAAAGTGCCTGGAGTTGTTCTAGGGTCAGGCCCACATTCACAATCATGTGTCTCTTTTGTATGCTTTGTCTGGTTTTCCCAGCCTTCCCTAGGTCCAAGCTTCTGGCCCCTGTTATCAGCAGACACTGTCTCACTCTGGAGATGTGGAGTGGCTTCCTTAGGGCGAGGGGGCCTATGCCTGCGGCGGCCCTCAGGAGCATGTGTCCTCATGTGGCTCTTGAGGGCCATAGGATTGGTAAAGTCCTTGCCACAGGTGGTGCAGGGGAAAAGTCCAGTCTCATGGGTCCGACGGTGGTTGACTAGGCTCCCTGGGTGACGGTAGCCTCGCCCACACTGCTGACAGCGGTAGGGCCGAGGGATGCTGTCAGCCTCCTCACTGTCCTGATTGAGAGATGGATGGAGCAGTTCTCGATGCCGTGAAAGTTCTGGGAGGCTAGGAAAGTGGCGCTGACAGTCAGAGCAGCTGAGTGAGAGAGGTGTGTCCTCCATGGGGCAATGTGACAGAAATCTGGAGGTTCAGGAGAAGTAGACAGGTGGCAGTAGCATCTTCCTCTGGTGCAGGGGCCTAGGAAGAGGGGGCAGTGGTCAAAAGGAAGGCTTGAATTTACTTTGTCTTGTCTCTATGAGCAACAAATATACCAGAGGTCACTGATGAGGCTCCCCAACCATCAATGCCAAGGACTCGCTTTCTACTAGAGCTAATCTAGACGTACCATCATTTAAGATCTCCCCATGCACAGCTCTCCAAATATGGCAGCTCCTCTATGCTTAAGTTATCCTTAGAGGTACAGATAAGGATACAGTCTACAGAGATATGACCTGCTTCAGATCATAGTTCTATTATCATGCTTTTCAGACCATCCCAAATTTTATGTTCCTAACCCTCTGCTCTCTGCAATTCTGAAAATGTAAAACTTTTCTGTGACATCTTAAAAGGAAACTGGTCTTTTCAATAAGTCCAATCTTCTTTTACCCTTCAGCAACAGTAGCTTGGAAGCCTGAAAAAGCAGCTACTTTCTTCAGCTGACAGGTGAGGACCGAGAGAGGTTCCCTACAAAGAAAGACTGGCTTGTTTCCACACCTCGTCTAGTCCTTATAATAAGGTCTCTTTTCCAAGACTCTCTTGGCCAGCTCCTTTATGCAAACTACCATCCATCTTGAAAACGTTCCATCCCATTTCAAGTTGGGAATTTCATTTCATCCCCTTTTTCTATCCCGTGCCACCTTACATTATTCTTACTATTTCTCATTTTTTCTTCAATTTCCTCTTCTAATGCTGATAGTGACAGCAACTCATGCTAAGTATTACCATGTGCCAGGCACTGGGGTAAGCATAATCAATGTATCACCAAATCCTCACAACACTTAATGCTCCCGTTAACCTAGTTTACACATGAGCAAACCCAATGAATCTTCATTCCAAAGCCCTTGCTTTCTCAGTAGTAGTTCCTCATCCTCCTGTACCATCTTGGCCTCTTCTGACTCCCGTGGGACTCCAATACGACTATCTCCGACACTAGCCCCCTCGCTGAACTGCTCCCGGAATTCTCATCTCCCAAAGCGCCTTCTCTAAACGGTCCCCTTCCCAAATCAACCACCAATGAGGTACTCTCCCGTCACTCAACTCTTCTGGCAGTCTCCGCTCAGGACCCCTACCTCTCACCCCAACCCCTTCTTGTTCCCGCCGCAGGCGCGTCCGTTGGGGACTGCGCCTGCGCACTGAGACCCTTACCCTAACTGCAGCCGCGCGCCCCAAGGAGTGGCTGTGCAGGCTTCTCGCTCTCCCATACACGCACACTCATCCAGAGTTCCAGACAGGCTGGAGGGGAGAAGTCAGAAAGAATAAGGGAGAAGAGGAAGGAAGTAGAGGGAAGAAAGTGCAGCTGATAAGAACTGGACGTCCAGCCCCAGCTCCACGGACACTTCCTATTGTTACTAAGAAACAGGAAGTGTCCTACAGGCAAAAGCTTCCCCGCGAAACTTCCGCCTCAGGAACATTTCCTGTCCCGCCTCCAAGCAGCGGTTCCGCGCACACTTCCGGCGCTAAATTCTGGCTGGGTGCAACTGTCTCCGCCCATGTAGGTCGCGACGCTGCGTTTTTAGCTACTACCTTAGCCACACTTCCGTCCAGAGCTGCTAAAATCGTCCCGGAATATATTGAATGAGACGAAGAGAAAAAAAAGATTCTGCAGCCCTGGCAACAGTACTTTGGCGACACTTTTCAGGGGGCTCGCTGGAAGATTTCCTAAGACAGATGGGGAAACGCCATTAAAGTCACTCGCTATTGAAGGAAATGTGGAATATAAGCGGATTTAGGTTGAGAACGGCCTTTCCTCCCACCTTTTAGGTCTTGGAGACACTTCGGTGGCCTGGCCGATGTGTACGGTCAGTCGGCCCGGCGTCTCCTCCCCTTAGCACCCAGAGACCCTTTGCGAGCCGTTTCTCCGCCACCATAGGCGGTAGGAGCCGCTGTCAATTCCCTTCCTCCTCCGCGGGGCGCTCCCTTCACTTCCGCTTCCTGGCCCGTTGGCCCCGCCCCGCCCCCCGCTGGGTCCTAGCGCCGGCCCTTCACGGGCGGACTCCGGGCTTCTGTCGGTGTGAGGAGCTAATCCCGACGCCGCGGAGTCGGCCCCACTCGAGTCAGGTAAAAGACGCCGGCCAGAAGTCGCAAGGGCCCGGGGCGGCTCCCTGGCGGACGTGGTCCCAGCTGGCCTCGGTTTCTCTGTGGGCGCCGAGCGAGAACTGGTTTGGCCCGTTGCGGGCGGGGCGGGCGGTGAGCGGCCCAGGGCGGTCTCCGGGCCAGCAGGTCCTAGAACCCGCCGGCTGTCCCGCCCGCAGGCCGGCGGCTCGGGTCCCTACGCTCGGCCGAGGCGGCCGCCGGCCGTGCGCGGGGCGGGCCCGGGGGTCCTAGAGCCCGCCATGTTGCGGGCTTTTGTTCCCGCGGTGCGGCCGGCCGGCTCGGTCCTGGCGCCGGTGCCCCCTCCCCGCGAGGCCCCGCCGCCCTGCCGCGGTCCTAAAGAACGCCACCTTGCAGCGCCTTTGTCCCGCTTTCGGGCCTCCGTTCATTCATTTTTCATTCCCTCATTCTGTCGCGCTTGCCACGTTCGCTGAGGCCACGTTTTCCTAGGGTTTAGTCCCCAAACGAGTCAGCCTAGGGCCCTCCCTGCCCTGAGGAGCTGCCTGTCCTGCCGGAGCACCTACACACACGGTGGCAGAGAGGAAAGTAGGGCTTGTGCAGCCCTTGGCCCCTCCTCAGAGCGCCTGCTAAGCCCTAGCACCCTCCAGTCTCCCATACGCCTCAGGGACCCCATTTCTCTGAAGAAGAAATTGAGGCTCAGAGCACCGTGGATCCCTTACCTCTACTGTCCGTTAAGTACCCCCCATCTTATTGGTATATACATTTTGATCCTTTTCATTAAGTATGGAGTATTCGAAGGATGCAGAAGAGTTTTCTCTTGCAAGAAGGCAAGCAGAGGCTACTAGGCAGAGGGCATGGCATATAGAGGTGTCCAAATTTGAGGATTTGGGGGCCGGGATTTAGCTCAGTGGTTCCGCCACCTGCCTCGCAAGTGCAAGGACCCGAGTTCGATCCCCGGTACCAAAAAAATAAAAAACAAATTTGAGGATTTGGGCTGGGGCTTAGTTTTCTGACCAGAGGAGATTGCCACTGAAGCTGAGGCTGAAAAAGACCAGGTTTTAGGCCGAGAATATTAGTGTGCACCTCTGCACAGTTTTATCAACTCACCAGATCGCTTATGGCCTGTGAAGTTTATGTGATGACTACTTGTTTAAAGAGGGGGAGTATTAGGTGTCACCTTTTCACCTCATCCTTGCTCCCAGGACCTTAGCCTGAGCTTTTGGGGAGTTGAATCTCTGTATATAGTTGAGACAGCAGAACGTCATCCCCTACTAGGGGAGTGAGGCAAAGACACGACTTCATCACAATAGTGAACACACTGTGGAATAACCGAAGTGATATTTGGTCCTTGTGAACTTGGAAAGGACAACAAATTCAGTTCATAAATAGCAGTCTGACTGTTTTTCACAAACTCCTCCTATGGGAGAGGCAAAGCCTAAGACTGATTTGAATTCTATCTGAAGTTAATTCATGCTGTTTGCTTCAGGTGGCCAAACAGCTCTGGACATAGAGGATACACACAGTCAAGTTTCTGGGCTCTTCAGCCTGGACACCCAGTGTTGGAGGCAGATAATTAAGCCTTCAATGCCTAATGATTCAATTTTGGAACACCCATAACCATGTATCAGAGGTTTATCACTCTTCTGATTCCCTAGAAAAGGGGACTGCAAGGGCTAAAGAAAAAAAAAAACAATAGAGACTTGCATAGTTTCAAAGTACACGGGGTGGGGGTGGGGGTGGGGGTCAGTGCCTCGGAGCCGGCAAAGACAAAACACTCTGAGCTGGCCACTATTTATTGGGTGCACAGGGAGTATCAGATGTCTCAGAGGGTGGCAGTGATCCTACACCAATAAGGATCTTATGGTGATGAAGGTCTTAGGTCTATGAGGAGCTCATGTTGATTAGGATGATGAAATGAGCAAAGACTTCTTACAACAGTAGGTGGGATGAGCTGAGCTGATGAGGAACTTGTCTTTCTCCAGGTGAGATATCTTTCTTGTATTACTACTTGGTTCTCAAAGAACCTAGATGATTTCAGCTGATGTAATCCTGCCCTTGAGCCTCACAGCATCACGGGACTATTGAGGCCTCTGACAGCCCTAAATCATAATTTAATTGTGAAATGAGTTTTTCCCCAAAATTATGTAGAATGGCTCCCGACAACAGTGGATCATAATGAAATGTATTCTCTTCAAATTCTTGTTCCTTGAATTTTTCTAGATAATATATATATGAATTTCATGCAAAAATTTAAAAAATTTCAGTCTTCAGCATAAACGTGTTAACAACCAGAACATAAGAGGTATAAGTGCTATCAAAGCAATACTCATAAGAGAACAAAAGTTTGGGAGTCTGACCAGCTGGTTTTGAATACTGGCTGCTATTGCTAGTTACTTTGGTTCTCTGTGTTGGCACTTCTTTCAACTGTCAACTATCTTTTTTTTTTTTTTTTTTTTTTTTTTTGGTACCAGGGATCGAACTTGGGTCCTTGCGCTTGCAAGGCAGGCAGCAGAACCACTGAGGTAAATCCCCGCCCCCATAAAAAATTTTAAGAGGGGAAAGAGAATGATTAGCAGGATGCAGATAGCATTAAGAAAAGTAGTCAATGCCTCGCAAGCACAAGGTCCCGAGTTCAGTCCTTGGCACTGGGAAAAAAAAAGGTAATTAAGAAAGCCTTCTTTGAGGAAGTGGCAGGCAATTGAGACACAAAAGAACTCAGGAACACCTACACAAAGATCCTAGGGGAATAGTGGTTGTGACAGAGGAACTGCTAGTGCAAACACCCTAAGATAGGAAGGAATTGAGCTCTTTAATGAATAAAGGAGGTAGGTGGAACCTAGTGAGCTAGCTGGTGGAGAGGAGTTGGAGATTAGATGGACTGGGGCCTTGTTGATCATGGAAAAATATTGGTCTTTGTTCTGAGAATAGTGTTAAGATTTGGCTAAAGAAACCCCTCAAGTGAATAAAATTTGGTAGAGAAAGAGCCCAGCCCAGGGACCTGAAGACTTGAGTTTGAATATGGCCTCCTTGACTAGCTGGGTCCTTGTATATATTGTTTCCCATCTGGGGTCTTAATCTCCACATCTGAAAACAGATGTAGTAAAATGATTTGCTCCTAGGAGCATGTGAACACTGAAGGATGTGTCTTTGATTTTTATTTATTTTTTTGAGACAAGTTGTCATTATGTAGTTCAGGCTGGCCTTGAACTCACTGTATAGCCCAGTCTGGCCTCAAACTCACAGCAATGCTCCTGCCTCAGCCTCCCAAGTGCTCGGATTACAGGCATGTGCCACCAGGCCCGGCCAATTCTGTTTTTGTTTTTTGGGTTTTTTTCTTAAATGCTAGGGATCAAACCCAGAGCCTTGAATATGCTAGGCAAGCACTCTACCACTGAGGCTAGCCCATGTACCTGATTTTTTTTTTTTTTTTTTTAGACAGGGTCTTGCTATGTAGCCCAGGCTAACCTCAAACCTGCAGTGATCCTCCTGTCTCAGCCTCCTAGAGTGTACACCATCATTGATTCTTAAGTGTTGGGTGGAGTGATCCAGAAACTGTTTAAAATATAAATTCCTATGTCCTGCCTCAAGCTCCCTAGATGATTATTCTGGTACAAGAGACCTGCAGACTTCACTTGGAAAAATGTCATCCTAGGAAGAGTCCTCAGCAAAGTAAGGATTTGATAGTAGATTTGGACAGGCCTAGCTTACCCGGCCCTCCTCTCTTTATGGAATTGGGTGCCTGTTGGGACCAACCAGGTGTTCCCTTACCATTTCCCTGGGAGGTGCTTTAGCACGGTTTTATTCCTCCAGCAACCTAGTTTCTCTTTCACAGATACAGTATAAGACTGAGGCCTAGACCCGTCAAGGGCCAGAACAGAGGCCAAGCTCAGAACCAGCAGGCCCAGTCCCCTAAATGTGCTGGTTCTGATCTCAAGGCAGTTCTGTAGGGATAAGAGAAGATACAGGTGCAACTTGAGCTTAAGGTTCTGGTCACCATGGGGCAGGAAAAAGCTTGGGAGGTCTCAACACTGAGCAAGGGCCCAAAGACTTAGAACAAGTTACAACACCTGATTTCAAGTCCAACCAGTGTGACCAGGCAAGCCTTGTTACTCTTGGAACTTCAGTTTATTCATCTTTAAAACAGAGGCTGTAACTCCTATCTGAGGAGAATTAATAAGGTAGCATGCTCAATAAGGTTCAGGCTCTGAAAACTCTAATTGAGGGCAGTAATTACTCTTGTCTCATTCAAACCTCACCCAGCCCTCTGAGGTAAGTACTATTTTTACCTTCATTTTTCAGATGAGAAAACTGAGGTCCTAAGACATGCAATAAATTGCACAAGGTTACAACTGGAAAGTGATGGAGGCAAGATTTGAACCTGGGTGTTCTGGCTTCAAAGGCTGTGCGCTTAACCACAGTCCTGTACTGTTGGTCTGGACCTCAGTTCTATCTATGAAAAGAACTTTTCTCATGATGCTGACATGAAGGGTAAGTGAGTCAGTACACATAAAGAGCATGGGATACAACCTGGAATTTCGTAAGTGCTTAGTACACGTAAGCTATCCTTTTTTTTTCTTTTCTCTCTTTTCGTTTCTTTTTTTTCGAGTGTTGGGTCAGGGACTCACTTGTGCTAAGCAGACACTCTGCCACTAACCTGTAACCCCAGCCTGCTACCCTTAATTTTCACAAGGAGAAACTTTATCAAGCAGACTGTCTGGAGTTAGCCTGGTAGGAGATAGTCTCTCGTCCAGAGATAGGGCTGGATCCCTTAGGCACTGTAAGAGAAATTTATGCTGTTGAAACCAAGCCCTTTAACTCAGCTTCAAGCCCCAGGATTTAGTGGGAAAAGTGAAATAACCAAGTGGAGGGCAGAATGGAGTTATATGGGATTGGGGCCAAAACAAAGAGGATGTGCAGGAAGAGCCTAGGGAAAGTGGGGCTCAAACGAAGCATTGGTAGGATTTGGAATGACCAGGATGGATAATGGGATGGAAGCCTTGGAAAGTTTGTGAACAGGGGATGGAGCATCACATGTGCTTTATGGAGATGACTCTGGCTGCATGGGGTGAGGGGCGGGATAGTGGGTAGGACTGAGGACCTGCAGGCAAAAGGGTGCTGACTTGAAGCCTTTGCCACTCACTGGAGGGGCTTCTGGGTCCAGGAGGTAAGCTGTGCCCTTTCCTTGTGTAAAGGCCCCCAAGCCTGGCTCCACATTTCCCTCTGCACCCTGCTGTCTTAGCTCCGCTCCATCCTCCGCCTTACCCTGTGCCATGACTTAGAAACCTCCCACCGCACAGGTATACAGACAAAGAAACCAGGCCTAAAACAACTACTGATTTCACTAAGGCCTTACAGTAAGTCATCCAAAGGGCTGGCAGCAGAGCAGAGTACAGGCCTCCTAGCCCTGGGCACACCTGGCTCTTCTACCCTCTCCCACCTTACTCTCCAAACTGCAGCTGCTGCTCTCCTTAAGTGGATCTGCTGTAATCCTCTTCTCTTCATCCCCTGGGAGGATGAGCTGCTCCTAAGGCTAATGCAGCTGTTAATCCTATTTCCTCCCAGTCATGATCCTAGGAGCAGCTGTGTGGCTGTATCTGAGCTCCAGACAGAAAGTAGGGACCTCGGCTAGAGCTGGTGTCCCAGGAGGCCTCACTAGATCAGATACATAGGTTATGATAGAGAAAGAGGTTTCTGGCTGCTAGTGGCTCAGGCTGAGAGTGTGCTCCTAATACCAGAGTTGTGGGAGCAGGAGCCCAGCAGAGATTCCACTGCAGAAGAGGGTGGACTAGGATTCCTGCCTGGGTTGGAGTCCCTTATGGTGTACAAGGCCAGACTCGGAACAGCTGCATCTCTGAGAGCTGACCAAGCAGAGAGGGGTACAGCACATACATGTGAGGGGCTTGTCACTCCCACACAGCACCACCCACTCCATGTAGCCATCCTCCGCACTTAGGCCTGTCTGCCGGCCCCACAGCTGGTCACCCTCTGCTCTGTCACCTTGCACACGACCCTGAGCTGAGAGTAGGACAGATGGAACCGAGGCATTGTGGGGTGCCATGGAGTTGGGAAGCCCAGAGGTTGGGGAGAGCCGTACAAGGAGACCTTTTGTGACGCTAGACCCTCTCTTAGCCTGAGACCCTCACCAGGTTCATTCCTCCCTCAGTGAGCAGAACACAGAGGAGACTTAAGCTCAGGGTCAGAGCTGGGAGTGTTGGCAGGGACCTTGTGGGAGTCCCTGATTTGTGCTGAGCATACCAGGTGGGCAGTGCGGTGAGATAAGTTCGCTCTGAGGCCCTCAGAGGCCTGGAGACTAGCCAAGGGATTTGGCTTTGGCCTAACTTTGATTGTCTTGCAGAGAAGCCCCACCCACTACGCCCATGGAGGTGGAGGCCACGTCCCCAGCCCCTGGGTACCAGCGCTGTGGCCGCCGCTATAAGTGCCTGGCCTGCACCAAGACCTTTCCCAACGCGCCCAGGGCCGCGCGCCACGCTGCCACGCATGTGCCTGTGCACCGCGCAGAGGAGGTGGCAGAGGTGCAGCCAAAGCAGGACACTGACGCCAAGGGGGAAGAGGCCAGTGGCGACAAAGGCTCGGGCTCAGGGGCGAAGCCCCGGCCCTACGCGTGCCCGCTGTGCCCCAAGGCCTACAAGACGGCGCCTGAGCTCCGCAGCCACGGGCGCAGCCACACGGGCGAGAAGCCCTTCCCGTGTCCCGAGTGTGGTCGCCGCTTCATGCAGCCCGTGTGCCTGCGCGTGCACCTGGCGTCGCACGCGGGCGAGCTGCCTTTCCGGTGCGCGCACTGCCCCAAGGCCTACGGCGCGCTCTCCAAGCTCAAGATCCACCAGCGAGGCCACACCGGGGAGCGGCCCTACGCCTGCACTGACTGCGGCAAGAGCTTCGCAGATCCCTCGGTGTTTCGCAAGCACCGGCGCACGCACGCGGGGCTGCGGCCCTACGGCTGCGAGCGCTGCGGCAAGGCGTATGCGGAGCTCAAGGACCTGCGGAACCACGAGCGGTGAGCGCACCTCCCTCCGCTTGTGCACTTCGGCAGCTGCTGGGGCGGAGCCGGGGGGCGGGGCGGCGGGGCGGGGGGCGGTGCCCAGGCACGGCTAAGCCCTGGCCCGCACAGGTCTGGATGCGCTGCGCGGAGGTCCGACCTGGCGGTTTCTAACTCTCGGGCACAGCCCTGTGGCCCTTGGCGGACCGGGCCCAGGAACCCGGGGGTGCTCAGGGCCCCACAGTGGTCAGCAAGGCGCTACCACCCTCACGGACACCCCTCCCTGCGCCACAGGTCCCACACTGGGGAGCGCCCCTTCCTCTGCTCCGAGTGCGGGAAGAGCTTCTCCCGCTCCTCGTCCCTCACCTGCCACCAGCGCATCCACGCCGCGCAGAAGCCCTACCGCTGCCCCGCCTGCGGCAAGGGCTTCACGCAGCTCAGCTCCTACCAGAGCCACGAGCGCACGCACTCCGGGGAGAAGCCCTTCCTGTGCCCGCGCTGCGGCCGCATGTTCTCCGACCCGTCCAGCTTCCGGCGCCACCAACGCGCACACGAGGGCGTGAAGCCGTACCGCTGCGACAAGTGCGGCAAAGACTTCCGGCAGCCGGCCGACCTGGCCATGCACCGACGCGTGCACACGGGCGATCGGCCCTTCAAGTGCCTGCAGTGCGACAAGACCTTCGTGGCGTCCTGGGACCTCAAGCGGCATGCTCTGGTGCACTCGGGCCAGCGGCCTTTCCGCTGCGAGGAGTGCGGGCGTGCCTTCGCCGAGCGGGCCAGCCTGACCAAGCACAGCCGCGTGCACTCGGGCGAGCGCCCCTTCCACTGTGGCGCCTGCGGAAAGTCCTTCGTGGTGTCCTCCAGCCTCCGGAAGCACGAGCGGACCCACCGCAGCAGTGAGGCCGCCCCGCCAGAGCTGGTGGTCGGGTTGGCACTGCCGGTTGGTGTGACAGGCGAGAGCCCCGCCACCCCCGGCGCAGCCACGGGCCTCGGGGACCCTCCGGCGGGGCTGCTAGGGCTGCCCCCTGAGTCCAGCACTGTAATGGCCACGCAGTGGCAAGTGGTGGGCATGACGGTGGAGCACGTGGAGTGCCAGGGTCCAGGCGTTGGGGAGGCTCCGGGCCCCGTAGGATTGGCAGGGGTTGAGGAGGCCGATAAGAAGCCCCCACAGTTTACTTGTCGCGAGTGCAAAGAGACCTTCCCCACGCTGACCTTACTGCGGCGGCATGAGCGGTCACACCCTGAGCTGCGGCCCTTCCCCTGTTCCCAGTGTGGCAAGAGTTTCTCAGATAGGGCGGGGCTGCGCAAGCACAGCCGCACTCACAGCTCGGTGCGCCCCCACGCCTGCTCCCACTGCCCCAAGGCTTTCTTAAGTGCCAGTGACCTGCGCAAGCATGAACGCACTCACCCTGTGTCGGTGGGGACCCCCATACCGCTGGAGCCGCTCGTGGCTTTGCTAGGAATGCCTGAAGAGGGGCCGTCCTGAGGCCCGGTCCCCTTCACCACAGTCCCTGTTGGAGGGCCCTGCCCCCACAGGGACCGCTTGAACTGCTTTGTGCTCCTCCAGCTCTTTAGACTCCAGGTTCCTGGCCCTTGGGCAACTAGTTCACCTGCCACAAAATGGAGAGCTGGGGACAGTAGAGGCAGGCAGCGGCTGAGAGGGTTCTTTGTGGACACTTACTGAAGCATCCGCTTTGACCTTGGGCTACCTTCTGTGTCTGGCTGAGGGTGAGTAGATGGACCCGGACAAGAGAAGAGGTTCTGTGGAGACCCCCAGACTGACGGGTCGTTAGATGTATTGTTTCCCAAGGTGTTTTGGGATCTCTTGTGACAAAGGACTTCAAGGCCAAGTAAGTAGAAAGTTCCCCATCCTCTTCTTGGAAAATTTTAGTAAAGGCATCAAACCAGGTATGATGCACACACCTGTAATCCCAGCTACCTGGGAGGTTGAGGCAGGAAGACCACAAGTTTGAGGCCAGACTGGGCAATTTAGCAAGATCCTGTCTCACAATTTTTTTAAAAAGGGCTAAGGATGTAACTTGGTGCCCTCTGGGTTTGATCCTCAGTTCCAGAAAAAGCTGGATGTGGTGGTGCATGCCAATAGTCCCGGCACTCGAGGCTGAGGCAGGAGGATTGCTGTGAGTTCAATCCTGGGCTGCATAGTGAGCTCAAGGCCACCTGAATTACATAATGAGACCCTGTCATCAAAAAAAAGTCCTGCAATGAACAAATCTGTGTAGCTTTGTTTAGCCCATACTTGTATGACCATAGAAACCTCTTACTGAGTAGTTTTTTGCTTTGTTTTTGTTTTGAGAGAGGGTCTTGCTACAGTTCAGGCTGGCCTCAAACTCACAGCGATTCTCCTGCCTCAGCCCTGAGTAGTTTATAGATAACCTGAGGCCAAAATTTCCTCCTGTCCATTATAGTAATAAATTAGAAAATATGCTTGGATGAAAGGGTTCCTATAACAACAACAGAAAGATGTAAACTAAAAAATACAACTCACAAGAAATGTGCAAAATCTCTATAAAGAAAATGATGGATCTGGCCTAAAGTATAAAACCTAAGTACTTGAGGGCTGGGGATTTGTCTCAGTGGCACCGTCCCTGCCTCCCAAGTGCAAGGTCCTGAGTTTGATCCCTGGTACTGCAAAAAAAACCCTAAGTACTTGGGAACATGGAAAGTTGTTTCTAAAAGATGTTGATATTCCTACCCCAGTTTAGTCTTTGAATTTGTTAGCATTCTAAAATCTTTTTTTAAACAAAAATCAAAAGCAGTACCTTTTTGTGTGTGTGTTGGGGAATGAACCCAGAGCCTTGTGCATGCTAAGGGACAAGCCCTACTGCTAATCTAAACTCCCTACCCGACAATACAATTTCCAAAAACAGTAGAGGCAGTGTATTTGACATACTGGATAATCAAACATCAAAGCACTGAAATAAAAATAGTATATCATTAGCATAAAATAAATTAATCAAAGGAGGGGGGATTCAGAAACAGCCTGAATGTTTCTATGAATTTATAATAAATGATTGTTCAAATAAATGGGAAAAGGACAATATTAAGTACCTTTCCTTGAAAGTTAGTGTGAGGCTCCGAGTTCAGTCCCTAGCACCATTTAAAAAAAAAAATTTCAAAAAGTATGTCAAATGGAAAAAACAAGGTGCAGCTAAGATTTGGGAGGGGAAAAAGAACAAGGTATAAAGTTATGTAGTTAGTATGCTCCTCTCTGGGCCAAATTACATGTAAGTGCTCCAATTCTCAGAGTATTTCTAGGATACTCAAGAACTGATTCTAGGTTATAAATTCTAGCCACTAGGGCCTTCTCCATTACCAAGACAGCCGAAGGTCAGCATGAAGGCGAACATACTTCCTGTGCTCCTATCTCAATATTTGGGTTCCACCGTGTCGCAGTGTTGGGGAGTAACATCTCCAGGCGTGGGTGCCAGGCAGGACATTGTAGCAGTTGACTGTGGCTCAGAACAGGTACACAGGTGGCAAGGACAAGGAGCAGAATAGCCAGTGCCCCTCTGATGGCCAGGGCCCCCCGTTTCAGGCCCAGACCCTCAGACACCAGGTTTCAAAGGGCCTTCAAGTGTGGGGCAGAGCTCAAGGATAGAGTGCTGGCCTAGCATGCTCAGGGCCTTAGGTTGATCCTCAGCACTGCAAAACAAATAATAACATTTGTAAATTGATAAAGAGGTGCTGTATATATGCTGGTCCACAGGTAGCCTTGGGTGCCCATCAGCAGTGAGGGATGAAATGAGTTCCATGAATGTTCTTGATCACTAGCCCTTTCTCAGCCAGAAATCCCTCCCTGGGCCTCTGCCCTTCTGACACTCCAGGTGTTTGATCCCTTGGCCTGAGTCCCCTGAGGGCACACACATGTGACTTAAAATGTCGTTCACATACCATAAAATTAACCTGCTTGAAGTGTACAACTCTTGTCTTCAGTTTATTCACAGGGTTTTGCAGCCATCACAGTATAATTCTAGAGTATTTTTATACCCCTAAAAAAGAACATCTGCAGACCAGTTGTCACACTCCTCCCTCACTACCAGAAGCCCTCATCCCTAATGAATCCCTGATCCAGTTTGTCTATGGATTTGTCTATTCCAGACATTTCAAGTAAATGGAATCATACAATATGTGGTCTTTTGTGACTGACTTCTTTTCACTTAACAGTGTGGTTTCATTCATTATATAGCTTATATCCATACCTTACCCCTTTTGTCAAGTAATATTCTGTGATACGAATCTATCACTGTGTGTCTCTTTTACTTGGAACTGATCGCAAGGCCTTTGAACTGAAGTACATCCCCACATTTATTTGTTTGTTTGGTTTTGGTTTTTTGAGATAAGTTCTCACTAAGTTCATGGTGATCCTCCTGTGTTAACCTCCCAAGTGCTGGGATTGCAGATGGGTACCACACACCTGGGTTCATCTAAGTTTTTTTTTTGGTACCAGGGATCAAACTCGGGTCCTTGCGCTTGCGCAGCAGGCGGCGAAACCACTGAGCTAAATCCCTGGCCCTCATCTAAGTTTTATAGCTAAAAGTTGTTTAAACATTTATTATAAACTAGTCACAACTGGGTGTGGTGGTCCATGCCTGTAATCCCAGCACTCAGGAGGCTGAGGCAGGAGGATTGCTGTGCGTTCGAGGCCAGCTTGGGCTGCATAGTGGGTTCAAGGCCAGCCTGAACTACAGAGCAAGGACCTGTCTTAAAAAAAAACTAATTACAAAGTTATAAAGGTTTTATAACTATAGCAGCTTTTACAGCTAAAGGTTCTCACATTTAGATACCCATTTTGAGGTAATTTGTGCATATAGTTTGAGGTAAAGGGTCTATCTTCATTCTTTTGTGTGTATTTCTACAATTGTCCTAGCATTATTTGGGTTTTTATTAGTTATTGTTAATTTTGGTAGGTTTTTTTTAAAAAGCAGTATTTGTTGAAAAGACTCTTTATTGAATTGTCTTCATATCCTTGTTGAAAACAAACTGTAGGGCCGGGGATTTAGCTCAGTGACACCGTGCCTGCCTCACAAGCACAAGGTCCTGAGTTCAATCCCTGGTACCGAAAAAAAAAACAAACTATAAATGAGGGGTTTCCTCCCATAATCTCAACTTTCTTCACTGTATGAGAGGCATAAAGAGATTTGGGGGCCAAATTTTAAAAGTACACACTTAAGTAGAGTTTGGGCCCCCCAGAGATAACCCCATACTTTCAACTTTATTCCATTGGTCAGTGTAGCTAGCTGTCTATGCCAGTACTGCGCGCACGCGCGTGTTTGTGTGTGACAGGTCTCACTATGTAGCCCAGGCTGTTCTCCAATTCACAGTGATCTGCCTGCCTCAGCCTCCCAAGTGCTGGGATTACAAGTGTGTGCCACCACACCTAGCTATAGCTTTCTTGTAAATTTTGAAATTAGGACCTATGAGTCTCCAACTTGTTCTTCTGTTTCAAGATTATTTTTCTTTGAATCCCTTGCACTTCCATTTGAATTTTACTACCAGCTTATCGAGTTTTGCCATGGGAGAAATAAAAGCTAGACAGGACTTTGGTATGGATTGGTTAGATTAATTGATCCATTTCAGGGATGTTGACATCCTAACAATATTAAATCTTCTGACCCAGAAGCATGGGATGTTTTTCATTTAGTTAGATCTTTAACAGAGGTAAAGTTTTATTAAAGGTAGGAAAAGAAACAGGCTCTGCGGAGTGAGTTTGGGCTAAGTAAAAGTGGGAAAGGAAGTGCAACCTACAGCATGAAGCGGGCCACCATGCAAGAGCACACAGCGGCCTGTATCTTTGCCACTGAGCTAAATTTCTAGTCCCTGTATATCATTCTTGTATTTTACAACCTTGCTGAACTTGTTTTAGCTCTAACAGTTGTATGTGTGTTTGTTGTATATCCCTGAGGATTTTCTATATACAAGAACATGCTGTCTGGTAGTTCACTTCCTTTCCAATCAGGGCAGCTTTTATTTCTTTTCATGCCTTATTTACCAGGCTGGAACTTTGAGCACAGGTTATACAGGCGTGAGCAGCCTTTAGCTGGGCGTGGTGGCACACACCTGTAATCCCAACACTCAAGGCAGGATTGCTGGGAGTTTGAGCTCAGTTAGGTTTCCATAGTGAGTTTAGGGCCAGCCTGAACTACATAATGAGACCCTGTCTCAAAAATAACCAAAAACATGGGCTGAGGATTTAGCTCAGTGGTTCCACTGGCTCCCTCACAAACGCAAGGACCCAAGTTCGATCCCTGGTACCAAAAAAAAATATATGGCAGATGTGGTGCATGCCCATAATCCCAGCACTCTGGAGACTGAGGTAGGAGGATTGCTGAGATTTTTGTTTTGGTTTTTGAGACCATCTCCCTGTATCGCTCAGGCTGGCCTTGAATTCACTTTGTAGCCCAGGCTGGCGTCAGACTCACAGCAATCCTCCTGCCTCAGCCTCCTGAATGCTGGGATCACAGGCATGCATCACCACGTCCGGCCTGATTGCTGAGATTTTGAGGCCAGCCTGGGCTACATAGTTCAAAGCCAGCCTAAATGAATTACATAGTGAGACCCTGTCTTAACCGCCCCCCAAACAACCCCAACCTGGGCATTTAGCCAGACCCTGTCTCACACACAGACACAAAAAAGCTGGAGATGTAGCTCAGTGTAAAGGCCCTGAGTTCAATCCCCAGTACTTAAAAAATATTTCCTGCATTTATATAAATGCTCATATGGCTTAATCTGTATTAAATTAATTGATTTTGGGGTTTTCAGTCATCCCTGTATTCCTGGAATCAATCCCACTAGGCCATACTGTATAATATTTTTTAATACATTGCTGGGTTTACTTTGCTACTGTGTTGGTGATGTTTGTGTCTGTATTCATAAGGATATTCTGTTGTTTTCTTGTGACGCCTTTGCCTAGTAAGACAGTCTGCTGCTGTACCTCACTTGTCCTCTGTCCCACATCCCTTACTTCCCCAGTTCCCTTGCAGGTCTTCCCAGGTCGTTGCATCTGGGAAACGCAGAATCATAAGCCCTGGCCTCAGCTTCTAGCCCGTATGGTGCACTGTGGGCATGCGCATCCCCTTGCAAGTGACCAGATGAGTCTGGGTCACCCCAGACCCTGAACTCAATCCCTAGCACAGAACAGAAGATAGAGAGGGAGGGGAAAATGAAAGAAAAGGACAGGTCTGGGGGAGAAAGAATGGAAGAAATGAGGCTTCTCAGAGGAGCATGCGCTAGGATGCGCTGAGGCTGAGGTGGCAGGATCTGCTGGTAGAGCGTTTATTTTGGATTCACCTGAGGAGGCTTGGAGACCAATTCAGGACTGCCATGGCCCACTCACAATTGCAGTCTCTCCTCCTGGAGGCTGCCTTCGTTTCAGTCTCCACCCCAGCCAGAACCTCACCTCTCACCTACTTGGGCAACAGGACCCAGCCCAAGCAACCTTCTGATTTGTTTGTTCCCAGCTTTGGGACTTATGCCTGTGCTGTTCCCTGGGGATGGGTGGAACCCACTGCTGTAGATTAGCCCATGATGTCTGTCTCAGTTGAGTGTCACTAGATTAAAAAAAAATTATTTTGACACAGTTTCGTGCTATGTAGTGCAGGTTGGCCTTGAACTCACAGTGATCGATCCTCCTGCCTCAGCCTCCCGAGTGCTGGGATTACAGTAGATTAAATTTTTTTCTCCTCCTCTTCTTGCTGTTTTTGGGGGTGGAGGGGTCAGGATCTTGCTAAATTGCCTAGGCTGATCAAGCTTGTGATCCTTCTGTCTCAACGTCCCAAGTAGTTGGGACTACAGTCAGGCACTATCATGCCTTGCAACTACATCATTTCTCTTGTTGCACAATAAATTACTACACATTTAGCATCTTAAAACAGTACCCATTTATTTCCTCATAGTTCTGTAGGCCAGAAGAACTTGGCTGAGTTCTCCATTTAGGTCTCAGGAAACTAAGCCAAGGTGGTGGACAGCTTGGGCTCTTACTAGGGGTTCTGGTGTAGAATTCACTTCTAGACTCATCCCAGTTATAAAAGAATTCAGTTCCATTTGGCTTTAGGATTGAGATCCCTATACAAAGGTCCCTGCCACACACCTGTAATCCTACAGGCAGGAGGCTCACTGCAAGTTCAAGGCCACCCTGGAGTACGTAGACTATCTAGAAAAACAAAAAGGTCGCTGAGGTTTCTTTGCCAGCTGTCTGTCATCCAGAGGTGGTTTTCAGCTTCTAGAAGCTGTCTGCATCCCTCGGCTGCAGCCCCTCCACTTAGTAGTGACCAAAGGCACATGGAATCCTCCTGCTTGTTTCCTCTGATTCATTCTGCCTTCCTTTTTCTGTTGCTGGCTGAAGAAATTTCTCTGCTTTTAACCACTCATGTGACTACACTGGCTTGTCTATAAATAATGCAAAATAATCTCCCTAGTTTAACTTCAGTTAGCCGTAGTTAACAACCTTAATTACATCTAAGTATCTTTGTCATGTGAGGTAACATACTCATGGAGATGAGTCCATGAAATATGAAGGGTCATTATTTTACCTGCCACATTCCACCCTGAAACTCAGAGTCAAGTCTGAGCCTGGCACTCTAAAAGGGCGAGGGAGGATTGAAAACTCCAGCCAAGCCCAGGCAACTTAGCAACTTTAGACCCTCTCACAAAATAAAAAGTGAAAACAGGTGGGAATGCAGTGCCATGCGATGACCTTGGATTCAGTTGTCAGTGCCACAAACGAAAAAGGTTCTGTCCTACATGTAAAACACATTCCTAAAATTCTCATTCTCTTACAGCAAGTCAAAGTAAACAAATATATTTATCTCCTATCAAAAGCCCTAAATCTCATCATCTAAGTCGGATACAGATGAGGCTTCAGGCAGTCCATCCTGGAGCACACGGCCCCATCTGGGACCCAAGAACAGGAGGCCTGTGCTCCCGGGACACAGCAGCAGTGTGACCGCAGGATAGTAGGACGAGCCTGCTCAAAAGGGGCACAGACAGAAAGTGAAAAGGAGTCACAATACAAAGCAGTTAAAAAATCCAGCCGGGAAAATTCTCTTAGGTTATCAGGCCTAGAAATAATCTTCAGGCTTTGTTCTGCCCTCTGAGCTCTCAGTTCCACCCTCTAGATTAGTCCAACTCCTTATCATTTTTTTGTTATGTCACAGTACTTACTTTTTTTGTTTTTGTTTTTTGAGACGGTCTCACTATGTAGTTCAGACTGGCCTTAAACTCACCATGTAGCCTAGGCTGACATTGAATTCAAAGTGATCCCCCTGCCTCGGCCTCCCAAGTGCTGGGATTACAGGTGTGAGCCATCACACTTAGATTCTACTTGCTTTTTAAAATAGCATGTGTTAGGGCTGGGGATTTAGCTCAGTGGTTTCACTGCCTGCCTTGCAAGAGCAAGGTCCTGAGTTTGATCACTGGTACCAAAAAAATTTAAAAAGTATGTGTTGGATTTTTAATATCTTAGCAATTTATTCACTTGAGCTCTCCACTAGAATATAAATTCCATGGAAACAGAGACCTTGTCTTTTTTTTAATTTCTGTTTTTCAGATACCTGCTATAATGCCTGAAATGTAGGTCTTTAAATATTTTATAAATATTTTATGAGTCAGATGGAGTGTTGCATGCCTATAACCCTAGCTACTCAGTAGGCTGAGACAGAAGGATCATGAGTTCGAGGCCAGCTTGAGCAATGTAGCAAGACCCTGTATCAAAAAAGGGTCAGGGACCTGCTGTGCAAGCGCAAGGACCCAGGTTTGATACCCGGTACCAAAAAAAAAAAAAGGGTCAGGGAGGGGCCGGGGATTTAGCTCAGTGGTTCCGCTGCCTGCTTCAAAAGCCCAAGGTCTCGTGTTTGATCCCCGGTACCAAAACAAAACAAAAAAAGGGGCCAGGGTACTAGAGTAAAGCTCAGCATTCTCTGGGTTCAATCCCCAGTATCTACATACACACACACACACATACATATTTTATGAATAGATGAACAAATGAGGGGCCGGGGATTTAGCTCAGTGGTTCTACCGTCTGCCTCACAAGCGGAAGGACCTGAGTTTGATCCCCGGTACCAAAAAAAAAAAAAAAAAAAAAGTAACAAATGAGGTAAATGTGGAATAGGATGGAATGGCCAGGCAGAGAAGCGCTAAATTATGGCCCCCAAATATGCCTACACCCTAATCTGAGGAATCTTTGTTACCTTATATAGCAAAAGAAACTTTATAAAGATGGGGTTAAATGAAGGAGCTTGAGATGGGGAGGTTGTCTTAGATTATCTGGGTAGGCCCCGTATAATCACAAGGGCCCTTACAAGGGGACACGGGTAGCTGAGTGTGGAGCTGCCCACCTATGATCCCAGCACTTTGGAGGCTGAGGCAGGAGGACTGCCATGAGTTCAAGGCCAGCCTAAACTACATAGTGAGACCGTGTCTCAAAAAAAAGTCGGGAGAGGACACAGGAGAAGTACGTTAGCAGAGAAGGTGGTACGGTGATGGAAGCAGATGCTAGATTAACATGCCTTCAAGTACAGGATGGGGCTACCAGCCATGGAATAAGAAGCTGAAAGGGCAAGGGGCTGGATTTCCCTTTGGTGCCAGCAGGAGGAATCATCCCGCCAGCACTGACTAGTTTGGTGAAACTGATTTTGGACTTCTGGTCTCCAGCACTGCGAGAGAATAAATGGTATTGTTTTAAACCACCAAGTTGGTGGTGACTGGTCATCAGATTGCACTCACTGGTGTTGACTGCAACTACTGGTGGCCCCCTGAGACCCTCTCCACTCCTTCCAGAGCCACAGAACTCACCTGGGCAAAAAGCTGCTCAAGGTAAAAATCGAATTTCTTACATTCTGTGGTCATGTGACTTATATTCTGTCTACTGACAATATAGAAGAATATGACAGAATATAGAAGAAAAATGACCCTACCTTAAGAACAGTCTTTTTGCTGGGCATGGTGGTGCACGCCTGTAATCCCAGCACTTGGGAGGCTGAGGCAGGAGGATCACCGTGAGTTTGAGGGCAGCCTGAACTGCATAGTGAGACCCTGTCTCAAAAACAAAAAAACAGAAAGAACAATGTTTTGGGGGGGTTTTTGGTGCCAGGGATCGAACTGGGGTCCTTGTGGTTTTGAGGCAGGTGGCAGAACCACTGAGCTAAATCGTTGGCCCCAAAGAACAACCTTGATTTCTAGAGCTGAGCATGGTAGTGCCACACCTGTAATTCCACCACTCTGGACAGCTGAGACAGGAGAATCACATTGAGACCCAACCTGGAAACGTAGTCACTTAGTGAAAACTTGTCTCAAAAAATAAAAGGACAGGGGCTGGGGATTCAGCTCAGTGGTTCTGGTGCCTGCCTAGAAAGTGGTAGGTCCTGAGTTCAATCCCCAGTACCAAAAAATAAAATAAAAGGACGGGATTTAGCTCAGTGCAAAGGACCTGGGTTCAATCTCCAATACCATCCACATAGCAAGGAAAGAAGGGAGCGGGAGAGGAGGGAGGGGCCAGCCATCCCTTCACCTTCCTCCTTCACAAAGGTGGAAGTGGTGGGCCATCGGGGGCCGCTGGGTGAAAACGGCGCCCTGGGGATCTAACAGCAACAAGTTGAAAAGAACATGGGTCCTGATGACTTCATGGGAAGATCCACCATACTAACTTGGACTTTTACATGAGAGAAATAAATTTCTGTTTTGAAGCCGCAGTTAATTTGGGTGTCTTTCATACAGCTAAAGAAATGAGTCCTCTATACAAACAGAATTCCTACTTACTATCCATTATAAAGACACTGCTTTGAAGAATGGGAATCCATGGAATTAGCCACATTTAGGTTTTACTTTTTCCTTTTTTCCCTTTGGAGTGCTCTTTTGCTATTGTGGCCTTAGGCTGTGTATGAGGTTGACATTTACTGAGTACCAAGTTGACGCTGGGAGCTCTCCACCTCATCTATCTCCCCTGGACGATTTTGGAGCCACTCCATCTGCCAGGATGTTTTTCTCATTCCCATGAGCAGCTGCCTCTGCCAAGAACTAGCGTGAACCAAAATGGCTCCCTGGACAGGACCTGCAAACGAACATCTGTGAACAGACGGCAAAAGCTCAGACTTCATGATGTCACCATGGCTTCATGACACACCACCAGTCAGCTGATGGGAAGTGAGGGCTGAACAGAGAAGCCTTTGAAATGAGTGGGGAACATTTATTGGTCAGCTAGGATCAAGTTTTGCTGCAGTGGCTCACAAAAACAAATGTTGATGTCCTGTACTCCACATCCTTCATGGGATAGCTGTGGCTCTGTTCTGTATCACTGTGGTGGTGGTGGGGTGTGTGTGGCTGGGGATCGATCCCAGAGCCTCACACACGCTAGGCAAGTTCCACCACTGAGCTGCACCCCAGGCCTGTGCCATCTGTACTCTAGAACCCAGTCTGAAGGAACAGCTCCAATCTGGAATGTCCAATCTCAAAATAGAGGAAAGGCAGCAGACCCCAGATGGCTGTTAAACTTCTTGGAAGTCTATGTGTTATTTCCACTCAAGGTCCATTAAGCCACACACCCAAATATGATATGAAAGCGGGGGTGGTCTCCACGTGATAGGGCTCCCTGGGGAAAGGCCAGTGAGAATTTTTGAATAAGTATAAAATCTCCATCTTCCTTCATCAGAATCACTGCCTTTTAAGTTTTTTCTACATACAGTACAAAACAATCTGCTCCTCAAATCTAATCGTGGCATGAAGCACAAATCTAAGACTTCTAGTAGTCTTTATGTCATGTGTAGATGTGACTTCCCTTGACCCAGTGACCTATGAGAGAGAGAGAGAGAGAGAGAGAGAGAGAGAAAGAGAGAGAGAGGCACAGGGCACAGAGAGAGAACCGGTGGAACATGCCTGTAATCTCAGCTATTAGGCTGAGGCAGGAGGGAGAATTACAAGTTTGAAGCCAGTCTGGAAAAGTGAGCAAGAACCTGTCTCAAAAAAATTTTTTTTCAGGGCTTAGGATTTAGCTCAAGCTCAAGGACCCGAGTTCGATCCCCAGTACCAAAAAAACTTTTTTTTTCAAGAGCTGGGGATGTTGCTCAGTGGTAGAGCATTTGTGTTTGAGGTCCTGGGTTCGATCCTCAGTACCAAAAAAAAAGTTATCTGCATCCACCTCCCAAACATATACATATACATCCAACATATAAAGTAGAGCAAGGACAGGAGCACACTCCTGTTCAGAGGAAAGAATGAAAGAAACACAGCCAGTTACTGCTCTGTAATAATTCTAAGCTGTTGGGGAGATGCTGAGAAAGGCCCATAGTTCCTTAGTCCATTCTTCTCTGCGTCCTTGGTTCTGTCCTGTCCCGTTTATCCTCCTTCACCACCCTCAGAGGACGGCTTAGGTTCCTTCATGGCCGTAGAATTGTGGAGGCCCAGAGGTTATGTTAAGCCTTGAACACCCACAGTCAAGATTCAAGCAGGGAGCCGGGGATTTAGCTCAGTGGTTCTGCCGCCTGACTCGCAAGCAGAAGGACCCGGGTTGGATCCCCAGTACCAAAAAGAAAAGATACAAGCAGGGCCAGGCATGTAGCTCAGTGGCACTGCGCCTGCCTCACAAGGTCGAGTTTGGTCCCCGTACCAAAAAAAAGATACGAGCTGGTGGCTCTTTTTTGGGGGGTGTGATCCTCTTCAAATACTAGCTTATTTATTTGATTGTAGTCAGTTCCATAGGGCAACAGCCATAACCATAACTTTCCAGATCTCCCCTCTCCCTCTCCTCCTCTCTCCCCCTCCCCTCCCCCTCTCCCTCAGATTTTGCTAGGTTGCCAAGTTGCCCAGGGTGGGTTGAATTTGTGGTCCTCCTCCCTCAACTTCCTAGAGTGCTGGGATCACAGGCATGCATCACCAAACCCAGCTCAGACATACCTGTCTCTTTAGACTTAATTGTAAGCAGATTAAACCTACTAATTCCCTGGGGAGAACTAAACTGTTTATCTCTTTCCTCTAAATCATCTGGACTAATTGAAAGGCTTTGTTGGGAACCAATTTGATCTGCTCAAAAGATTTTTACAAAAGGCATAATTGTCACCAACTTGATATGGCCCTTGGCACAAAGATGAGTTTTAATCAAATTTTGTCACTTAAGGTCACTTTTGGGGGGGGTTGAGACAGGGTCTTGCTATGTAGCCCAGACTGGCCTTGAACTCAAAGTGATCCTCCTGCCTCAGCCTCCCAAGTGCTAGGATAACACTGGCTCTTGAGGATCTTCTCTGTCATATCCTTTACTACTTAAAAATGTAGATCACAGGCTGGAATTTAGCTCAGTGGTTCCGATGCCTGCCCCACAAATTCAAGGACTGAGTCTGATCCCCAGTACCCGAAAAAAAAATCAATTATTTTGCCTAAAGCCCTAGCCTCATTTGGTCATTATTATACAGTATTCTTAGTTATTCCCAGCTTACAGTTTAACCGGAGGCATAGTATGAGTCATCATATTCACCTCTTCCAATAATAGTTTTCTTACCAGCCACTGTTCAGTTCAAGGCCAATGCCACCTGTTTTAGGCTTTTTTTTTCAAGCATCCAATTTTGGGTATTAATTCTGTGATAGTTTTAAAAACCGTAGTGTGGTAACAAACAACCTCAGTCTATCAGTGGCCTACAGCAAGTAAGATATATTTCTCACATCATACATCACTTAACAGGTAAAGTACAACCCAGCTTTATGCCATTTTTATGCCTAAGCTATCTCAGAGGCGGGTTGGGGTTTTTTTGCTATCAGGGATCGAACTCATGACTCTGTACTTTCGAGGCAGGTGTGGTGTCCCTGAGCTAAATCCCTGACCCCAGTGTTTTATATTTCTACTCAGATTCCATTTGCCATAGCCAAGGCACAGAGCCAAGCTTCTATCATCAGGGTATGAATGTACAGTCTTCCTATAGCAGACACCCAGTGGAGAAAAACAGTGAATATTTGGAACAATAGTTCAATCAAGGGCCAGGGAGTTAGATCAGTGGTTCTGCTGCCTGCCTTTTTTTTTTTTTTGGTATTGGGGATCGAACTCGGGTCCTTGCACTTGCAAGACAAGCGGCAGAGCCACTGAACTAAATCCCCAGGTGTCCGCCGCCTGCCTTGTAAGCACAAGGTCCCAAGTTCAATCCTCAGTATATATAAAAAAAAAAATTTTTCAATGAACCCTGAGTTCAATCCCCTGTACCGGGAAAAAAAAAAAAAAAAGTTCAGTCAACCACAGGGGCATACCAGAAAAGCTAACATGTTCACGATGGAGCCATAATTCATATGTCTCGGTGCTGGGCAGCTGAGCCACAGTGGTACATGCATAGCTGTGCCATTGGGTGGCATAGAACAAGCTGCCTGATGGTGGCACATGCTGGGGGGAATATGTTAAACCCCAGCTCATTCACTCCTCCCTCTAAAACACACACACACACACACGCACACGCACACGCACACACACGTGCTGCAGGGATTTATTTCTACCACGTGACACCCACGTACATCTTAGCACAGGGTAAAGTCCTGACACGAGGGCAGACAATAGCTCCTAGGCAGGTCAGTGTAGCTAGACCTCCAACATGAACTATGCCAATTCCTTTTCTTGGGAATTTAAACTACAAGGTAACAGTTAGGGCTGGAAATTTAGCTCAGTGGTTTGACCGCCTGTCTCACAAGCGCAAGGACCCAAGTTCGATCCCCAGTACCAAAAAAAAAAAAAAAAAAAAAAAAATACTGAGTGACTGAGCTGCAGCTGACAGGTTGTAGCACAAGGTGGATATGGAAAAGCCACAGCTAGTCGATACCTGTCCAGGAAAGTGGAGCTGACAGCAGCCAAGCCAGGATTTCAGGGCAAAAATCCTCCTGCCTGAGGTCCTCAGTGAGGTGTTTCCCGCAGGGAAGAGTGTGCACAGGGGATGATGCTCCAGTGCACGGCTCCACTTGTTCCCCAGCCTGACAGGTCTGCTCTGAACTTGTCACTCACCTGTCCAGTCTTCCATGAGTCCCCAGAGGTTATAGGGGACTGCAAACTATTGAGCCCACTGGTGGTCCAAAGCCTCACTAACTGACCATCCAGCTACCTCTTCCTGGGGGACAGGGGAGCTCCGTGTCAGGGAGGCGCTGTCCGGCACGGCCGGAAGAAGGCACGCGTTGTACTTGGACATCCAGCTGTACAGATGGGGCACAGTGGATTTCCCCGAGTCCGCTTCAGATCCCATAGGTGCCTGGATTTTGCATTTCACTGTGAAAGCAGAGAGATGAGAAAGAGGACAGAGGAAGCCAACAGAGCTCCGTTGAGATGCAAGCTGCAGGGTAAGAAATGGAGAATCAGGGGCACCCAGAGCCCCAAGTCCAAATCAGTCTAGACTGGTGCTGAGGCGGGACTCTCCCAGCCCCACGCTTCCCCACAGGGTGGTCATCTGGACTGTGTGTGTACACTCCTGCAAATGAAGAGAGCTTTCCTTAAAGTGTCCAGCTCACTGCCCTGCCAGTCCCCCCATAAGCCCTTTACCCTCCCCGCCTCCTTTGGAAGTGTGATCTTGCCCGGGCGCCCTGGGATCCAACCACTTTCGGGTGCACGAGGAGGGACTTCTGGTGGCTCCGCATTAGCAGCTTCCTCTAAGGTCCGTTTAACACTGAGTGGGAGGATGGGCGGGAATAACTCCCCTGTGGCCCAATCCCGATGTTCCTCAGGAACAACCTAGGTCCGCTGGCCAATCCCGTTCCAGCTGCTGCCGTGACCACGCCCATCCTCTCCACCCAGCTGCTGGCGACCTCACCAGGCGCAGGCGGGTTAGCTGTCTTCCAGGCCAGGGGGCCACCCAGGGATGCGCCCCAGCGGGCCAGGGTGGGCTAGGCCTGGCCAGGGACCTGATCCCGCTCTCTTGCCACTTCCCAGCCCAGGTCCAGGAATGCACAAACCAGCCGAGTGGCATAGGCCTAGGCGGCTTGAATGCATCTCCCAGCCTCGGGGACCAGAGCGAAGCACCGCCCCCTGCAAGCAGGCCCGGAGCTGGCTCCTCTGAAGCCTGGCATCCTGGGGCAGCACCACGCTCCTCTCCAGAAAGTAGGCATCTGGACTGGCTCTTCCAATGCGGTGACAGCTACAACCCCAGGGCTGCGGATGCAGGCCGCGCTCCTCTACCGGCTCTCAGCCCGGAAGCTCCAAGGAGCCGGGGATGCTGCAGGGCGACTGCTCTAAGCAGAATGCTCACATCAAAGGCAGGGCCCCTGTCTGGTCACAGGGCCCGGCCTGCTGTTCCCTCTGCGCAGGCTCTTCTGGGGCCTCCTTGCATAACTGGCTCCTCCTCGTTTAACATTTCCAGTGAACACTGTCTCCTCTGAGACGAGACGTTCCCATCGCTGTGTGGCCCCGTTGCTTAGCGTCTTCCTCATGATGCCTCTTGCTCTTCGCCTCAGGAATGCCACTGACCTCAGGCGCAGACCCCGCCGTGTTCAGGGATGCATACTCACAGTGGCGGGACAGTGCTGAGCTGGGTGCCAGATGCCCCTGTCCCTCTCCACACCCCCATGGGACAGCGGAAAGGCAGGATGAGCCGCCTGTAGTCCTGCTGCTGAGAGCAGTCTGGACTGAGCTGGGGATGGGCGGGAACCTCGAGGCCCTTCGCCAGCCCCTCCAGGAACACACATGCACAGGGGTGCAAGCCTTTTCTTTAATTTTTTACAAAACCATGTGTCCCAACCAAATAGGACACTGCAGGCCCTCCCCCGGCAGTGGCCTGATGGGGAAGACCCCCATGAATGAGCAGCTGCCAACTCCAGAAGAGCCATTGGCCCCTGCACAGGGCCGGTGTGGGGACTGGGTCTGCTGGAGGCTCTGCCTGCCCCACAGCTGCTGGGAGGAAAGGCCAGGCCCTGGGGCACTGGTGCTCTCAGTACCTGCACAGGAAGGAGGAAGAGGAGGGTGTGAGGGAGCGAGAGGGCATGTAGGCGCAGGTGGGTGGGCCCATGCCTCACCGAGAACGTGTGCCGTCACCCAATTGCTGTGGTGATGCCAATGATGACTGCCAGGATGAGGACCGTGATGGAGACACAGATGATGATCATGACTTTCTTCTGCGGGAGAGGAGGGGTCAGGGGGATCACAGTGGTGCCAGGGGCCAGGGCCAGGGCCGGGGCTCACCTTCCTCGCCTTCTTCTGGTTCTCCAGGGCTAGCTTGACATGCTCCTGCCCGCGCTCCACGTAGTCTGCTGAGCTCAGGATGTTCTTCTCAATCCGGTTGATCATTTCCCCCTGCTCAGAGAATGGGTGGGGTTCAGGGAGGCCAGGGTGACCAGCCATGGAGGAAAAGCATCTTTGTCCGCGCCAGCCCACAAGACCGAAGGGCACTCCTGGTAGGAAAACCCACAGCAAGATCTGACAGGACCAGGTGGGACATAGGCTCCGACTCCTAGTGATGGCTTCTAGGCCCATTCAATCACATGGCCCCTGCTCCTCTTTCCTTTGCTCCATACAACCTGCATGTGCAGTGGCAGCCTTGAGCCAAGGGCCTCACATGGATGAGCCGTGTGCGTGTGCGTGTGTACTTGAGACAGGTCTCACTGTGTACCTCCGCCTCAGTCTCCCGAGGGCTGAGATTGCAGGCGTGCACACCCATGCCCAGAAGCTCACATCTTTTTCACAGATGAACTCTTGTCCCTCACAAATCTGTCTGAATTCACCCATTCTTCTAGGCTGGTCTCCAGCTGCTATGAAGCCCTGTCTGTCCCTGCCCCTGCTGGCAGTACCAGCCTTCAGTCCTGGCATTCCCACTGAAAGAGAGCCCTTTCCCAGGACTCCAGCTGCAAAGGGCACAGGCTGTAGAACTACAGAGATCAGCGCCTCCAGGATGGCCAGAAGTTTACCTCAGCCCCTCACCAGGGTTAGGAAAATGCCCCAGAGCCCCAATCATGGGCAGATTTTAGGACGCAGATTGATCCTAGGGAGCACTGTGCTAGGTCCCTGGCCCTTTCCGTCTTATTCTGAGACAGGGCCTTGCTAAGTTTCTCAAGACGCCTCAGATTTGTAATCCCCCTGCCTCAGCCTCCCAAGTAGCTGAGATCACAGGCATGTGCAATCACGCTTGGCTCTAGGGGACAGCTCTGACTGAAGTTCTTAGAAGCATAATGGTGGGTTCTGTCTGTAGAAGAGGAGCCAGGGTTGAGGCTGTGCCTGGGGTGGGCACAAGTTAGAGGCCACATGGAATGCTGTGTACGTGTCTAGGAGTGATTCTCTGGGCAGCTGTAGAGGGAGGCACAATACTGGGGACTGGGCTAAGCTGGAGTCAGGGCCACCTGGGGGCATGGCCAAGGGTGAAGGAGAGTTTGAGAGGGGAGGTCAGCCCCAGGTCATAGCTGAGGCTTCCGACTGCACAGCCTCCTCTCTGGGGGCTTCCTGGGGCACCCACCTGCATCTCCACCTCAGTGGCCAGAAAAGTGAAGATCTCATGAAGCTCACGGATGCTGCGTTCCAGCTGCTGGATCTCACTATGCCGAGCTGAGATCTCATTGAGGGCCTGTCGAGTCACCTGTGTGTCCTTCAGTATCTGGAGGTGTACAGGAGTGGGGGAACAGGTTGCAGGGAGGCTAGCAACAGGCTACAGTCCCTGTTGGGCTTCTTGGGGCAGCCCCCAGCCTAGGAGCGAGGTATGAGCCTGACGGTGACTCCAGGCATGCTCCTCAATCCCCTTCGGGGCCTCACTCTGCCCTCCACCAAGAGGCAAGAGGAAACCCAGGAGAGGGTGGTGGGCCTGGCCACTCACATTGGACACGAACACCTCGCTCTGCCCACTGTCCAGCATCTGCTCCAGTTCCTCATCTGACACCATTCCAGCATTGGCTGTGAAGGAAAAGGGAAGCTCGGAGCTGGCTCTGCACTACCTGGCCCATCCCAGAGGCTGGGGCTCCACTCACTGATCTTCAGCTGCCTGCGAATGCGCTCCACATTCTTCTCCCGGTACTCAGACTGCATGGAGTTGCACTTGTTGATGAGCTCCACAAACTGCTGGGACAGGACGCCGTGCTGGGGATGGAGAACATGGCATGGGCACCACAGGAGGACCCTTGCCCCTCTGGGCCTCAGCACCCCCAGGGTACAGGAAGCAAACGCTGGAGTTGTCAGGAGGTGCCTGCAGCCTCAGCCAGCTGGCAATTACCTTGTCGCGCTCCCTCACTTCTCGGAGTGGAAGCCAAAGCCTCCACAGGGTGTACATGGCCCTCCCTACATGGTCTGCTCTTGCCCTGTTACCACTCTGACCTTTCCTCTTCCCACTGTCCCTCCATCCAGTGGTCTCCTTATCCCTCCTGAACAAAGCCCGTGCCTACTGCAGGCCTCCAAACCCACTGCTTTTGCTGTCTAGAATACTCCATTCCCCACACACCTTCAAGTCTGTTCACCTCCTGAATGAAGCTTTCTCTCGCATATGTCTGTGTGTGTTTCTGTAGTACTGAGGATTAAACCTGGGGCCTTCACCCTGGCCTTCACAGTGGCTGAACTGCCCAGACTGGACTCAAACTTGGGACCCTCTTGGCTCAGTCTCTCAGGTGTGCACCGCCCTGCTTGGCTTATTCGTTTTCTGTGGTACTGAGGAATGGACCTTGTGCAAACTAAGGGAACATTCTACTGAGCTACACCCAGCCCCTCCCCCTTATTTAAATTGCAACCCTACCTTCTCTACCGCTTTTCTACTCCTTTATGTTCCTTAATAGTTACTGTGCTCTAAAATTAGTAACTCCTTTATTATGGTGATTGTCTCATCCCACTTGAATGGAAGTGCCTCAAGGATAGGGATATTTTCATCCAAAAAGGCTCTGGCATACAGTAGGCACTCAATGTATGTCTGCCAAACACCAGACTCGATGCCTGAATGGAGGTGTGCTCCTGTGCTGGAGGTCCCCCTGCTGCCCATGTGGAAGAGGACAACCGAGGTTCCCCCTGAAACACCCTCTCTAGGTCATTTTGTCTTAAGAGTTCCTTCTTTTCCCTGGTATTGGGGGGTGGATGCAGTCCTTTGCACTGAGCCAGCCCCTTTATTATTTTGAGAGAAGATCTTAATCAATTTCTAAGTTGCCCAGGCTGAATTTGAACTCATGATCCTCCTGCCTCAGACTCCCAGAGTGCTTGGATTACAGGCATGTGCCACCACGCCCACATTAGAGTATCTTATTTTTATTATTTTTTTTTATTAGTACATGTTTACAGGACATGATTACATTCTTCATGGGGAGATGGTACATGGACATAACACAACTTAATTTGCTTTACTTCTTCCTGTCCCTTCCCTGCCCCCTTAGAGTATCTTTTTTTTGAGTCAGGGTCTCACTCTGTTATCCCTCACTTTTTTTTTTTGGTACTGGGGATTGAACTCGGGACCTAGTGCTTGCGAGACAGGTGGAAGAACCACTGAGCTAAATCCCCGGCCCTCACTCTGTAATCCAGGCTGGCTTTGAATTCACTATGTAGCCCAGGCTGTCCTCGAACTCACAGCAATTCTCTTGTCTCAGCCTCCTGAGTGCTGGGTTAGAGTACCTTTCTAAGAGACATATCTCCTTTCCTGGGCTCAGCAGCATCCTCTCGAGAAGACCAAACCTCTCCATCTTCAGTCTGGGCTGTTTGCTGAGCTCTGGGCCCACCTTCTCCAACCCCAACCTCCAAGAACCCCAAACTACTCCTCAGTGGGCACCTGAGGGAGGGGGACAGGCAGATCACTTCAAACCTCCTTACTAAGATGTCACCCGGGGAAGTTTCTCTTCCTGATCTCTTGGATTCTGTGCCTAAGGCCAAAACACAGGCAGAAACCTGCCAAGACGTTTCTGACCTCTCTCTCCTTTCCTGGGCAGAGCCATTAGGCACCAAATCCCACGTAAGTAATGTCTTTGTCTCCTGCCCAAATTCCCCATCTCATCTCTTGGAAAGCACGTCTCCCACTGCCAAACTTAGGTCATGTCTGCAGACACAGCGGCTTCTCATTGAAAAGAGGAAAAGAAAGCAGGGTGTTACAGCGCAGTGCTCAATCAGAAGACCTGGGTTCTCCACCGTGAGCGAGTTCTTTCTTTTTCTGGCACTCAGCTTCCTCATTTGGAAAATCATCGGGTTGGAGTTGAGGATCTCATCAGACATCTACCATTTAATGACTTATGAAACACTTGCTGAAATTTCCCAGTTCTGGGAAAAACAGACCAACCTGGGTTTTTCTCATTCTCGTGTTGACAGAGTTATAATTTTCATCAGCTTCCTCCTTCTGAGGCTCTATGGCTGTGGGAAGACACAAGGGAAGTGGAGAAGAGGGCCTTGATCTCAGGCTTCTGAAAACAGGGCACGGGGCCAGGGGCACATCCCAGCTACAAAATAGGGAAGTTCTTGTCTCCATAAGATCTTCTGGGGAAATATAATTATAGAACGACTAAGGCTGCGGATGTAGCTCAGTGGTAAAGTGTGTGCTTGGTATGCACAAGGCCCTGGGTTTGATCCCCAATACCCCAATAAACAAATAAATGGACTAATGCTAAATCTCTGACAGGAGAAAATTTATTTTTCTTTGCATTCCATCAGTGGGTTCCCACGAGTATGAAGAGGTCTCCTAACACAAACCCCCATCTGTTTGCCCAAAGAATGCACATTGGGCAGCAAGAATTATGTAATTTGTTTCATTGTAAATAAAGGAACCTGAGAGGCAGCCTTGTGCTACGGAAAGTACCGTGCACTGGATGCCAGGGGACGGAGATTCTAGACACAGGCCTGCTGTGCGACCTGGATGTATTACTGGCCTCTCTGGGAAACGCACTCCACAGACAGAGCAGGTACAGGCCGGGACCCTAGGGAAGGATCTGTCCGAGGTCCTAGGAGCTCACCCTTCAGCTGGGCTCGGATCTCCCTCCCCAGCTGTTTGATCTCATCGCGCAGGTTCTGCAGGTCCTGCTTCATGCCTACACAAACAAGACTATGACTTCCACCAAAATCACAGCCCCAGGCTCAAGGAATCCACCCTGGCCACCACCTGCACAGAACTACGACCCCCGCAACCCAGCGGACTGAGCATGCGCGTGCCCAGGGTTCGGCTTACTCTCCTCGGGAAGGGGCGTGGCCAGGATGGTGACCTGCTGCTTCTCTAACTCCCGGACTTTGCTCTCCAACTTGACCATAGTCTGCCGAACTGTCTGGACCTAAGGAGGACGACCGAGAGGGCTGAGGGAGGGATGGGCTGCTCCAGAGCGCGCTGCTCCTTAGTCCTCCTGCCCCTCCAGAAGCCAGGCCAAGACCCCAGGCCCTTACCTTCTGGAAGAACTCATCGTCCGGGCTCCCCAGACGGGCCGTGCCCGGGTGCACCACCAGCGCGACTCGCTCCTTGTCCTCCTCGTCCGAGCTGTTGTCCCCCTGCCAGGCCCGGAGTCACTGGCACCACTTCCTTGCTGGGGCTCCCGCCTCGCAAGACCCACAGGCTTCCGGGATTTTCCTTACGCCTTCGGCCGCCCCTCCCTGCCCCAAGCCAGGAGTCCGGCTTCCAGCCCGTCCGCCCGCCCCAGACCTGCTCCCCCGGCCTCTCACCTGCCTCAGCTCGTGGGTCCTGTCCCGCATGGCGGCCCAAGCACCCTCTCGCCGGAGCCCGAGCCCCGAGGGCTGCCGATTCTAAGTTCGGACTCCCCGGACCCCACTCACACTGACATTGCCTTCCCTCATCCACCCTGCGGACCCCAACAACCCCGCGAGCCGCCAGAGGCCCCGCGCCTTGCAGTCAATGGGCAGGAGCCGACCTCGGCCCCTCGAAGCTCCACAGGTTGGAATTCCCTCTTCGGGCCCCCTCCCGCTCCCGCAGCCTCTGTACAGCCCCTCCGGCACGGTTCCGAGCATGCGCAGGAGAGCGCGTCTCTTCCTCGCCCGAGGGAAAGGCAGGGCCGGAAGCTGCGACGCCCCGAGCGGAAGCAAAGCTGCTGGGACGCAAGAGCCCGCCCTCTTCACCGAAACCGTCGCGTCCCGGGACGGAAATCTGACAGTTGCCAAAGGGGTGGGACTGCGTCATTCGGACGTAATCCACGAGGACGAAGTCTCACATCACCCCAGGCCGCCCCCGCGTCACGTGACCGCCGGGCCCCCTCCCGGCGGCACAGGAGGTGACTGTCACGTGCCCGGCTCTGTCGGCGCCTTGCGCGCAACACTGTCCCAGGCGCCCAGGCACCCCGACGTACCAGCTACGCCCCTGCGGTGCCGGCGAGGTGGGGCGCAGGGTGCTGACTACCCAGGGACCTGCGAGGCCGAGGATGGTGGACCCTTGCTGAATTCGCCTTCATTTCTTTTGGGTACGGGAGCGTGGGCAGACTGATGACTTAGAATTTGGGGCTGTCAGCTTTATGGGACTCTGAAAGCAGAAAATAATAAGAGCAAGTCTTCAGTGTTAGAATTGCAGGGTTTTGTGGGCACAGAATCTGGGGGAGGGAGGTGACCTCACCGAGGCCGAACTCCTCCTCCCGCACACTCCGGGCGCAGGCTCTGACAGGCAGCCAGCGTCCCGCGTGAGCGCCGCAGTCCCGCTGACTGCCCACCTTCGGCAGCTCCGGCTGAGGAGTGTTTGTATTATGCAGTGCGGATTGCTTCCCAGCCGTTTATGCCACCAGCCCCTACCTTGCACCTGGGTCTGGTTCTGAGTTAATCAAGTTCAGTACCCATCACATGATGGACCCTCACAAAATATTTGTGAACCTTAGTTTAGCCCTTTCATGTATCTGAGATAAAGCCCCTGGTTCCTTGGTCGGTCTTTAGACTTCAGGCTTTTTCTGTGCCATTTCCCTAACCCTTCCTCTCTAGACATTCACTTGTCTGATATTTATTGGGTACATAGAATGGGCCAGACAATGGCCCAGGGGCTGAAGGCACATCAGGGACTAACAGATGAAAATCCCCGCACTTGAGGAACTTAAATGAGTTCCCAAGTCACTCAGCAAGTCTCCGCATAGCCAAGAAGGAATATTAGTTCAGGATCCCAGGGCTTTTCCCCAGAGAACTCCTGTGAAGGTTCAAGCAAGGGAAGGAATGCCCCCTCTCTGGTATCCCCTGGTCAGGAGACCTGGATGCCTGTGCCTGAGTTGCTCTGGACTTCTGGAGAGCCACTTCCTGTCTCTGGACTTCAGTCTCCCATCTGTACAATGGGTGAGAGTAAGTGGGCAGAAAGACCACCCTTATCTATATGCCCTGCTCTAAAGTTGAGTGACAGCCAGGCATGGAGGTGCATGGCTGTAATCCCAGTACTCAGGAAGCTGACACAGGAGGATTGCTACAAGGCTAGCCTGGGCTACATAGCGAGACCTAGTCTCCAAAAGGAAATAAAGTTTAGTGATTGTGCAGCTGGAGACTGTCCCATGCTGTCTGATTCTCTGTGTGAGGCCTGGGTCCTTCTTTTCCCTTTACAACCCAGCTTGCCTGGGCTTTGGAAGGAGGGGTGAGGATGGTGCTCCCTGGTCAACGCACAGAGGGAATGCAGGTTGGAGGGCTTTTCAGGAGGCCAAGGTCTGCCGGGTCCCCTGACGACCATAGTTGTTCCATATTAGCTTCTGTCTCTCTAACTGCTGCTTCCCTCCTGCCTGCCTGTCTCTCTCATACCTGTCTCCGAGGGATACAGTGCAAGGGCTCTTGGAGACCTGACTCCTAGTCCTGCCTGTGATCTTGAGTAATTCATTGCTTTTCTATGGGAGTCAATTTCCCCATCTGAGAACATGGTCTGGCAATTTTTGCCTTTCCAAAGGTAAGATTTGGGCGATATCAAGAGAGATTGGAAAGCTGAATGTAGTAGCACACCTGTAATTTTAGCACTCTGGGAAGCTGAGGCAGGAAGATAGTAAGTTTGACCCCAGCCTGGGCAACTTCTAGAGAACCTGTTTAAAAATAAAAAGTAAAAAGGGCTGGGGATGAAGACCCAGTTCAGTCCCAGTATGGTGGAGGTGGTGATGGCAGGAGCCCTGGTGAGGGAGGACTGCTGAGGGTCCCCCTCTTGGCTTTTACTCCTGTGGGCTGAACTCTCTGGCCTCACCTGTGCCATCTGCCTCAGCCTCTCCACACGTTGCCTTCAAGGTTCCCAGTTGCAGTGTGGAGTTATTGACGCCTCTGTTAGCATCTCAGGACCTGGCTCGGGTGGGGCCCTCCACAACTGAGCCCTTTGTGCTGCCCAGGCTGTCTGAGCAGCCAGGAAGTCTGTGTTGAGTACAGTGGGTCTTGGGTGTGGAGGTTCTGGGTGTGTATACCCCTTCCAGTCTGCCTGGAGCTCAGACTCTGCCTGGTCCTGAGGCTTAGTGATCCATCCTGTCCCCTCCTTGCAGGTCTGATCTACCAGCACAGGAGCTAGATGACTGTGGCTGGGTCCCAGCTCTTTCCCGTATTAACTCTATGCAGCAGGCTACTTAACTATGCCAGAGCTCCCACGGGAAGAACAATAGTACCAAACTCAAGGGTTACTCTAAAAATTAGATGAGATGATACAAGTGAATGGAGCAGTGTCTGCTATGCAGTAGTGCTGTGCACATGTTTGCTGTTGTATGATAGTGATGGTGGTGATGACCAGTGGCTGGATCTCCGTGTTCCACCCGCACCTGGGGACTCGCCTCCATCTAGTGATGCCTGCTTCAGGCTCTCTGGGGAGGGCAGCCTACACGCCTGACCCGGCCTTCCTCCCTGTCGAGGGCCTCCCACACCTGGGGCTTGGGACTGCCTGCCGGCCTGTTGTTGTTCCTCTTCCCTGTCCCTGTTTTCTTTGTCCCCAGAAGCCAAAGATGTCCACACATGTCTCGTGCAAGGGCCTGCATTCACCCTATGGACAGCTCCGAGGCCATCTCTGTGGCGAGCCCCGTGGGCCATGGAGACGGCACCTGGTGGGCCTCATCTCATGAGCATGTGTTTTGGTTTGGTTTGGTTTTGGCAGGGTCTTGCTCTGTAATCCAGGATAGCCATGAACTCAATATGTAGCCCAGGCTGGCCTCAAACTCATAACGATCCTCCTGCCTCAGCCTCCTGAGAACTGGGACTACAGGTGTGCGCCACCATGCCCAACTCATGAGCATGTTTGAGCCCTGAATTTGACCATTCCCTAGAGTTCTGAGACTTTCCCCTCTTCAAACTCTACACACATACTCACACTTTTTCTTTTAGATCTAACTCATGGGGTTCCCACTTAGCTACATCCCACCCCTTTTTATTTTTATTTTTTCCCCCTTTTTATTTTTTATTTTGAGACAAGGTCTCCCTAGACTGGGCTTGAACTTGCAGTCCTCCTCCTTCAGCCTCCTAGAGTACTGGGATTAAAGACATGCCACCATGCCTGCGTTCTACACACAGTCTTGTGACTGATGTCCCTATGGTGGTCTCCGAGTCTGTGTCTTCACCCCAGACTTTCTCCTGAGCTCAGACCTCCAACTCTGTTGGCTTCTGAGAGGTCATGCAGACATCTTGAGCTCACCAGGTACCAAACAGCTCCACCACCTTTCCTCAGAAACCTCCTACACTAGCTTTTCTTCCTCCTGTGCTTCTTCCCCACATGGGTGACACTGGGTCACTCACACCAGTATTTTGACTTTGAATGTTCGAAGTGAAAGGGGTTGGGGTGTAGTAGCCCAGCTACACCTAGTGTGTTGCCTGGCATGGGCAAGACTTTGGGTTCAATCCCAGCCTGCAAAAAGAAAAGATAACAGACATGAAGTTTGTCAGGGTACATACCTCAAGAAAATAAGGAGAAAATCTTTCATGGCTCTTGGAGTGAGGAAGGCTATAAGAGAAAAGATTAATACATTTGTCTCAACTAGACATAGTGGTGCAAGGCCAGGGATTTAGCTCAGTGGTTTTGCCACCTGCTGTGCAAGCGCAAGGACCTGAGTTCGATCCCTGGTACCGCAAAAAAAAAAAAAAAAAAAAGACATAGTGGTGCATGCCTGTAATCTCAACACTCTGGGAGGCTGAGGCAGAAGGATTAAAAGTCAGACCCCAGTTTGGACAACTTAGTGATTTAGCAAAACCCTGTCACAAAATTTTAAAAATGTAAAAAAGACTAGGGATATAGCACATTGGGAAGGCCTGAGTTCAATCTCCAGTAGCCCCCCCCCCCGCCCCGAGTACATTTGTCTGTAAAACGTTCTGTGTATCCAAAACATCATAAGCAAAATCAAAAGGGCCGGGGATTTAGCTCAGTGGTTCTGCCACCTGCCTCTCAAGCACAAGGTCCGGAGTTTGATCCCCGGTACCAAAAAAAAAAAAATCAAAAGACAAACTAGGAAAGATATTTGCAATTCTTTTTTTTTTTTGATGTTTGCAATTCTTATCATATACAAACACCTAATCTCCCTACCAGTTAGATTTTCCATATATTGATAAGAGAGACCAGCAGTGTACAGGCAAAGAACATGGCGGGTCCGGCATGGTGGCTAACACCTAATCCCAGGACTCTGGGAGGCCGAGGCAAGAAGGCCGCAAGTTTGAGCTCAGCACGAGCGATTTGCCGACAGAGCAAGGCCCTGGTGAAAATTTAAAAATAAAAAGGGCAGGAGGAGGGGCCGGGGATGTAGCACAGTGGTTCCGGCACCTGCCTCATAAGCACAAGGTCCCGAGTTGGATGCCCTGTACCAAACAAAAAAGGGCTGGGAGGTGGCAGAGAAGGGCTGGGGGTGCTGCTCAGCATGAAGGGCCTGAGTTAAATCCCCAGTACTACAAAACAAAAAACAAACCATGAGGCCTTAAACATAGGCAGATGTCTTTTTTTCAGTACCAGGAATCAAACTCAGGACCTTGAGCATGCCAGGCAGGTGTGGTGCCACTGAGCTACATCCCCGGCCCTCAACTACTATTTTTTATTGATCATATTAGTTTAAGTCTGTAAGTTTGAAAGACACTTTTTGTGGTAAAGCAGGTACTTTCACACATTGCTGGTGGAATAGCAAAATGATACAACCCGGAAGATCATGCACGTGTGCTTGAACCAACAGTCCCACTTCTGAAACCCTAGAAGATCTTCCTGCTGGGTTAGTTAGTTACTGCTGCGTAAGAAATCACCCCCCAGATTTGGAGTGAATTACTGGACTAAAACTACCATTTACTGTTATTCCAGATTCTGAGGATGGCTGTGTTTTCCTGCTGGTCTGGCCTTGATTATGCAAGTGGCTCTAGTCAGCTGATGGCTCTGCTGGGGCTGGATGACCCATCACGGGCCCAGGAACACTCATGTGTGGGCTCTTGGCTAAGCTGGCGGGGTGGCTGACCCACTCTGTCCATGTGATCTTTTATCCTGGGCTTATTCACAGGACAGTGACCTCAGGGTTCCCCAAGGGCAGAGGAGGAAGCTGCAGTACCCTTGAGACCCTGCTCGGAGTCTACACATTACCTCCAATGTACTGCATTCAAAGAAGTCACAAGTCTATGCCAACTTCAAGGGGTGGGGAAATAGAATTTTAACTCACTACATCTATTTGTTTGTTTGTTTGATTGGTTGGTTTTTTGAGACAGGGTCTCCCTGTGTAGTTCAGGCTGAACTTGAACTCACCCTGACCCAGGCTAGCTTCAAACTCATACTGATCCTGTCTCAGCCTCCTGAGTGCTAGGATTACAGGCATGTGCCACCATGCCCAGCTTTACTACATCAGTATTTTTTATATTGTTTGCAATACCAGAAACTTGTCCATCAGTAGATACAAAGATTTGTCAAAAAGAATTAGGGTTGGATATAGTGATCCATGCCTGTAATCCTAGCTACTCAGGAGACTGAGTCAGGAGGATCACAAGTTCCAGTCTGGCTTGGACAACTTAGCAAGTGTTGTCTCAAAATAAAATAAATAAAAAGAGATGTGGGCCGGGGATTTAGCTCAGTGGTTCCTCTGCCTGCCTGGAAAGCACAAAGTCCCGAGTCCAATCCCTGGTACCAAAAAACCAAAAACAACCAAACTAAACCAAACAAAAAAGAGATGTAACTCAGTGCTCCCTCGGTTAACTCCCCAGTGCCCTCCCCTCCCAAAAGAATGAGAAACCTCACTAGGTAAAGGGCCAGGTGTGGTGGCACACACTAGGTATAAACATGAAATATTTGCTAAATATGAAGGTGCAGAATAAGTATATCATGTCTAGTGTGGCAAGGGAGAAAAGCTGTGTGCTCTATGCAGGGGAGCAGGTCAGGCTGGGGGCAGGCGCTCCCAGGAGGGCGGCTTTTCTCCTTGTTCCGGGCCTGCACTGTCCTATCCTCAAGACTAGAAGATGCGTTCTGACATGAATGTGCAAAGAAGGTGATGAAGACTCATGGGCACTGTAGCAGGTGAGGAGAAGCTGCCTGGTTTGAACACACACTAGCAGGCCAGAATATACCCCCAAGATAGGGCACTTTTGCATATGATATTGAAGGCAATTGCCAAGAAGCAGTTACAAGGAAAGCTGTCTGCCTTCCTGCTGTTTGCCAAAAAGCATGGCGTGTTTACACAGGTCCTCCTCCCTTCTCTACCGGAAGGACAAGTGGCGGGGAGAGCCTGCAGCTAGATTGCCTTGCACCCCAGTAATCACTGCACGGTGCTCCAGCCATCCTTGGGTCCCCGCTGCCTCGAGGACAGACTTATTAAGAATTGAGCTAATAGAGTACAGTTCAGTTTTGCTTTAATTAATAGATCTTTTTTTTGAACTGGTTTCAGGTTTACAGAAAAACTGAGCTGAAGGCATAGAGTCCTCATGATACCCCATCCAGCTTCTCCTGTTATTAACGTCTCGCATTAGTGTACTACATTTGTTTTTTTGTTGTTGTTGTTGTTTTTTTGGTACCAGGGATCGAACTCGGGTCCTTGCGCTTGCGAGGCAGGCGACGGAACCACTGGGCTAAATCCCCGGCCCTACATTTGTTACAATTGAGCAATCAGAAGTAATACATTACTAAAAAAAAAAAAAAAGAAGTAATACATTACTACTGGCTAAAGTCCATAGTTTATATTAGGTTTCATTCTTTGTGTTGTACGTTCTGTGGGTTTTGACAAATATATAAGGACTTGTATCCAACATAGTATCACACAGAATATCTGTACTGCCCTAAAAATCCCAATACTTCATTTTTTCATTCCTCTCCCAAGCCCTGGAGACCTTGTCTCCATAGTTTTGCCTTCTCCAGAATGTCATATACTTGAAATCACCCAGTATGCGGTCTTGGCAGATTGGCTTTCACATGACGATATGCACTTAACTTTCCTCCACGTCCTTTCATGGCTCGATAGTTCTTTGCAGTGCTGATTAGTATTCCATTATCTGGATGTATCACAGTTATTCATTCACCTACGGAAGCACATCTTGGTTGCTTCCAAGTTTGGGCAATTATTTAAAAAGTTGCAGGGCCAGGGATTTAGCTCAGTGGTTTCGCTGCCTGCTGTGCAAGTGCAAGGACTGGAATTTGATCCCCGGTACCAAAAAAAAAGGTTGCTATAAACTTTTCTTGGGGGGGTACTGGGGATTGAACTCAGGAACTTGTGCTTGTGAGGCAGGTGCGGGCAACACTGAGCTACATCCCTGGCCTGCTACAAACTTTTAAAAAGAGAAAAAAGGTGCATGTGTGTTTGCTTATATCCTCATGAAATCTTGAAAAGTTACATAAGAAACTAATATAACTTCCCTAGGGGTGGTTTGTGGGAACAAAATGGTTAGTACAGTTGTTAGAGTAAGAATTTTACTGCACACCTCTTACATTATTTCACTGTTTGAACCATATAAAAATATGGCCTAATTAAAGAAGGCCCGGTGTGATGCTGTGTACTCATAATCCTGCTTCTTGGGAGGCTGAGGCAAGAGCATTGTGAGTGCAAAGCCAGCTCGACAACTTAGCGAGACCCCATTGGGGAAAAAATAAAAGTAAAGGAGGGGGGGAGAGAAACCCTAGTGAAAGAATGGTAAGGAGAGCCTACAGGTGTAGTTCAGGGGCAAAAGCACAGGTGAGACATGGGTGTGATCCCTACCACTACCACCAAACACAAAAGCAAAAATGAAGTGGTACTCGGAGTAATTGTAAGTCAAGGGATATGTTTCATTCAGCTTGAGCGCTCCTCTAACAAAATCCCATGCACTGGAGAGGTCCACCATACACCACAGATGCTGTCTCTACCAACTCTAGAGACTGGTAAGTCCAAGATCAAGACCAAGGCGACGGCAGATTCACTTCCTGCAGAGGCCTCACTTCCTGGGTTCCAGAGGCCACCTTTCTGTTGTGTCAGCACAGGCGGACAGGAAGCTCTGGCCCCACTCTTTCTTGTAAGGACACTAATCTCATCATGGACACTCCACCTTCACATCTAAACCTAATTCCCTCCCAAAGGCTGAAGCTCCTAATATCCTCACGACTATTCGACTGTCAACATATAGATGGGGGGCCGGGGTTGTGAGCATTCCATCCATGACAGAATATCATCCTCAGGCCTTCCTTTTACAAAACTCCTGCCAGTGGCCACGTGCTGGGTCATCACAGATGTCTGTGGTGGCGTGTGCTGCATGGAGCACACATCGGAGGACACCATTCATGACCTGCGCATTGTGCATTTGAAGATGTGTTAGTTACAACTGTCAGGCCGAGCAGAGCATTGTGAGGAAGGGAGACCTTGGCTAGTTGGCAGAAAAGTGTGCTTCAGGACATGCAGTAGCTCCAGCTCTGTGAGGAATCACAGTGGGAGATCAGTGAGGAGTGGCCCCAGGCCAAAAATAACTAGGCTTACGAGGATGCCTGGAGGAGGAGATGAAACATTTACAGAGGAGATAGGATATAGAAGCTGGACGTGGAGGCACACACCTGAAATCCCAGCACTCTGGGAGGATGAGGCAGGGTAATCACAAGTTCTGAACCCAGCCTGGGCAATTCAGCAACTTAGCAAGACCCTGTCTCAAAATAAAAATAAAACGGGCTGGGGATGTAGCTCAGTGCGAAGGTTCTGGGTTCAATCCTCAGAGGAGGGGAGGGGCATGAAGAGATGGAATCTATCAGACAGGGATGCAGGCTGAAGGTATGAGGAGCAGTCAGGCCTAGGTCACCCTGGGTCTCCGGCTCAGTCTGTGTGTGCAGTTACGTTTGCTCCAATCTAGAAAGATTTTAGATAAGTTTCCTTTATAAGCCATGGCAACAAATTATCAGGAAATGTAAAAGAAAACACACCAATTGTGAATGTATAGCACCTAGAATACATCTAAAAGGACTGGGTTTTATTTGTTTTATTTTTTTATTTTTTTTTTGGTACCGGGGATTGAACTTGGGACCTTGCGCTTGAGAGGCAGGCGCTGGAACCACTGAGCTGAATCCCCGGCCCAGGACTGGGTTTTATTACACTGCCTCAGTCTCTCACGTAGCTGGGACTCATGTATGGCAATGTACCTGGCTGACATTTTTCTACTTTATTGAGAAACTGTAAGGAAAGTTCCAAGTTAGTGGATACACCATGTAAGTGGACAGGAAACTCAGTGTGGTGGGGCATCAGTTCCCTAATTATACCGCAGCAGCAGCACAGTCATCCGGTCTGCTGCGTGATGCTGACTCTGGCTCTGGTGGAGAATCGGCCTGGGTGAGCCCTCAGGGGAGCAGAAGCCAGTTAGCCAGGTCATGGTAGTTTTGGGATTTCTCTTTGGATTGATGGCAGCCTGTGCATCGAGCGTATCACTCACTCTTTGTCCCTTGGTTTCTTCGTTTGTCAGTGGAGGTAATGATTGCAGTAGGCTGAGGTAGTCATTGCGATGGAAAATGGGTCTGTACCAATAAAACCCCAAGGCAAAGCTTGGCATACAAAATTAGCTGTCTTCAGCCTGGTACAGTGGCTCACAACTGTAATCTTGGTTGAGAGGCTGAGGCAGGAGGATTGCAAGTTTTGCTACTGAGGGCACCCTGGGCAATTTAGCAAGACCTTGTCTAAAAATTTAAAAAAGAAAAAGGTTGAAGAATGTAGCTCAGTGGTTGAAAATTAGTTGTTGTTAATGCTATTCACATTATTAACATTATTTTCACTTTACAGGTTCTTGATGATTAGACTAGGCAGTGCGAATACTGAGGGGGGGGATATTCCCAGGGCTTAATGAGATCAAACCTGAATCCTGGATGGGACAGGAAGGGCCACGCACCAGAATATCAGCGCTCATTGAATCCTCCCTCCATGCCTGAGTAGTGGGTTTTAGGGCCATTTTACAGATTTGGAAACTAGGTCACTGGCCCCATGAGGACAGCACTTATGTTTGCTTTGTACACCACATCTCCAGCACCAGAGCATGGTCCTAGCATGGAGTCGTGCCTCAAGAAACACTGGCTAATGGAGAGGTTTTCACTTATTTGTCCCTGGACACAGCAGGTACAATGGGTCCTGTGGCATGGAGGAAGCAGAGATGAACTAGCTGGGTCCTTAAGCATAAGAAGCCAAGCATCCAGCATGTTGGATTTCTGCTTAAATTTCAAAACTAGGAGTAGAGAGTCTTCCTTAAGAACAGGTCCTCTGGGAAGCAAGACAACTGACTACAAAAATAAATCTCTGTTATATTAAATTGCTGATATTTGGGAGATGTGCATTACAATGAGAGCAAAAACTGTTCCCCAGTGTAAAAATGAACAACTGTCAGTTAAATGTGTAACTGTGCTTGCTGAGAAAGATACATTGTAACTGTAGTCAGTACTGTAATGCAAACTCACTAGAGAAAGGCCTCTCAGAAAGCCCTGTCAAACCTCCTGCTCCCCCTTCACTGCCCCTTTGCTTATGTAATTATGTTTAGATTGATGGCTGTTTCCCCGCTGATTACGGCTGCTGTTTCCCCCTCCCATGGAAACATAAAGATATAAAAATGAGAGTAAACTTCTGTTTGACGCTTTCAAGGTGATTCGAATCCCTGGAAGCCGCTGGCAATAAAGCTGATTTTTTTTTTTTGGTACCAGAGTTCGAACTCGGGACCTTGCGCTTACAAGGCAGGTAGCGGAACCACTGAGCTAAATCCCCAGCCCTAAAGCTGATTTTTGCTCCTACTCATGTGGTCAGTGGTCTGTCCAGAGACCCAAGTGGTCACGCTTCATTTGGTGAGCCAGCCAGGAGGTTTTGGGTCCATACAGCCACCCATGGCTGACTGCCTCCCCCCAGGCAAAGCAGTCCTACCAGCAGATGGCAAGCCCACAGACTTCTGAATCAAGGTAAGGTTGAGGGACCCCACTTTGAAGAGGAGATCCAAGGAGGAGTCTCCAAAAGAGGACTGATCACCCCGTGTGTTCCCAGAGTAACTGCCAGGGATCAGTGAACCGGAACACTTTAGGCTACTGGAAGCCGGGTTTGGCCACTGCTGTTGGTGGGTGGGAGTATTTGTTTGGTTAAGTCTGTGAGTGCTTATGTGTGAATGAGATGGACATCGCATTCCTGACTCCAGTCAGGGTGCACAGTGTCGGGCCAAGTGCAGAGTCCTAAACCGCAGTTCCAGGGCTACCTCACATGGCTTACGGCAGCACTGCAGTGATAGCCAGGCTCACTGGCTGCCAGTGCTAAGACAGCCTGAGATATCTCTGAGAGGAGACAGGCCAGGGATGGATGAAGGGCTTGGTGTCCTGTTTGTCATTCATTTCTGTGGGAGAAAACCTATGGGTGGGAACCATAGCAAAAACACTTTAAAAAGAGATTTACTGGAGATTATGGTCAAAAACTTACTCCAGGGAAACTCAAAACCCTTTATGAGATAAAATGACCATCCTTTCAGGTTGGATGGCCCCCATAAGAATCACTAAAAAAACCGACAAAAACCTTAGTCCAAAAAATGTGACTTATCAGGTTATTATAAAAACCCCCAGACACCCAGATCAGTTCTCTTATGTGGACTCAGAGTTACAACTAGTTGTTTGTCCACCTCCTTGGGTGAGGGAACCCCTCTCCTGAGTTCGGGTCGCCACAACAGCCCTCCCAACAGGCAAAGACCTGCCAAAGTTCCGTTCATTTTTGAGGGTGATCCAGATGATTTGGCCTGCGATGTATTGAGCGTCCTGCTCCTGGACCAACTTCCCCCTTACGGGCAGCAGATACCAGCCCCAGCTTCAGGACCCTCGGCACCTCCAGTGTCAGGCCCTTCAGTTCCAGGATGGCCCTGTGCCAGCTGTGTCCTCAGAGCCCCCTCTCCATTCTGACTCGCCTGCATATCTGGTCTGACCTCTGGTTTGGCCCCAAATTCCTGGTCCCTACTGCGACCCCGCTTCTTCCACAAGGCTTCATCGTGCTGAAACTCCCCAGACCTAATCGATACGAGAACGAACCACTCGATTATGACAGTCTCCACTGGGCCTCAGCCATAAGACAACTGACATCAAGGGGGCCTCAGGACAAACTAAGGCATAAGTCTTTTTCCAGGCATGGATTTGGGAAATCGGGGGCCACAAAGTGGTCCATCAGTTCTTGTATATGCCTGACTGTCCAGTTCCCCTCTTAGGGCCGAAATTGATTTTTTGGACAGAAAAATCCATTTTGAACTGCCACTTCCATGGTTGATCCTGGCCCTGACTGTCCCCAGAAAAAATAAAGGCTCCATGACCGGCCAATTCAGATGGCCCCCAAGGGGGATTGGGACTCCATCCAAAACTGGCCCTGGATGTGAACAAAAGACAATTTTGAGAGTTCTTAAGAACATCAGGTGGGGCAATCCAGTTTCCAGTCCCCCTTCTGTCTTTCTTAGGCAGAAGCTTTCTTTCTCCCAATAAATTTTTCCTACTCTAAAGAAAAAAAGAACATCAGGCTTTTGGGTCAGGGATTTAGCCCAGTGGCACCATGCCTGCCTCGCAAGCACAAGGTCCTGAGTTTGATCACTGGTACCAAAAAAAGAGAACATCAGGCTTTTATAAGATACGGATTCTTAACTATGCCATCCTAGCTAAGACCCTCTATAAAGCCACAAAGTGGGGAGAAATAAAACAGCCCCTCAGAAAGCTTCAGCACTCGGTCTCTCTGGCCTAAACAAACCTTTCACCTTAAGCCCTCAAATCAGGATGAAGTCTCTAACAACCTAAGCCCAGCTACCCTCCTTCCCCAGCTAAAAGGGCCCATACATGATTGTGAGGAGGCCATAGAACAGGTTTACTCCAGCCGGCAAAATCTGTGAGACCAACCTCTCCACTGGCCTTAATTGGAGTTCTTTGTGGACAGGAGTAGCCACATAGATGAGACTGGGAAACAGAGGGCTGGCTACGCAGCCCTAGAAGGGATTGTAGAGTCCCGATCACTACCCCAAGGGACTTCAGCTCAGAGGGCTGAGCTTATTGCCCTAACTCATGCATTAGAGTTAGGAAAAGGAAAGAAACTAAATGTCTACCCAGACTCCATGTTCACATTCCTGTGTGTGGTTTTTGGGGTTTATTTGGTACCAGGGATCAAACTCTGGACCTTGCGCTTGCGAGGCAGGCGGCGAAACCACTGAGCTAAATCCCCGGCCCAACGTTCACATTCTAACTCTACATGTACATGGGGCCCACCAAGAAAGAGTTACTTACAACAGAAAAAAAAAAAATATTCACAGGACATACTGTGACTCCTATAAGCAGTCTGGGCTCCTAAGAAAGTTACAGTAATCCACTACTGAGGACATCAAAAAGAAGGGTTCAAGGAACAGCTGGACAATGACAGGGCAGACCAAGAGGCCAAGGCCACAAGTTTATGGCCAGATGCCATGCTTTTTCCCTCGGTACCCTGGGGGGAAACAACGAGAAACCAGCGCACACCTCAGAGGAGATCCAATAGATATCTCAAGAGGGGGAAATTAAGAAAAAAGACAGATGGCCAGGGATTTAGCTCAGTGGTTCCGGCATCTGCCTTGCAAGCACAAGGTCCCAAGTTCGATCCCCAGTACCCCCCCCCCAAAAAAGAAGGAAAAAGACAGATGGTGCCAGCTTCCAGATGGCCAATTTGTGGTACCTTACATGTGGGGCCTCGATCAGTACAAGCTACACGTAAGACCACCCACCCAGGAAAAAAAATTAGAGGCTCTGTTCGACCGTTACTTCTACATCCCCCAATTGACATCCCTGACCAAACTGTCCGTGTATGACTTATGCTCAACATAATCCAAAGATAACATCAGGTGTCCCAGAGGGAGTCCAAAGGAGAGGGCCAGTGCCTTTTAAAGATATCCGAGTCAACTTCACAGAACTGCCCAAATGTAAAAGACTTCATTGCCCCTTGGTCATGGTCTGTACTTACTCCAACTGGGTAGAGACGTTCCCTTGTTGGACAGAAAAAGCCCAAGAAGTGACACGGAAACTGCTACAAAAAATCATCCCCTGCCATGGGCCTGCACTGAACATAGAGTCAGACAAGGGTCCTGCATTTGTGGCAGTAGCAGTCTAAGGGGTGGCAAAGGCATTGGGGAGTAATTGGAATTTACATGCGGCCTGTCGGCCCCAGAGCTCAGGAAAGGTAGAGGATAAATAGAACCCTAAAAGTGGGGTTAGAAAAACTCTGCCAAGAGGCTGGCCTAACCTGTGTCCAGGCCTTACCTATTGTGCTTCTCCACACACATTGCACTCCCCACAAGAGCACAGGCTGTTCACCCTCTGAGCTTCTGTTTGCCAGGGCACCCCTGTCCTGAGAGGACCAGAACACAGTATAGGGACAGTAGGAGAAGCTACCTTAGGAAGACAATTGATTGAGCTAGGAAAGCTCTCCCAAAAGATAACCTCTTGGGCCTTAGAAAGGGCCCCTGTTAGCATTTCTAGTCCACTCCACCCCTTCTCTCCAGGAGATTCAGTTTGGGTAAAGGACTGGAGACAAGGCAGCCTTAACCCCAAATGGAAGGGTCCATTAAGTCATTCTGACTACTCCCACAGCAGTCCAAGTAGAAGGAGTCCCCAGGTGGGTCCACCATAGTTGGGTGAAGAAGGCTGCGACACCAGAGTGGAGGTGTTTGCTCCAGAGACCCTCATCATGGCACCAAGATCATCCTGACTTGGAGGGAAACCAAGAAAAAGCCAGCAGAGGACATCAGCCCTGCTCCAGTCCCTCCGGGGCTGAGTAGGCTACGCACACAGAAGCCTGGGGACCCCGCCAAAGCCAGGACTGCATACCTTTGTTCCTAACTGACATGAGCTGTCATGCCTTGCTTTAAACTGTGTTAGGATTTCTTTCCCTGCTTTTTGCCATAGACTTTGCTGACACTACCCCAGCTGACGGAAATTGGGACAAAAAAAATGTCTGATAGTCCTCACCTTCCTTTTGTGGGTAGGATGTTTTACTGATATTAGTTGCTTTTATTAAGGGTCTTATCTCCTCCACTCCAGGAGTGACATCCGGGGGAGTAATTCCTACAGGGGAACCAGCAGCTGTGACCCCTGCCTGCATGTCACTCGGACAGGAGCTTCTGTTAGACTATTTTGCTTTTCCATACTTACTATGTTTATAAAGAGAGGTCATAAAAACCTGCACCCTAATTTGACTACGGATAAGATCTGTAAGCCTAAAGATGGTACCCCACCCATTTGCTTTAACCCAAAAATAAGAACTGCTTGAGAGTTTAAAATCCCAAGTGTGGGCCGGGGATTTAGCTCAGTGGTTTCGCCACCTGCTGTGCAAGCGCAAGGACCCAAGTTTGATCCCCGGTACCAAAAAAAAAAAAAAAAAAAAAAAATCCCAAGTGTGTCTCACACCAGAGACAAATTGAGATCCTTGATAAATAAAACCACAAAATTAAGGCCTGGAGAGCTAATTTTTTTTGATGCCTCGGCAGCTATCAATTTCACCTTTAAAGCTAATCAAATGGGGCCAGGGATTTAGCTCAGTGGTTTCGGCGCCTGCCTCACAAGTGCAAGGTCCTGAGTTCGATCTCCGGTGCCAAAAACAAAAGCTAATCAAATGTTTCCCCCTAGGTATGGAATGATCCACTTTCCTTTCATGTCATGCGGGGGCACACACTGGGAAAAAAGTATAGCAATAATGACAAGCATATATGTGTCTGGAAAAATAACCTATGGGATTGGTGTAGATCCACCACCAGCCAGTGGTTGCTCCTATTATCTTATGTGAAATGGGGCACCTGGCGGACAGTTTTCTCCTTCAAAGAAACAGAGACCCTCAGCCCCTTGTGGCCCCAGGGTCTGTAATCCAGTCACTGTCAATATCAGAGACCCCAGGACCCAAAGTAGGAGGAGGACAAAGACTTTAGACTACAGATAAACGGGTGAGGTTATGACCCTGAGACACTGACCCACATCAGGAGGTGTGCTTTTGCCCTAGCCAACCTCCAGTTTCAGACTCTTTCATTCCTTCTATAGAGATGGTCCAACCTCTGCCACAGGTTCCTATGGTGACCCAAAACCTGTTCATGGGTCTAACAAAAAACATGGCCCACTCACTAAATGTCACCTCATGCTATGTGTGTGGAGGAACTCTGATGGGGGATCAATGGCCATGGGAGACAAAAACATGGGATCCCACCAAAAAGAACACAGAGTGGTGGGAAAATAAAACATTAACCCCTTGGCTCAATTTCTTAATCTGAGCCTAGGATAGAAAAACCTATCTGCCTCCATCCACTAGTCAGCCCCTAAAAGATTATATTGCATATGCAGAAACAGGGCATATGCCAACTTCCCTATAATTGGGAAAAAGCAGAAAAACGCAAGAGGTAGCCCATGTACCAGTCCAGGCCTGGAAAGGGTGGGATGCCAGAGAAGTGTTTAAAAGATGGTTCTCAGCTCTAGGGGCTTTAGGACAATGATAGAAAGGTTTATCGCTGTTACTGGAATCTGCTCACTTATCCCTTGCTTGATACCCATAGTGATCAGGGCTCTGCACACCATGACAGAGACCACTGTAGAACGGAAAACACCCTCCAAGGTCTTATGGGCTAAAGGATATCAGTCTATAAAAAGTTTATGCAGACAGATTTTGATAATAAAAGTTGATATAAAAAGTGAGGCTCTTCAATCAGAGCCTCAAAGGGGGAAACGAGCAAAAACTGTCCCCCAGTGTAAAAATGGACAACTATGGGTTAACTGTGTAACTGTGCTTGCTGAGAAAGATACATTGTAACTGTAGTCACTACTGTAATGCAAACTCACTAGAGCAAGGCATCTCAGAAAGCCCTGCCAAACCTCCTGCTCCCCCTTCATTTTTTTTCTTTTTCTTTTTTGGTACCGGAGATCGAACTCGGGACCTCGCGCTTGCGAGGCAGGCGCTGGAACCACTGAGCTAAATCCCTGGCCCTCCTGCTCCCCTTCACTGCCCCTTTGCTTATGTAATTATGTTTAGATTGATGGCTGTTTCCCCAGTGATTACAGCTGCTGTTTCCCACTCCCATAGAAACTCAAGGATATAAAAATGAGAGTAAACTTAAGGATATAAAAATGAGAGTAAACTTCTGTTTGACGCTTTCAAGGTGATTCGAATCCCTGGAAGCTGCCGGCAATAAAGCTGATTTTGCTCCTACTTGTGTGGTTGGTGGTCTGTCCGGAGACCACCAAGTGGTCACATTCCAACACAGCATAAGCCAGCCTAGCCTACCTAATATGCTATGATTCCCCAATATGAAAACAAGAATTGTGAGAGGTATTTCCTAAAAACCCAGATTCCAGGCTGAATCTACTGAATCAGAATTTGTGGTAAAGAGGCCCAGTAATCTGTATATTTAAGAGGCTTTCCCTCCATCTTCAGGAGTGAAGAAATCTGCAGCAGCTCAACTTGAAAAGACATGAAGGGGAAGAAGGTCCCAGAGGACAGGAGCAACAGGAGGAAAGGCATGGAGGTGAGAAAATGCAAGGAACGCCGGGCTGGGTGGGCACACCTGTGATCCCAGCACTCAGTAGGCTGAGGCAGGAAGATCGCTGCAAGTTCAAGGCCAGCCTGGGCTACAAAGCAAGACCCTGTCTCAAAAAAATAGAAAATGCAGAGAATGATTTGGGAGTAGAATCGCAGGGTGCATGAGAAACAGTGGCCCGTGCTAAAGTAGAAAGCCATGTTAGGAAGTCTGGGCTTTGTCTACAGGGACTGCCTCAATTTTACATTTTTGTTTTGTTTTGTTTGGTCCCGGGGATCAAACTCAGAACCTTGCACCTTCGACGCAGGGGGTAGAACCACTGAGCTAAATCCCCGGCCTCAGTTTGATACTTGAGAATGCGTAGGAAACCGCTGCATGATTCAGGCTCACCTTGCAAGGTTGTCTGTGAGATCTGAAGCGATAGGTCAAAGTCATGGGGTACAGGTTTTGCCTGCCATATTCGAAGCCTTGGGTTCCATGGCCAGCACTACGAAAACAACAAACCAGCATTAAGATCACTGGACAACAATGGAAATCACCCTTGTCCTGACACCACACGGTCTGTGTCCATCTTCAGAGCCACAGCCAGGTCTGAGTTGTGCACCTTTCACTCATTCATTCATTCACCAAATACTGAGCACCTGCTATGTTCCACAGAGGCTGCCACTGGAGAACTGGCAATGAACAAAACAGATGACAGTCTCCGCCTTCAGAGAGTTTCTTTTCTTTCTTTCTTTTTTTTTAGACAGAATCTCGTTAAGTAGCCCAGGCTCCTGGTGATCCTGCCTCGGCCTCTCGAATGCTGGGACTACAGGCATGCGCCACAGTGCCTGGCCCGTGGAGTTAATTTTCATTGTCTTTATGCCTGGGTAAAGGTGTAAAGAGATACACCATTCATTCATTCATTCATTCATTCAGATTCTTAGCCAACGGGCCGAGGATTTAGCTGAGTGGTTTCGCTGCCTGCTGTGCAAGCGCAAGGACCTGAGTTCGATCCCCAGTACCAAAAAAAAAAAAAAGCAGATTCTTAGCCAGCAACTACTTTGTGCAAGCAGACACTAGTCAGCCCACCTTAGGCTGGTGGGGAAGCAGGCTCAGCCTGCTTGTAGCGAGGCTGTCTGGTGTCTGCCTGCCCAGACTGTGGGCCTTGAAGGATGAAAAGTCTGTCACAAAGCTCAGCCGTATTCCAGGCAGAGCAAAGCGGTAGTGAGGTGTCTGGAGGTGCCTGGAGTCCGTGGTTCGTCGCCATGATTAAGGACAAGGTCCATGGTATGGGGACAGCGGAGGAGAGAAGAGGCGACAGTGGGAGTCAAAGTCAGAGCAGGCGGTCAAGGGTCGGGGCGGTGATAGCAAAGGGTGTTAAATCTATCATGTTTATTTGGGGACAGTGACCCTAGGGGTCAGGAAGGAGGGTGGATATGAAGGAAAGGAGCCTCAAGTTGGGAGACCAGGGAGGAAACTGTCCTGGACGGCACGGCCCCAGGAGCCAGCTCTGGATGTGGCAGCTGAGAGAGGAGCTCTAGCTGTGGTTTTAGGAGTGGACTCCGCGATCAAAAGCTGCAGACGAGAGTCTTCCTGTGAACACCTGGACACGTTACCTAACCACCCAAGGTCCCTGATCTGTACCTTGGGATAATAACAGCAGTCGCTGCTGTGAGCTCAGAGGGTTTACAGGAGCTACCAGTGTCTTGGGTGACACATGGAGGCTGCTCTGAACATGGGAGCGGTATTATGATGGGGAAGAAGTCAACGACAGCCTTGCGTTGGCAGTGAGTGGCTGAGCGGACAGAGCACAGAGGAGCAGCACCGTAGGGAGGCCCGGCCAGCATGGTGTTGGGGCCCCAGAAGGGGCCCGGCCTTGTTCACCACAGGTATGGATCTGCTTGCGTCTCTGACAGCGTGCCTTGTCTCTGTGTTCCTGGTGTCCAGCTCAGACACAGTAGAAGCTTTCTTCTCGTTTTTTCTCTTTTTAAGGACTTTCTCAGAGGGGAGGAATATGAATTGCAGAGACAGATGTGGATACTGAAGGCATGCAGGTGCAGAAAGGTGCATGTAGAGAAAGTGGAGACCCTGGGAGAGAGTACAGGGGCACTGAGGTTGAAGGGTTCTAGGAGAAAGGAGTGGCCTGGAAAGAGGATGGAAGACAAGAGCCAGAGTTTGGGGGCAGCAGGCAGGCAGGGAGTCAAGGAGGGGACGGTTTCGGACAACAGAGGTCATTGGGGTCAAGTGCTGCTGAAAGGTCAAAGAGGAGAGGGGCTGAGCAGTGGGTGATGAATCTGGTATCAAGCAGCTGGCTGGGTACTTAGCAAAAGCACAGTCCCCCATCAGGGGCCAGAGGCCCATTGCTGGGGCAGGGAGAGGATGAGGAGATGGGAGGAAAGGGAAGAGCATGCAGGGTAACTCGGACCTTCCAGGGCTCCCGATTTGCTCTCCCAAACATTTTTCTTTCCTTCTGCCTACTAGGGATAGAACCCAGGGCCTGGCATGGGCTAAGCAAGTGCTCTATCACTTCGCTACCTCCCTGGCCCCAGACAAATTTCATTTTTAACCGTCAGAGCCACCTCAAGACGGCCAGCGGTCCTGTCGGGGCACCTTGTCCCTGGAGGGGCAGGCAGAACTCCCAGACCCAGCACTGCCGGGCTCGCGCGTAGGTTGAGGAAGGCCGTGCCAATAAGCCCTACATCCTTCTCAGCAAGCGACTGGCTGGTTCCTCTCATCAAAAAGCCGCGCGGAGGGTCAGTCTGTATCCCCAGTGTCCAGAGAGCCAGCCTCCTTCAGGGACACTCGCACGGCGGTGGTCGCGCGGCTCCTACCGAGGCGGGCGCGAAACAATCTGTGCGCATCTCTGGGTGTAAGGGACCGCACGCCCTCCCTGGCCCCCGCCTCTGCCCGCCTCCCGCGCGCCCCTCGCGGACTACAAGCCCCAGGCGCCCCCGGCCCGGCTGCGCATGCCCCCTGCCTCCGCCGCGCTCCCGCCCCCCCCCACGCGCGCCCGCGCCCGCGCCCGCGCCCGCATCCCTCATCCCGCGGGTGCCGCAGCCGCATCGCCACCGCAGCCCGGCGGAGCGGATCGGAGCGGAGCGGCCTCTGCCCGGCCCCGCCTCGCCCACAGGACCCCTCGTGACCCGGCCGCCCCGGGCGCCCCAGACCCGGCCTGCAGCACCGCGGTGGGAAGCAGGGAGCAGCGGCGGAGGCCGAGGCCGAGGAGGGGGAGGAGCCGTCGCAGGATGAAGGATCGGACTCAGGAGCTGCGGAGTGTGAGCCTCCGGGGGAGGTGGGGCGGGACCCAGGAGGTGGGGAGCGCGCGGGGGCGCGGAGCACGAGGCGGCGGGAGTCGGCGGGACCGAGCGGCGTCTCCCCCTCTCCGGGCGAGCGCTCCCGGGAGGAGGGGCGGGCTGCCGACGGGAGGGTGCGGCGCTGACCGGCCAGGCCGCGTCTCGGGACCCAGGTTCGGGTGCTGCGGGAGGGCACAGCTGAGACTGAGCCAGCGCCGGGCAGTGAATGAAAGTGTGCGTGTGTCCGTGTGTGCACTCGCATGTCGGCCCCACGGGAGGGAAGCGGCGGCCCCGGAGACCGGCGGGGGGCCGAGGCCCGGGTGGGTGACCCCGGTGGGAGGAGAGGGGGACCACGCTCCCCGGGAACTGGGGCCCCGAGCGCCCGGCAGGCCCGGGCCGCAGGCCGAGGGGGAGGCCGAGGAGGAGGCGGGCAGCTGGGTGTCGGGAGGGGGGCGGCCCGCGGTGCACGGGCAGCTGTCTTCGGAGGGGCTGGGGAAGGGACTCGGGCGGGAATGGCTGGGGAGGCGGGGAGGATGCTGGAGCATTGCAGAAGCGAGGGAGGAGGCAGAGCTGGCCACTTGCTGTGTGTGTAATCGCCCTGTGCTGTTTCTCCACCAAAGTACCGGCCGCGGCCAGCGGCCAGTGTCCTCGCACCGGGTCTCTACCAGCAGCCTGCTGGGTGTTACCCCACTTGACGGGTAGGGAAACTGAGGTTCAGAGATGAGAAGGGACTTGCCCAAGGTCATCAAGCAAATGGGGGAACAGGCTGGAATCTGAGTCTCCCATCTGCTGAATCAGTGTGGGTCTGCTTTTCTTGCCTTAACTAGAAGTCTTGACACTAGAGGTAAAGAGCAATCTTTGGAGAGACCCCTGTATTTGGGGGTGGGGACACAACCTGGAGCCAAGTGATAGCCGTCTCTGCCTTCTCTGGGGAGACAAGCTAGCAAGTAAGAAAGAAAGGAAGGTAGAAGGAGGGAATTGGAAGGTTTATTTTCATTTGTTTGTTTTTTATGGTACTAGACATTGAACCCGGGGTCTTGGTACTGAGCTACATCCCCACCCAGTGTTTTTCTTTTCTTTTTTTTTCGTTTTCGTTTTGAAACAGGGTTTTGCTAAGTTGCGTGGGGTAGCCCTGAACTCATAATTCTCTTGGCTCCCAGAATGCACCTGGGATCCCAGGCATGCATCTGATTAGATTTATTTCTTAACTTTTACTGCATATATACTCAGGCAAAAAGGAAATAATAACCAACACTATTTTGAGCATTTTATACATGTAAATCATTGACTTGGGTGTGGTGGTGCACACCTGTGATCCCAGCGCTCAGGAGACTGAGGCAGGAGGATCGCTGTAAGTGCAAGGCCAGCCTGGGGTACACAGTGAGACACCGTCTCAGAACAAACAAAATCAGTCAGTCATTTTGATCCTCTCAAGTATGAGGCTGGTGCTAGTATTCTCTCTCTCTCTCTCTCTCTCTCTCTCTCTCTCTCTCTCTCTCTCTCTCTCTCTTTGGTACTGGGAGTTGAACTCAGGGCCTCGTGCTTGCCAGGCAGACGCTGTGCCCCTGAGCTACGTCCCCCGCCCAGTATTAGCTCATTTTATAGATAAGGAAACCAGAAAGGTTAAGTAACTTGACCAAAGTCACACAGCAGAAAAAGGGAGGGGAGGGGTGCCAAGGGTGGGAGCTCCCTGAGGGGCCAGGGTGCCTGTCCAGAGGTTTGGGCACTGCTGGCAGGGCTGCCGGGGATTGGGGGGGGAGAGGCCGGAGGGGGCTGAACGCTGCTGGCTTTGGTGTTAGTCACAGACAGCTCAGGGAGGGTGGAAATTTGGGAGGGGGCAGAAAGAAGCTGCCAGATGCAAGAAGCAAGTAAGGGTCTCCCTGCCAGGGCTCAGGGTGGGGGCTGGGGGCCGGTGTGGGGAGCCCAGAGGAGCTCTCTGAGATGGAAAGAAGCCTGCTGGGCCTGTTTGTCTTTCCAGCAGGGCCCCCATCCCAGTGGTGGCTACGTCTGCTGACCACACAGTTATGGCGGGCACAGATTTGGGACCCAGACCGTCTGGGCTCAAACCCTCACTGTGCTCCTTCCTGTGTGACCTGGGGCAGGCACCTTACCCTGGTCTGGCCCAGCCTTCCTTCCTGTGTGTGCTGGGAGCAATGTGAGGACCTGATCCGAGCTGTCCTGAGTGGGATTAAGAGTAGTCCGAGCACAGAGTGCCGGCTCCCTGCAGCTGGCTCTTCGAGGACTCCATGTTGCTCTTGAGCCTCGCTTAGGCCCCTGAGGTGGGCAGGATGTGACCCCTGATTTATTTTGGGGTTAACTGAAGACCAGTGGGAAAAAGAAAGCTGACTTGCTGAAGGTGACACAGCTCTTACTGGCAGAGCTGGGGTCCAACCAGGGTTTCTGTCTCCAGCTCACCAAGTGTCCTGAGCTGGAAACTGGGAGGCCCTGGGCTGGTCCTGCTGGGGAGTTGGAGTAAGCAAGCCTGGGCTGGAGAGCAGAGGGGAGTGAATGGGCCAGAGGAAGCAGAGCGGGAGCGAGGCCAGGAGAGGACACAGGGACAGGCAGGGGAAAGCAGGAGGGGTGGGGTTTCAGCTGCACGGAGCTTCTGTCTGCCTCTCAAGCATATCAGACACATTATACCCTTCTTCAGAGTCTTTGCCCTTGTTTCCTTTGCTCAGAACACTGTTCCTTCCCCCCTAGAATGCTGTTCCCTCTGCCTCATATTCAGTTCCCTCCACACTGTAGTGCAGTGACTCTTCAGGACTCAGCGCAAATGTCAGAAAGGCCTTCCCTAACCCGCCATGTGGCCTGGCATGCTGGTGCACACCCTGGAATCCCAGCACTTGGGAGGCTGAGACAGGATGATTGCTGTGAGTGTGAGGTCAGCAGACAGTACACAGCGAGTCTGGTCTCAAAAACAAAACAACAGAAAACCCAAACTAACCACCCATGGGAAGCCTCCCCACACCTGCTTCTGGTCTCTGCTTCCTGTCCCTCCTGCCATCGGCACCTTGGGGCTCTCTCTCCCATCTCACTGCCAGTCCTGTTCGCCACTACATTCCTGGCTCACCGGGAGGGTGGTGCAGAAGGCAAGGAGAGGCGACAGATGGACTAGGCGGCTGCTGCCTGCACCCAGGAGCGAGGGTGAGTGTGTGTCAGTGTGCCCGGGCACTCGTGTGCTCACACACGCCCCCTGTGACTTCCCCACCGCCCAGTTCCATCTTGGTCGCCATCTGTCTCTCTGGTCACTCACTCGCTGGCTCCGGTTGGCTCTCTCCTCTTCCCATTTGGGAATCTGCCCTTGTCCTCTACACACGCACACGCACAGGAGGGATGTGTCTCCAGGTGCCAGCCTGGCCTGTGAGGGGCCTGCAAGGCGGCTCCAGGAGGTGTTTGCTGCTACCACCTGCAGCCCTCATAAGCATGTGAGCAGCCGTGGGCAGCCAGGAGCAGAGGGCTGGGTCCAGCCCTAGGCATAGCCACCCCCTGGCCCGTGGCTGGGCCCTCCTGGGCAGGTTACTCACTTGCGGCAAACCTCATCTGTCAAACGGGGTGAGAGCAGAACCTGCCGCGGGAGGCCCTGAGGATCCTAGCAGACACAAAGCCCGGGTGCCTGTCTCTACCTCCCCACCCTTCATGGTGGGACAGACAGATCATCCGCCATAGCCCAGTGGGCACATTTGATCCTCTTCCTGGGGTCTCCTTTGCCCACGCCTGCCCGCCTGCTTGCTCTGTCTCTCGCCATCGGTCTCTCTCGCTCTTTCTCTCTCTCTCTCTGGTACTGGAGAGTGAACACGGAGCTGCAGTTCCAGTCCTTTTTTTTTTTTTTTTTTTGGTACTGGAGATCGAACTCAGGTCCTTGCACTTGCAAGGCAGGCAGCGAAACCACTGAGCTAAATCCTCGGCCCTCCCAGTCCTTTTTTAAAAGAAATTTTTAGCCAAGTGTGGTGGCACATGCCTGCGATCCCAGCACTCGGTGGGCTGAGGCAGGAGGCCAGCCTGGGTTACATGGCGATGTTTTTGTTCATTTTGGAGCCGGGGTCTCAGTGGATCCTCGCAATCGTCCTGCCTTGGCCTGCCAGGGTTCTGTTACAAGGCTGTGCCTGACTTCTCTCAGGCTGTCCGACTTCTTCCAGGAATGGGGGCTGTGCTCATGTCAAACCCACGCACCTCAGAGCAGGAAGGGTGTGTGCCGAACGCTTGCCTTGGGCCTGCGAACCTCCCACAGGAGGGTCCAGCGCCCAGAGTGCTGCCTCCAGTCAGAGCAAGGCCGGCAGAGGCAGGAGGCCTGGCTTCCTGTCTGGGCCCTGGGCTCTTCCTACAGCCTTGGCCCCTCTGACAGCTCTCTGCCCTGGCTGTGGAGCGCAGAAGCACTGAGTACACCACAGGGTGGGCCCTTTGGGACCAGGCAGGGACAGAGGGACTCCCATCCAGCAGCAGGATGGGTGGAAAAGCCTGGGATTCAGCAGTCCTGGGTTCAAATTCCACCTCTGCCTTTATTTTCTGTGGCGCCGTAGGCAGGTCAGGCAAGCCTTCTGAGCTCTCCTCGTGTGTACCCTGGGATGGGCAGGAGGTGACAGCCCCACTGAGCGTGTTCTTTGCAGCATGAGGCACTTCCCCTGGTCTCTGCATTATGTCCTCTTGCCCTCCACATGGGTTGGACATTACTGCCACAGCAAATGCACAGACCGACGCCCAGAGAGGAGTCAAATTGTCTGAAACTGCTCATCCGAGGCTGATTTTCTTTTTCTTTCTTTCTTTTTTTTTTTGAGACAGGGTCTCACTGTGTAGCCCAGGCTGACCTCAGACTTACCAGGATCCTCCTGCCTCAGCCCCCTGAGTGCTGGGGTCACAGGCATGTGCCACCACACCCGGCCATGGTCTTGTTCTTTTACCTCTGTCTGTCTCAGTTTCCCTGTCTACAAAAGGGTTTATAAGCTGGGCGTGATGACACAGCCTGTAATCCCATCACTGGGGGGGCTGAAGCAGGAGGATCTCAGTGAGTTCAAGGCCAGCCTGGGCCACATAGCAAGACCGTGTCTCAAACACCAAACCAAAAAATAGATGGGGCTTATAATAATCCCTACCTCACGGCTGTAAGCATGAAATGGATAAATATATATGCAGAGTCCATAAAGCAGCTCATGGCACATTGTAAAACATATTTAAATGTTTGCCATAATTGCCATTAGGTTGGCCAGTGGCCCTTACAGAGTCTTAATGAAGCTTAAAAGAGATAGCAAGAGGGCAGGCGCACTGAGTGATGGCAGTTTGCTCGGTTTCGGGGCTCAGGCCTCTCTCTCCCTGACTCCCTGAGCGGGCTGGGCAGGAGCCAGCCTGGAGGAAGTGGGCAGGGGGCCGACAGTCCTGGGTGCCCAGTGTCCCTGCCCTGCCCCCCGCCTGTGACATGGGGTGATGGTGTTTGCTCATTTTCTCATGGGGCTGTGGTGGAGGATAAAAGGGGTCATGGGTATAAGAGTGCAAATGAAGAGGATTATTAGTCCTCAGCTCTCTTAATAATTATGACACTAAAAGCGACCTTAGGCCCTCTGCCTTCTCTCTCAAGGGCAGGTGAACAGGTAGCCTGGGGTGCTCTGGGGTCGAATCCAAGGGGATAGCTCTGGGAACCGCAGGAGAAGTGAAGAGAGGCTTGGAGAGGACTCCTAAAGTCGGCCTGGGGAAGGGGAGAGGCAGAGCAGGGAGTTCCCAGGTGCCCGGCCACGCGTGTTGAGGCGGTGAGTGGGCGAAGGGAGAAGCGGGGCAGAGGAAGGCTGTGGGCTTGCTCGGGCTCGGCGGTGGGAGGTCCCAGGGCGGCTGGGGTTTGTGACCGGGAAGTAGAGCCACTGTGGGAGGCTGCAGTGCTCACAGATGAGCCCGAATCTCAGAGAAAGCAGCTATGCCCTCCGGGTCCCCAGCACTCACCTGTGCCACCCTCCTGTGTGGGCGGCATGGGTGAAACAGCCACCCTTTCCTGGCAGAGATGGGACGTCTGCGTCTGAGCACATGCTGGCCAGGGGTGGCTCCTGTCTGTCCTGTCCACAGGACGGAGGGAGGCCGAGCAGCTTGGGCCAAATGTGGTGCCGGCTCTCCCAGGGCAGTGGGGCCTGCCCATTCCCATTTGAGTTCTCTAGGCTGTGTGGGCTGCATTCGGGTCCCACAGCTCTGTCTAGATTTAAGCTGAGCTGTCTGGGACCTGGCTGAGCCTGGTCCAGTCCAGCCTGAGCTGTCTGCTCAGTCTTCTGGGTCGCAGCTGGCTGCACCCCAGGCAGAGGCTGTTTGGATCCTGCCTTGGTTTCGTTCAGGCTCTCCAGTCTAGATTCTGCCTGAGCTCTACCCAGATTCTTTCTGGAAATCAGGATGAGCTGTTTAAATTTCCACTGGGCCTGATTAGGGCTCCAGATGCAATTAAGCTTCATGGGCTCGGGTTGGTTTTTTTTTTTTGGTTCCGGCGATCGAACTCAGGAGCTTGCGCTTGTGAGGCAGGCACGGTGCCACTGAGCTACATCCCCGGCCCATGGGCTCGGATTTTGTCCTCAGACCCCTGTCCCAGCAGAGAGGAGTGTGAAGTCAGGCGTGGGAAGCCTGGGAAGGCCTCCCTGCCCCCTCTTCCCAGCTCTGGGTATGCACCGGGACCTCAGCTCATGCGTGTGCATGTCAGCGCACTTCGCCATTAGTCTGTGTGCAAGTGCACATCAGCACGCCAGGGTCCGTGGGCGTCAGGCCTATTTCTGTGCCTGTGTCAGCTCTTCTGTCTGTGTCACTGGTCTGTCTGTCGGCGGTGGTGGTGTGGGTGGGCAAATCCCTTTGTGTCTTGGCTCTGCGGGTGGAGGGCTGAGCAGCTGCAGGTTGCAAGTGGGAAATCCGAACAAGGGAGAGTGGGTGTGTGTGTGGTGGAAGGGGCTGGGTGAGAGTGAGTGAAAGCAGAGAAGAGCCGCTGCCGGGAGGGTCAGGAGTGGGCGGGAGAGGGAGCACTGACAACAGAGCGCTTGCTGCCTGCAGCCCTCCGGCCCTCCCAGCCTGGCTGTGCTTGCTCGGCCTGGCTGTGCTTGCTCACTGGGCCCTGCTGTCGGGCACATGGCTGGGTGTGGGGCAGCAAGGGAGAGAACAGGAGCAAATCAAGACCTGGGCAGGTTTGCTAGAGATTGCCGACGAGGTCCAGGCTCCTGGGACACCATTCAAGGCTCCTTGTTGCAAGGCTGACATTTAGTACTTGGTGGTTAAAATACTGACATGCAGGGGCCGGGGATTTAGCTCAGTGGAGCCGTGCCTGCCTTGCAAGTGCAAGGTCCTCAGTTCGATCCCTGGTACCTGAAAAAAAAATACTGAAATGCATCCATAGCGGTTGGTCAGTGGCAGCTGGTCTGAATACCATCCCCTTCCTGGATAAGTCTGACCCACAAGACAGGCAGCCCAGAGATGATTTTTGCTTAATTCCTCGAGAGCCCTTTGGCCTGAGAGCTGTCTTGGCCTCCAGAGCCTTGCTTCACAGGACAGTCCAGTCTTCATTCTGACTTTTGATGCTCTCAGCGTCCCTCTGCCCATGGTCCTCCCCAAGAGCCCTCTCTCAGCCTGGAACTGAGGGGTGGGTAGCAGGTAGAGGGTTAGCATGCTCAAGTGCCCGTCTTGGGGGTCCGGGTTGGGGCTGCTCACGGATCTAGCCTTCCTTTGCCTCCAGGCGAAAGACAGTGACGATGAGGAGGAGGTGGTTCACGTGGATCGGGACCACTTTATGGATGAGTTCTTTGAACAGGTAATGAGTTCCCAGGGCCCCAGGCCCAGGACCTGTCCCCTCGCCAGCTGCTTCCTTTTCCCCATGCAGCCTTCTCTGCCCCTGCACCCACCTCGGCCTCTTAGAACCCTCTGGGTCAGGCTCGTTTCCCCTTTGGATCCCCTCACCCGACCCAGCAACTTGGCTGAGTGTTGCCAATGTTCTGCCCCAGGTAGAAGAGATCCGAGGCTGCATTGAGAAACTGTCGGAAGATGTGGAGCAGGTGAAAAAGCAGCACAGTGCCATCCTGGCCGCCCCCAACCCGGATGAGAGTGCGTCCCGATGCTGGGCTGCTGGGGGCCGGGGGGCTGGGGTCCCACCCTGGCTCCTCACTCCTGCCCTCCCCACCGCAGAGACCAAGCAGGAGCTGGAGGACCTCACCGCCGACATCAAGAAGACAGCCAACAAGGTGCGGTCCAAGTTGAAAGGTGAGCAGTGTGGGCTGCTGATAGCTCGGGAAGCGCTCGGGCCTCTGGGGGCCACGGTGGGCCTTGCTCGAGGAGAGTCCACTGACTCCCACAGCCAGGCTCCTTGGCAGTGGGGCAGGGCAGCGCTGAGGCCTGCCCGCTGAGCCAGATTCTCTGCAGAAGGACAGGGTGGGGCAGAGGGAGAGGAGGGTTGCTGTCACAACCGCATCTGAGTCCTGCTGGCTCCGAGTATGAAGATCCGTCAGAGAGGCAGGGGATGCAGCTCAGTGGTAGCACCACCTGCCTTGCAAGCACAAGGTCCCGAGTTCGATCCCCGGTACCAAAAAAGTAAAGATCCATCAGAGAAATACTGTCTTCCACGAGGCTCTGGTTTCCTCCTCATTTCTCCTGAACATGTCTGCAGCATACCACTGTGCACCCAGGGGGCTCGGCGAATTCATGAGTTGGTTTCCTCGGCTCAGGACAGATTGGACCACGTGGCTGGCATCAGGGCTGGCAGGCTCTTAGGGGCCTTGCCAGGTGCTCACAAAGTCATTCTCATTAAAGACTTGGGTGCTGGTAATAGCCACCTTCGCCCAGGGCACTGTGGGCCGGGAACCTCCTTGTGGCTGTGCCGGGGACTCACAGCATTGCCGTGGTGCTGATTCGTGTGTGCTTGCTAATTCCACATGAGAAAACAGCTGCCTGGCGCTCACCATGCCGGAAGCCCACTGCCGGGCTTGGGGGAGGAGCTTTATCTGCTGAGCACTGACCTCGGCCCAGGCGGACAGGGACAGGGACAGGGACAGAAGCTCCCGGGCAGGCCGGATGGGAGCCGAGCCTGCTGAAGTGGAGAACACCCTGACCTGGGGCAACGGTGCAGCGGCCCAGGCCTTCCCCGCCCTCAGCTTGCTCCTCAGTGCAGTAAGAGAGACGGAAGCGATTTCAAAGCCCCCCCAAATCTTTTTCTCCAAATGAAATCTTACAGTGATCCCAGTATATAAAACAAACCTGCCGGGCGTGGGGGTGCACGCCTGTAATCCAGCACTCAGGAGGCTGAGGCAGGAGGATCGCCATGAGTTCGAGGACAGCCGGGGATCCATAGTGACTTCAAGGCCAGCCTGAACTAACAGCAAGACCTTGTCTCAACAACAACAAAACCCAGTATATAAAACAGAAAAGCCAGGTTGTTCTGGCTAAACTGGGGTTGGGAGGCCCTGCCCACGGGCCTCCCCTTCCCTCCCTGCAAGAGCCCCTGAGGTCAGAGCACACAATCTGACTACTCCTAGGCTCACTGTTTCCTTGGCCCACTGAGCTCTGGCCTTGAACTCTCTGTAGAAGATGGGAGGAGAGCTCTGTGGTTTGGGGGTTCAGGAATAGACCCAGGAAGAAGACAAGAAAACTGGCAGTAGTTTGAGACGCTGGCCTTCAGGAAAAGAGAAAAGATTCTCCTCTTCTCCGTCCCCTTCCACTTGGTGGCGTGAGCTGAGGTTTTGAGTGTGACCTGGAGAGAGTCGGTCCACTATTTGTAAGCTGGGCTGGTGTCGCTGAGCCCCAGATTGTTGTGGACAGTTGACGAGGTCCAGTAAAGATGCTCCGTCCAGGCTTGGGCTGGGCTGGACCCAGACACTGGCATCCCTGGGTTTGTGAGCCTCAGTCCGCTGGGCCATGACCGCCATTGAGTCGCTGTGCCCATGTCACTGGTGGGAGGCCTTGGGGTGCGTCCAGCGCCACACCTCCCCACTGCCGAGAACAGAGAAGCGAGTTCTCAGGGTGCCCGGGAGGCCCTGAGGTCTCAGCCGCACTGGTGATTTTCTGCTGCATTTTCTGATGTTGCTGAGGTAGATCTCACTGCAAGCTCTTTTTCAGAAAATCTGAATGATAGTGTCAGGAGCACATAGTTCAAAAGCAGGAATCCCACGTAATCTGCACCCTTCTCCCAAGCACCCTGCAGGAGTGGGAGCTCCTGGGACAGGAGTCGCCTGGCAGGGCAGGGGAAGGGCTGTTTTCTCTGTTGGAGCATCCATCCATCTGCCCTGAAACTTCTCAGGAAAAGAGTGACCCCCAGAGCCTGACCAGCTGGAGCCCACTTCCCCCAAAATCACAGGGCCACCTCGCATGGTGGCCCGTGCCTGTGGTCACAGCTACTTGAGAGGTGGAAGCCCGAGCCCAGGAGCTCCAGGAAATAGCAAAACAGAATCCCCACTTGGGTTTTTGCCCCTGTCCAGGGCCGGTGGGGAAGTGGAGACTTCACTCCCATTAATGGACGGGGCCCACATCCCCTCCCGGGCTGGCGCTTTCCAAGAGAGACCCAGTCCTTCCACCAGAGCAGAGAGCTGCTTCTGCCTGGCAACACCTGACCCACAGGCTCTGGCTTCGCACCTGTCAGACACTGCCCCACCCCGCCCTGGCCTGGCGTCTCTTTCTAGGCCCAGACCCTGCCTTGGGGTGTTGCCCCAGACCCCACCCTACAGCCCCAGGTCTCCTGCCAGTCACTGTGCCCTTCTCCTGCAGCGATCGAGCAGAGCATTGAACAGGAGGAGGGGCTGAACCGGTCCTCGGCAGACCTGCGCATCCGAAAGACCCAGGTTGGGGGCCAGGCCTGGGGTGGGGGCTGTGTGTGGGCTGAGGCCCCTCGGGTGGGCCTGAGCCTTCTGGGAGGAGGGTGCAGGCCACACTGGAGGAAGGGCTGTAAACTAACGAGCTGTGCTGTTCCCGCCACACTCCCGCTCCTACCCCAGCACTCCACGCTCTCCCGGAAGTTTGTGGAGGTGATGACGGAGTATAATGCCACGCAGTCCAAGTACCGGGACCGCTGCAAGGACCGGATCCAGCGGCAGCTGGAGATCAGTGCGTGGCTCTCTGCGGCTTTGCCCGCCCTCCCTTTGCGGCTGGGAGGGTGGCGCTCGGGTCCCTGCCCGTCCCCGCTGCACAGCCAGAGGCCCAGGCCCTGACTCCCTTCTCTTCCCAGCCGGCAGGACCACGACCAACGAGGAGCTGGAGGACATGCTGGAGAGCGGGAAGCTGGCCATCTTCACCGACGACGTGAGCCCGGGGCAGGGCTGGCAGAGGGGCATCGCCCTCCTCCCCAAGCCCAGGTTGAGCAGTGGGCAGCCGGACTGGGGCCCGGGGAGTTCCACGGAGCAGGGCAGGAAGGCCGCCTGGATAGGTGCCACACAGCGCCCGACAGCGCCGGCCATGTCGGCCTCTGCAGCCCGAGGGGAGGCTGCTTCACAGAGGGGAAGCCTCGGGCCTCTGGGCAGGGCAGGCTCTGAATCCTGTTCTAGCGTCAGACTCCGCAGGCCTGAGACCCAGCCTGCCCACCCCCTTCCGGGAATCCCAGCATACCCCACGAGACTCATTTGTCTGCATTTCGGAGTTTTTTTGAAAAATCAGTTTTACTTTTGCTTAAGTTTTACACACTGCACTTGTTTACCTGTGGGTGAGTGGACTTTGCCCTGAGTAGAGCTCTTCCTTCTCCTTTGGACTTTTGTCCTAACCCATCTGTTTAGTGCTCTGCTGCGAAATATTTCTGGGTAATGCTTTCACCCAGGTTTAAAGTAGGTACAATGATTGTCTAATAGTACTCAGTGAATTGTTATTTGGATAACTGGTCTTTGCTGAATTAATTTTGGGCAGACTGATTGTGAGCCAGTCAGGGTGGAACCCCCCCAGACACCGCCCAGGCTGTCTTCCGTCTGTGTGGGAATGCAGGAAGCCTGGTGGGCAGTGCCCAGGGCCTCTCCGGTGGACACAAGCTGACCCGAGCCGTTGGCCCACTGTCGGCGTGGCGGAAACCACCCTCATAGAGCAGGGTGGTCGGACCTTAGCAGAGGCTGTGCAGACCGCAGGGGAGACCCAAGTGTGAGTCAGGGCGAGTAACTGTGTTGTCAAGGCTCCCGACGGGAGGTGTCACTGAGCTGCGCCTTGGGAGACAGGAGTTCTGGACTTGGGGACACAGCAGAGCACAGGCTGGGCAAAGACGGGACCCTTGCTAAGTGGCCATTGGGTGCTTTTGGTTCTCATAGGGTGAGCAGGAGCAACGGGCAGAACAGGAGACAGGGCCTTGGCTGCTGGAGTGCAGGTGTGTGGCCCGGATGCTGGGCGCTCTGGCGGGACTCTCAGTAAAGGAGTGGCTCTGAGTGGGCACCGAGAGGAACAGGGAGGCCTGCCGTGACCCCAGGGCCCAGGCACAGTGGGCTCCTCCCTCCCTCGGGCCATAGCCTGCCTGCCGCTTCTCACCCGCTCGAACCCTGGCTGCCTTGGGTCATTTCTCTCGCTGGGTGTCTGGTGTGTGTGCTGGAGGAGGCCTTGGGGCAAGGTGGCAGAGCTCTGAGAGTTTTAGTTCTGGTAATTAAGAGACTTCTCTTTAGCGCCCACTGTGTACCAGGTGGTGTTCCAATTGAGGTGCTCACATAACTCACTCCGCTTGCGTAATAACCCTGTGAAGTGGAGACTGTCATGCCCATATTTTCTAGGTGGGGAAACTGAGGCCTGGAGAGGCTAAATAATTTGCTTGTGGTTACAGCTAGTCAGCGATACCCAGATTTGAAGCCAGAAACTGGCTGCTGAGTTGAAGCTCATATAGGGGCAAAGCGTGACCACTCCCCCCATTGCCCTAGATCAAAATGGACTCACAGATGACAAAGCAGGCCTTGAACGAGATTGAGACGAGGCACAATGAGATCATCAAGCTGGAAACCAGCATCCGCGAGCTGCATGACATGTTTGTGGACATGGCCATGCTGGTGGAGAGCCAGGTACGGGCTCCGGCCTCCCCCAGGTGCCTCCCGCGGCTCCCTCACCCTCCGCCGGCCCACAGCTCCCTCTTCCAGCCCCATTCCCCCTCCCCACCGCTCATCTGTCCCTAGGGTGAGATGATCGACCGCATCGAGTACAACGTGGAGCATTCCGTGGACTACGTGGAGCGAGCTGTGTCCGACACCAAGAAAGCTGTGAAATACCAGAGCAAGGCGCGGAGGGTGAGCCAGGGCCTGGGGGCGGGGCTGTGGGGCTGGGCTCAGACCAGGGCTGAGGGTGAGGAAGCGGGGTGAGGCCTAACCTCCGGCTCTGACCTCTTCCTATTTCTGTTTTCTTTCCCTCCTTTTCCTCACCCTCTCCATCTGTCGGTTTGTCTCCCTTGTCACTCCATCTGTTTCTCTGTCTCACTCTTTCCTACCTGCAGAAGAAAATCATGATCATCATTTGCTGTGTGGTGCTGGGGGTGGTGTTGGCATCGTCCATTGGGGGGACGCTGGGCTTGTAGGCCCCTGCCCTGCCCTTCCAGGCCCTCCCCACCACGCTGGGAGCAATACCCCCACTGCCCGTTCCCTCGCTCCCCACTCCAAGCTCACCCCCAAAACAGACCCAGCAGCCCCTCTCCCTGTTCCCCCACGGCAGACCCTGGACTGCCCTCTGCCCCGCACGTAGATAGCAGCAGGCGTGATTACACATGCACACCAACATGCATGCTGCCGGCACATGCTCGAGACGTGTGGACACCAGCGTGTGTGTGCGTGTGGATGTGTGCAATCCATCTTCCCTCTACCCCCGCCTGGAGTCTGTGCGGCCTGAGCTTCCTCGTCACGGGGACTGTGGTGTCGACAGCCCGCCACACCCCTTGCTTTCTGTGAATAGGTGTGTTCGCGTCTGTATGTGGCCAAAAATCCATGGACACACAACCTGAGTACATGAAGTTTTGTGTTCGAGTGCTTGAAACTCCTGTGACATCAGTTCCTCCCCAGACCTCCTCCCCATCTGCTCTGAAGCAGCGGGCAGTGTGTGCGGATGTCCACATTCTCAGGGGACCCAGGGAGCCCCAGAGACACAGGCCGTCGCAGACACCCCACGTGACGTAGAACAAGCCTCCTGGCCAGTGCCTGCAGGGGCTGCTGTGTGTCCTCGTGTGTGGGTGTTGGGGTTGGGCTGTGGAGGTGAGGGGAAATGGCCAAGCTTGGTCTGTAGACTTGTGTTTTCCTAGCAGATGTGAGGGGCAGTGGTGTACATGTGCATGTGTGTGCTAGCTCACACACTGAGAGTGTTGATAGGAGCCCTCCGCATCGTGCACCAGTCACCTGTGGAGGGTGGATGCAGATATCTCCATTTCTGTGCTACCTAGGACACAGCTCTGACTCGTGTGTGTGTGTGTGTGTGTGTGTGTGTGTGTGTGTGTATTTGGAGGCTGCATATCACACACACATGCCCCAGCACTGAACACTCCAGGGCTGTTTCGCCAGGTTGATTTGACCCCGGCCCCTTTTCAGCGCCCTGACCGGTACCTGATGTTGCTGCCCACACCGCTCCATCAGCATTGTGCAGCTGGAGCTTCCTGGCCTGCCAGATGCAGGCCCTTTGCACACAAGCTTTTGTCCTTATCTTTTCTGTCTGTCCAGGGACAGGTCTGAGTGTGTGTCAGCTTAAGATGGCTATGCCAGGCATGCACACGTGTGCCCTAGGGCACTCACACATACTTTGTCAGTGTGGTGTTCCCGCAGGCCTGCACTCGAATGCCATCTGGAAGGCCTGTTTGTGGAGCTGTGACTGAGGGCAGAATGACAAGGCTGCCCAGACTAGCGGACAGTCAGGACATTGTCCTTCCTGCCTCCCGTACTCTCCTGGGACCTGGAAGAAGCCAGAGTTCTGTCTCACTGCCCCATTCAGTGCCCTAGGCTCTCCTACTGGAGTGGATGGTTGTGGCAGTGGTTGAGACTGAGGACACAAGCCTGGGGTTGGTGGTGAGGGAAGGCCTGGCACCTAGCATGAGGTGGAGACAGCATGCATAGTTTGTGGGTGCAGGGCAAGAAGATGACGTTGAATGCCCCCACTCCATGACCCAGGAGCAGGTGGGGTGAGCACCCGGGTGCGTGAAGTGGGTGGGCCATCCGTATGTACTGGGTGGTGGACTCGTGTATGTGTGCAGCCCCGTCAGCTCCACATATGACATGTGTGCATGCACATGTAGGGAGCAAGGAGACTGCAAGTGTGACCTTCTGAATGCCATTCCCAGCCCCTCCCAGCCAACCTGTCCTGTTGTGGCCGGCGAGGCCCCCTGTACCTGACCCCCAGGTCAGTTGTTCTGAGGAGGGAGGCTGCTTGCTCATCCCCAGGTGCACTTTACAGGGCAGGAAGTCCGGCCGTGGTCTGCAGCCTTCCTGCTCCCAGCCCAGGCTTCTTTGGAGACGTCAGTGTGGGCCCAGCACGCCTTCCTTCCTGCCATCCATCCAGGACCTTTCAGCCCACAAAGGAAGGGCGGAGCTGAAGCTGGAGTGCTGCTCCTGCCCCCGTGGTGGCATTAGGCCCTTAGCTGCCCATCTTGGCCTGAGGTGGACCGGGGGTCCCTGAGGGTCTAATGCCCCAGCTTTCCACAAGTCATGTACATTGTATAATGGGTTTGCTTGTTGATGCTGTGTGCACGTGTGTGTGTCCCAAGTGTGGTCTGGGGCTGGTGTCTTCCATGTTCTCAGACGGGTGTGCTGTCCACCTTCCACGCCTCTACAGCCATCAAGACCAGGTGCACCCCGTGGTGGTCCTGGGCCTGGCCAGGGCGCGTCGCCCTACGCCTCCCTCTCACAAAGCACATTGCGTGACCATCCCATGTGCCCATGGGTCGACCCATGCTCTTGCCACGCCTCGAGCGTGTACACATGATGTGTTCTATGCATTCCCCCTGCCTCCCCAGCCTGCCCCGCAGAGGTCAAGATGGGTGGCCCTGGCTCCCTTCTCCCCTCCCGCCCCTTCCTGCTGTGCAGCCGTGTGCGTTGGCGTGTGTTTCTGTGTCGCTGGTGTGTCACGTGATGTAGCCGTGTTTGCTGACATGAGCCCCTGACCCTTCTGTTTCTCCGTTGGTTTCTAGAGCTCTCTCCCTCCCCTTCCCGGAGGGGACAGGACTCCTGGGGCCTGGTTGGGGGCCAGAGCCACGCCGCCCTCTCCTGTTAGCCCTCAGTCTCATTTCTCTATTGGTGACCAAGTTGCAAATGGATAAAACACAGGAAATTTTGCCCCCCACCCCAGCCCTGCATGTCCTGTCCCCAGAGCCCCCCAACCCCATCTGGGCCAGGTCGGGTCCCATGGGACAGGAGAAATAGCAACCAATCCAACAGCGGGTGTCCTGTGTGCTCACTTCCTTCCGTCCCGTGCGGGTGGCGTCATGAGGAGGCGAGGTCTGTGGTGGGGGTGGAGAGCGACAGACAGATGGACACAGGCTTGGACAAGGATTTTATTCTGGAGGTTGGCCAGGAACACCATCACTGGGGGCTCCTCAGGCAGACAGCCAACACAGCTGCAGGCCCTGAATTGGGTGGAGGGTCACTGACTTCCTCTGCTCTCTGGAGGGGAATTAAAGATACGTTCTAAAGGTGATACTCCTTTTCTTAAGCAGTGGGAAGATAAGCCCGAGGAGGGAGGATGGTGCAGGAGGATGGTGCAGGAGGAGCTGGAGAAGCCTCTTCACTCTGGACATTGCCCTGGCTGCAGCCTGAGGCCCCTTGCTCCCATAAGCAGAGCAGTGGGCAGTGAGGGGAGGTCTGGCCTGCAGGCCTGGGCTGAGTCAGGCTGCTCCTGTCTCCAGACTCTGCCGTGGAACTTGGGAGGTTGGGGCAACTCAGATGCCAGGCTATGGACTTCAGGTGTAGAGGCCACAGGACAGCCAGCCCTGCACAGAGCGCCCAGCTCTGAAAGGAAACCGCCCCTCCCTGGCCTGGGAGCTGGCCCCACTGTCACTGGGCTGAGCCCTCCTTGCCCTGCAGCCAGAGGATGGTGCGCGCCCGGCTGACCTCCCACGAGAACAGGGGCTTGTAGCCAAAATGGCGCTGAGCCTTGTTGGTGCTGACAGTGAAGGTGGTGTTGGCCATGGCTAGCGTGTAGGGATTGAGCAGAGGTGCGTAGAGCACCAGTGGGCGTAGCAGCCACTGCAGCAGGGTGTTGAGGGCAGTCAGGAGCACCAGCAGCCAGTGAGGTAGCAGTGGGCGGGTGCCCACCAGCCGCAGTCCACAGGGGCCCAGGAACTCCATGTTGAAATCCTCGTAGCTCTTATAGGGTGACTGGTCGTAGCAGAAGTACACTTGGCCGCCCATGAGCGCTGCCCGCTGCTCCAGCTCCCGGGCCACCAGCACGTGCATCCAGGCCACATTGCCTGCCGGGCGGGGCGAGGGGGGTCCGTGTGCTCCCGAGGGCCCTTCCCACCCTGCTAGTGCTGCTGTCCCGGCCCACGCAGCTGCCCCACTGCAGCCCGGTAAAGGCCGATTCTCCTGTCATGGTAGCCACTGCACCCACACTGCTAGTCCTGGGAGACACTGCTCCCTCCCGCTGGGGAGCCTGTGACCCAGTGTCCATGTCAGTCCTCCCAGCTTACACAGATACCATTTCCTCTGCGGCCCGTGCAGACCACGCTCACATAACCATGGTCCATGCAGACCTGAGCCCTCTTCTGGCTGAAGCACTCAGGACCCTTCCCAGAGCCGCATGGAGCCTGCTGCTCCCACAGCAGGCCCTCCTGTCCTGTGTGCGGCCTCCCCACCCAGCCCGGTCCTTACCTACATACACCCGGCCATGCTCCACCGAGGCTGGGACAGCCCTGAAGAGCCGGCCACCCAGGCGCAGGCCCTGGCGGTAGAAGTCCCTCATGATCTGATGGCCTTCACCGTAGATGCCCGTGGGGCGGAGGGCACATGTCACCAGGGTCAGGCCCCCGCGGACCTGTTGGCAAAATGCAAGCATTGCCAGGACCTAGGCCCAGCAGCTGCCTCTCAGGCTGCAGGTGGGAGGGAGGGAGGCGACGGCAGAACAGAGCAGTGGGGTGGGCTCCGGCCTGTCTGTGCGGGCCACACCTCGGCTCACTCGTCCGAAGTCTCACCTCCCTTCCATTGGCCTCTAGGACCAGCCGCTCGGCTTGGGCCTTGCTCTGAGGGTAGGGGTGCTTGTGCACAGCCTCATACGGAGTGTCCTCATCACCCCTAAGGAAGGGAAGATGACTCAGTGCTGGGGGAGAACGGGCCCCAAAAGTCACGGGCACCTCCGCTCACCTGTGGAAGGGCTGGCCTTTGATGTTGGGCCCCACAACCTCCATGCTGCTCGTGTGGACCAGGAACCGGGTCCCCATCTGCACACAAGCCTCAATGACGTTCTGCGTCCCTGGGGAGAGCGGTATCCAAGCTGAGGCTCCCTTCTCTGCATCTGTCCTCTCCCGTCCCAGGCAAGATGAAAAACCATGCGGACAGGGCAAGCCATCCCAAAGCCACAAGAAGTTAAGGGCAAAGGGAGGGGGACAGACAGGTAAGAGCAGGCCATGTGCCAGGGGACAGCGGTCCAGGCGGGCGCCTCACCCTGCACGTTGACCTTGTAGATGGTCTCGGGGCTGACCCTCCCAAACACGTCCACCACCCCTGCTGTGTGGATGACTACGTGGGCTCCAGACACAGCTGCTGCCACCTCGTGAGCCTGGGTCACGTCCCCCTGGATGGCGGTCACCTGCACCGGCCCTGGTGGTGTGAGAGGAGGCCAGAGGCAGCGTCAGGCGGGGCACTGCTAGCTTCGGGTTCGGCCTCCACCCTCAGGGCCACATGTTCCCAGTGTGACTCACTCAGCCCTTGTAGACTGGAGAACGTAAACAGGCATCATCTTTTCCAGCTGGGGAGGGTCGGGTGGCCACACCCTCCTTCCCAAAACCTCCCCACCAGTCACCTGTCTTAAGCTCCTCCAGCCAGGGACTCAGGCGCAGGTCAAACACACGCAGCTCACGGAGTCGTGGCTCCTGCTCCAGTAACATTCGCACCACGTGTTCGCCCAGGAATCCACAGCCACCCGTGACCAGGTAGACCAGTTCTGGGGCCTCTGCACACGCGGCCATTCTCGCTGCAGGAAGACTTGGGTTCACCTGGGTTGCCCGGGGCCACCTGTCCCAACTACCTGGTTTTCAAGGGGCCTGGTGGCCTTGCAGACAGGAGCCCAGTGCCACGAGCAGGAGTGAGCTGTTCCTGGAAGCTGCAGCCTCTGGGCTACCTGACCCTGGGCCTGTGAACCCCAACTGGGGAGTCACTGAGGGGTAAGAGCCTGGGCACGGGGAGAGGTCTGGGGTAGCAGAGAAGGGGAAGTGCAGGTGGGGGAGAAGGGTACAGGAAGATGGGAAGGGCTGCCTGGGCTCTGGTGTCACCTCCACCTACCTGCAGCTACTGTCCCAGGACGCCCGCGCTGGCCACTGGAGAGGCTGCCTCCCGGACTGGCCGGCCCTCCACACCGCCGTCTTCCTTCCGCTCGCTTCTCCTCCCTCCTGGCCCGTTCCAGGAACGGAGCCCAGCCCAGCCCCCGTGCCCTCTGCCCCCCGCCCCGGCTGCCGCAGCGCCCCCTGGTGGCCACTTGGCAGTCCACCGGCATCTGGCTCCAGCACCGCACCTGGGAGAGGAGCCAAAGGCTGCTGGGGTGGGGGCCGCAGCAGAGGCCGCAGCGACCTCAGCCCCCTCAGCGCCCGGCGTGACTCAGTCCTCGCCTCCTGCCGATTTCCCAGGATGCCGGAGCCCCGGCAGCAGCTGCGGCCCTGGGGAAGGAAGGCAGCCTGGCCTTGGCCCAGCCCGGCTGGCTTGTGGGGAGCCCTGCGCGGCCATCACGGCCCGGCCCGGCAGCTGGGCAACTGCATCTGCAGGTCCAGGCTCTGGCCTGAGCCCCTCTGCCCACTGCAATCCTCGGGCCGCCCATCTTCTCCTCCGTCGCGCTCCGTCCTGGGTCCTCAGCCCGGGCCCCAGCCTGCTCTTCCCCAGAGATACTGACCAAGCGCTTTTGTACAATAAAGTTTAATCACAATTATAAAAATGTGGTGGAGTCTGCACTATTAACATATGTACAACCCGGCCCGACAAGGGCCCACCCCACCATCCTGCTGGCTGGGCGGGAGCCCCCAGACAACAGGGTGGGAGGGTGACCGCAGGGTCTGGCGGGAGGAGGATGAGGCAGGGTTCCAGGCACGGAGTCCCCGGGATGGGGGCACAGGCCCCCCGGGAAGAACATGGCCACTGCCCCTAGAGACCCCTGAACCGGGGAGGGGCGCACGCGGGGCACAAAGGGAAACCCCCGTAACACAAAGCAAGGGGGCGCTGCAGCCCCCAAGGACAGGGTCTGTACAGGCCGGCACCCAGGTTTCCACAGGAAACAGCTGCTGGCAACTACAACACATTTACAGCTTCTTCTCCGCAAAGAAAAGGGGCGGGGCGGGGCGGGGCGGGGCTCGGCTCCCCGAGGCCCCGCCCACACCCCCCCTGCGACTGGGCCCGCCGAGCCCACTAAGGCCGGGGTGCTGGAGCTCAGCGCACCGAGGGGACAAGTGACCGGGCCCCGCTCAGTTGAGCGAGCCACGGCAGCTCTCGGCGCCGCACAGGCACGGGATCTTGCTGTCCTCCAGCGGGAACTTGTAGTCGTAGGTGATCTCCTCATCCACCCCGATGGGCTGCTTGGAGTAGATCACGATCTTCTTCTGCGACTCGATGGTGATCACCTTGGCGTAGCAGTTGGGCTGCAGAGGGAGGCGCGTGAGCCGCGCCCGCGCCCCGCCCCCACCCCGCCCGGCCCCAGCGCACCGTGCAGCAGTGGTTGATGAACCTCGCCAGGTTGCCACACTTGGTGGCATCGATGATGGTGTCGTGGTCCACCCGGAACAGGTAGCTGCTGCCGATGCCCTCCTGCACGTAGCGCTTCTCCCGCATGTCGGCCACCATCTGCCACGCGGACACGGAGGTCACGCCGGCCTCTCCAGGCCTGGCCTGGGCCCGGCCCTCTTCTCCCAGCGCCGTGGACCGGACGGCCTCCACGCGAACTAGAGCCCCCGCTCGTACTACCTCTGCTTTGAGACCTGTCTTGCTAAGTCCTAGTAGCCCGGGCTGGGCTCAAACTTGTGATTCTCCTGAACGAAGGGAACAAGGGAACTCGGCCTCCCAGAGTGCTGGGTTAGAGGCCTGTGCCGCCACAGCTGGCTGGCCGCCCTTCGGGCTCTGCCACCCGCACGGAGACTCCAGGGAACCCTGCACCAGCTCCTCTGAGACCGTCTGCCTGGCCACTGCGGGGCGGGGGCTGGGCAGTTCCTGAAGGGACACCTGAGCCCCACCACCTCTTCTAGGACCCTCCCTCCCAAGCACGCACACCGCTGGCTGCTGGCGCAGCGGCAGATCACGTGTGTGTGAGGAGAGGCAACTGTTACTTTCCGGCAAGAGACAAGCCGCTCTGCACTCTCTCCTTGGTGACCCCACTCCCAGTGCTGCAGCCACCACTAACAAGTGGGGAGTCCCCCCAAAGGCCCATGTCCAGCCCAACTACTGCAGGTGAGCTGCTGGCTGCTAACCACTAGAGGTCCCCAGGGCTCTGCAGCCTCACACTTGTGACTGGAACTCCTCCTGCGCTTCCTCCTCGCTCATTCAAGGAAGCCCCATCACTCCGAGAAGCCAGCAGCAGCACCCCAAGGAAGGGCTCACCTTCCCCTCTGTTCCCACGCCCCACCACCCCGCTGCTTGGGCCTGCAAAGCCTTGGATCCAGAGCAGACTCCTGTCGCCTCTGTGCCACTGCCTAGTCCAGGCCACCCTCACCTCGGCCTGGATCTCTGCAACAGCCCCATCTTCAGCCCAGACCAGTTCTCTCTCCAGTGTAGCCAGGAGTTTACGGACCGCTAGGTCTCCTGCTTAGCTTCCCAGAAGCCCCTCTCACACAGGCCCACACTACAAATGTGGCTCCTCAGCGCCGCAGATCCTGGGCGCCATCCGCCCCTCCGGACTCCCATCCCTGCCACTGGGCCCTGTTTTTCCGCCTAGCCATACTGATCTCATCCTTACGTGACCGCTCTATCTCCAGGGCTTTGTCCGTGCCGTCCTGACACGGAAGCATGCCCCACTACACGCCTCCCACCCTTCAGCTCTCGGTTCCTAGGATGACCCCCTACTGCCCTTGCCTTCCAAGCATCCCCTTTAATATCAAACACTGCCCTTCACTGCTACTTGTCTCATGTTCCCCACATTCTTAAAGGGAGCAAGAGTTCCAGTGCTGATTCCTGTGGGACCACTGACATGTTTACCTGTACAGGAGATCACTGAGAGTTTGAGGCCAGCCTGGGCTATGCAGTGAGACCCTGTCTCAAAATCAAACAAATGCCCTAATGAAGGATGCAGCAAGGACCCAGGTTTTACTGGCTGCCTTGGAGCTGGAAGGGAAGTGAGGCTTTGTGCAGTCAATTGGTACTTGTGAAATCCCGTGCTGCCCGGTGTCAAAGCACAGTCGGGCCCGGGGCTGGGCATGGAGCCTCACCTGGCGGATGTTCTGACCCACATACTCGATGACCATCTCGTCAGCTGCAATGGGCTCCATGGCAAACAGACCCCATTCGTGGATCCGGCTCCGGCCAAATCGGAGCTTCTTCTTCCGGAACTGGGGAGCAGAGGGAGACTACTGCTGGATGTGGTCTCTGGCACTCGCGCATGGCCTTTCCTGCAGACCTCCCCGGATGGAGGGTGTCTGTGCCTCCCGCCTCCCAATGCCAGGGCACAGGATGTCGGCCTGTCCACGGAGCCTGCTCCCCTCCAGGTCCCACGTCTCACCTTGAGCTGGTTCAGCTTCAGCAGGTCACTGTCCACGATGGCTGAGGTGCCAATGGCACTCAGCAGCCGCCGCTGCTCAGACCGGCGCTCAGAAAGCACACGATTCGTCCCCTGTGAGGAGGACAGGGGAGGTGACTGGCGCGGTGGGAAGGAGGCAGCAGTGGGCAGAGGAGCAGGGCAGGGCCCCACCTGAGTGTCCACTCCTTCCAGCTGCCGGGCTGAGACAGGGCACACATCCAGGTACTTGTCCTTCTCCTTCTTGCTGATGGGGTAATAACCTTCACTGCGCGCGGAGCCTGTCTGGTGCTCTCGGGGCCCATCCTGGGGCCGCCGCTTGCGCTTTGGAGTGCTCAGGTTGGTGAGTGCGGGGCGTTAAGGAAGAGAATGGGTCCCCGGCCCAATCCCTGGGGCCCACTCCTCTCTGTTCACCCCAACCCCGGCTATGAGCTGGTGGGCACTCAGAGTGAGGGGACAGGAGATGACGGAGCTCAGGCTGACTCAGAAACTTGGGAGGCAGAAAAGAGGCACTGAGGCAGAGGGAAAAGACGGTGGGTAGCCAGGAGGGAAACTCGCAAGCGCAACAGGGTGTAGCAAGCTGAAGACGGGGGCTGAGGGATGGGGAGGCCGTGCAGCGGGGACACTGCCCACCCGTCTTCCCATCCTGCACAGGCAGGCCGCACCGGGACTCAGGATATTTGTATGGTGGACCCAGTGGGTGTCATTAAGCCAGTCGGCCCCACTGGTCTGCTGCAGCAGCCGCTCGTACGTGAGCCGCAGGTAGCTCATGTCTTCCAAGTCCAGGCCCGAGTTCCAAATGTCATATAGGATGGTCATCTGCTCAAACTCGCTTCGGGGCTCGAAGGAGGGTGGCGGCGGTGGCGGTGGGAGCACTGGCCGCCAGCGCCGGGCATGGGAGCGAAGGCTGCGCCTCTGGCCACCCCCAGCCCCAGCCCCAGCCCCGGCCCCAGCCCTGGCCCCATCGCTGCTGCTGCTGCTGCTGCTGCTCTCCGAGGACTCGGACTCCTCCTCTTCCTCCTCCTCTTCCTCCCCCTCCTCCTGCTGCACCTGCACTTGCTGCTGTGGCTTTGGCTCCTCTGCTTCAGCCACCACCACCTCAGGGGCCTCCAGGACCTCATCTGCCGGGGAGCTGAAGAGGGCGGCAGGGGCTGGGACGGGCTCCGGGGGCCTCGGGGCCGGGGTGGAGGGTGTGGGCTTGACAGCCAGGGCGTAGTTGTGCTCCAGGAAGATGTGGCTGAGCGGGGGCCCCAGGCGATCAGCTTCATCCGAGGTCTCCGTGGCCTCCGAGTCGTCACCAGGGGGCAGGGCGGCCAGTGAGCGCTGGGCTAGGGCCAGGGCTGGGGCCAGGGCCAGGTCAGCCAGCACAGCCAGGTCCACGTCTGTGCCGGGCTCCACCTCTTCCTCCTCAGCGGGGCGGCCTCGGCCCCCAGCGCGGCTGCGGCCTCCTCGGGACACCTCCTCGGGCCAGCTCCTCACCAGAGACGCGTGGTCCAGGGGCAGGTTTCGAATGGTCCTCTCGGCACCCCGGGGGCCTTTCCGAGACACCGCGCCGGGGGGCTTGGCCTGTGGGAGGGCGGCCAGGGGCGGCTCTGGGGCCCGCACCTCCTCCATGGCAGAGAAGGACACGGTCTTCCGACGCTTCTTGGGTGGAGGCAGAAGGGGGATAGGAGAAGAGGGGCGTTCATCCAGGCAGGGTGGAGGGGCGGGGGGCCCGGCGAGTGGCTCTGGGGGCAGCTGGGGCACACTGCGGGTGGGTTCCTCGGTGGGGCCTGGGGAGGGAAGCACACGGGGAGAGGCCTCAGCTCCCAGGCAGCCTCGGCCTCAGGCTGTGTGCAGTGTGCCGGAAAACTCAGGCCACCCACCCCGTGGCAGACTTCCGCCAGGCACTGGGCTCCCTTCACGGTGTGGATTTCTGCACCTGCACACGTACCGAGCCCTAGCAGGTTAGGGCAGCGGAAGCTCTGGCCGGGGAGCTACTCCACATGCTCAGGGGCTCTTGGTCCAGTGGGGAGGCAGCACAAACCAAGTGCAGACACACTGGAAGAGGGCATGCTGGGCTGAGGCTTCTCTTAGTCCTGCCAGTGGCAGACACGCAGCCAAAGACTAGGCCCTGACCAAGATGGGGTTTCTGGTACTGGGGATCGAACTCAAGTCCTTCCACTTGCCAGGCAGGAAGTGAAACCACTGAGCGAAATCCCTGGCCCTGCTCCTTACTTTCAATACACTTGTCCCATCATTCCTGCCACTTTCTTTTTTTTAAAAAAAATACATTTATTGGCACATTTTAGGTATACAATTACGTTTATCATTGGGTGCTTGTACCTCAACATGATGTATCTTAGTTATTTTTCCATTACCTGTGCGCCCTTCACCCCCTCCACCCTTCCCTATTTACACAGACTTTGTTTCCTTTTTTTTTCTTTCTCATAATTTTTCCTTTCCTTTCTTCCCTTTCCCCTTTCCCTCCCGCCACCCCTATCCCTTTGGACCTTTTCCTATTTCAGATTATCAATTATTCATTTTATTTACATCCTTATTTACACTCTCAGTTTCTCACACTAGAGAAACTATTCGGTATTTACACATGTGTGTCCTATTTATTTCTCTTAAGAGGATGGCCTCAATATGCATCCATTTAGCTATAAATGACTCTAGTTCTCGTTCTTTATGGCTGAGTAGTACTCCATTTTATGAAAAAACCACATCTTCTTTATCCAGTTTCCAGCTGATGGGCACTTGGGCTGCTTCTAAGCTTTAGCTATTACAAACCATGCCGCTATGAACATGGGTGCACATATATCACTGTGGTATGATTCTAATTCTTTGGGGAAGATTCCCAGTAGGTGAATAGCTGGGTCAAATGGGACCTCTAGCCCTGGTTCTTTGAGGAATCTCCATACTGATTTCCACAGTGGTTGCACCAGTCTGCACTCCCACCAACAATGGAGGAGGGTTCCTTTCTCCCCACAACCCCGCCAGCATCATTCCTGCCACTTTCTCAAGTAGCTCTAGAAGTGATCTTTCCTGACAGTCCACCTCACTGTCCTAAAACTGATTTAAAATGTTTACCTCCATGGTCATTTTGACACTGGGGAAGTGCCAGAAGTTGCACAGTGCCAGATCTGGTGATTATGATGGATGAAGACACACATTTTTTTTTGGTACCAGGGATCCAACTCAGGACCTTGTGCTTGCGAGGCTGGCAGCGGCATCACTGAGCTAAATCCCCGCCCCCACCCTCAAAAAAAAGAGAAGTAAGGGGCACACAGCATCGGGCCGGGCCTCAGGGGGCTAGGGTCACCCTGTGTCCAAAGCCCCAAGTGACACCCTGAGGAAAGCCCCTGACCTATAGAGCTGGGCTCTGGATGTCACCTGGGGTCTCAGCTAGTGGCAATCCACACCTGGAAGCTAGCAGAAGCCCATACTCAGTCTGGGCCCTCCAGGTTCTGAGTCTTCTCCCCTTTTCTCTCTGCCAGGCTTGGGCAGCCTGGTCCCCTGTCCTCCAAAAGCCTGGCTGTCGAGGACAGCAAATTCTCCTCTGAGCAAGGGTTTTCCACACACATTTCCCTGAGCTCTTCCACCTGGTAGACGTTTGCCCACCCCTTTCATGTAGGAGATGGGGTGGGGGCTGCCTAGTCATATAACTCCCACCTTTCTGCAAGAGCTGCTCTCCCAGTGCCCTCAGATCTACAGGGCTAGAAGCCAGCTTGTACTGTACAACCAGTAGCTGAGACCACTAAGGTGGGGCCCTGGCCCACCCCTGCCCCATTGGAAACTTCTCGTGCATAGGGACCTAGGAGGGAGGCTGGTGTGGACCCACTGTGCTAGAATGGAGAAGAGGTGGCATCTGCAGCGGGGTGAAAGTGCAGCAGACTGGAAGGGAGGAGAAAAACAGGACCCAAAGGTGCACACAGCTCCTGTCTCCCCACTCACACACACTTGCATCAGGCCCTCCTCTGGCTTCCCAGGACGCCACTTCAGTGGGATCTGTCCCTCTGTCTGTCCATCCACCTGTCCCCTCTTCCCTTCACACCAACATTTCGCCGACTCCGAAAAGCTAAACCCTGCACCAACCCTGCATTTGCTTCCTGCTGTCTCTCCCTAAGCCTGCAGCTTCTCTGTAAAGTAGCAATGGCAAAAACGTCACATGCACTGAACAAGTTTCCAACGTGCTGTGTGTGCCTCAAGCCTGGCACACAGGAAGTACTGCCAAGTGTCATCACGGCTCCCAACTGTTTGCTCGGCAAGGCCAACCTACCTCTCCACAGAGTACTACGTTTGTTACCCCCTCACTCGTGGCTTGGCTTCAATCTGAACCCCTCCAGTGAAATTTGAAGCGCCACATCCAACATTTATCCTGTCTTACACCTCTTGCGACCTGATGATACAGACCACCACTCCTTTTAAATCTGTGCTTCCCTTCGTGTTCAAAACACACTCGCTGGTTCCGCCCCCTTCCCTGATCATGGCTTTTCCTGCCTCCCTGGATTCCTATCCACCTCTTACAAGACTTTCAGGCTCTGGATTTCTCCCTCATGTGCTCGAACACAGGAAGCTCACACCCTTAAGGATCAATATATGATCCAACTGCCAATGTTTCTGCCTGGAGGTCCCAGAGGCACCTCAGACTCAAGCCAACCAAACTAACTTCACCAGCTTTCTTCTTTTGGCGGGGGAGGGAGGGGGAGTACTGGGGATCAAACGCATGACCTTGTGCTTGAGAGACAGGCACGATGCCACTGAGTTGCATCCCTGGCCCAGCTTTCTTCTTAATCCTGGTTTACTTTCCAGAGTTCCCTTTCCTGGTCAGGAGCTTTCCCAAACTCATCCTCTCTCTCCTTCTCTCTCCGTCTCTCCTGCAGCTCCTTAGAACCGCCCTACGTGGTTCCTGCCTGTATCCTACTTGCACCCCATCAAACACTCTTCTCTGCTGGAGACAGGGTCCTGCCATGCAGCTCAGGCTGGCCTCCAACTCTCAATGATCGTCCTGCTGGACCTGAGGCTTGTGCCGCCACAGCCAACCATACACTGTCATCCTGCCTTCTGCCTCACCTCTTCCAAATCTCCCCTCCTGCCAGATGGCCCTTTTCAAACACAGATGTGGCCATACCCACTCCTTCCTGAGAGAGAAAAGCTGCTAAGATGATGTCCTCTGAGCTGCCTTGGCTTCACAGGCTCTGCTGCTACCTGAATAACTGAGTTCCAACCAAGAGAGGCTCAACACATCTTGTGGGCTCTGGACTCAAACAGCGTGCACCAGTACTTGGTCTTCCTGTGGTTCCTGCCCAACTTGGGCCAAGGATTCTCAGTGACATCCAAGTATGGAGGCCTCGTGTGTCTCTGAAGTGCATCTTAAGAGTAGGCAAATTTACTGGGGAATAAGAATGTGGAATAAGAATAGCTCCTTAAGGGCTGGAGATTTAGCTCAGTGGCACCACGCCTGCCTGGCAAGTGCAAGGTTGAATTCAATCCCAGGTACCACAAAAAAAAAAAAAAGCAAAAACTCCCGAAGGGGTGGGGGGTGTACACACCTGTAATCCCAGCACTTGGGAGGCTGAGGCAGGAGGATTGCCTCGAGTTTGAGGCCAGCCTGTACTGAACTTCATCCTGAGACAGGAGGGGTCCCGAATGGGCTGCCCTCTGAAATGTGTCTTGAGAGGTAACTTATTTCTTTCCTTACTGCACAGCCTCTGAACAGGCCCTTCATTAAACTAGCCCCTCTCCAACTTCTCTGCACTGCATCTTTTCAGATCACAAACCTAGTCATGTCGCTTCTCCAGGGCCTTCTAGTGCTCTCGAGACAAAGACCAAATTCATACATAACCTACGCACTTGGCATGGCCTGGCCCTACTCACCCCCCAAGTTCTAGCCACCTCGTGTCGCTAACCCTACCTCTCAACCCACTTTCTTCCCACTTTCTTCCAACCTGCTGGTGATCCTGCCTTGGGGCCTTTGTACCTGATCATCCTTCCTTCCTATCTGCTTTGTCTGGATTTCACCCCAGCTATGCTTCAACGGGATGGTGTTAAGAGGCTTGCAGATGCACCCAAGTTCTGTACCCTGTGCTCTTCCTTCATGAGAGTTACCAGTTTGCAGCCACAGATTTTCCTATGCATTTACTATGAAAGTGTCCTGTCTCTCTACGTAGACTGTACGCTCTATAGGGTGAGAACAGTGTCTGCAGGAAACATCATCATATCCCTTGGACTACTACTAGCTGTGCTAAGTACTCAATATCTACTGGCCAAACAAACATTTTCCACAGTAGGATACACTTCATGCATGTGGTATGTACAATGATATGAAGAAAGCAAAAGTATTTGATCCCCGGTACCAAAAAAAAAACAAGAAAGCAAAAGTAGAACTAAATTCTGAGATGTTAATATTTGCCCATTTAATAGCCTGCACATAAGCCCACTGAAGGAATGGGCTTAAGGAAAATGAGGGGTAATTTATTAAATTGGAAATTTTTCTACCAAACTTACTTGGGAAGAGACGATCCTGTTTTAGGGTAGCAGGAGCCAAACACCGTAGTTTGGCTCCGTAAATCACTATGGCAAAACAATTTGAGTGTTAGGCCATTACGTTCCCAAGGAGGGAAAGGACAAGAGAAAATGACTTTCTTTGTATGTTTTCAAATCACGAATCTGCTAACACTCCTGAGGGCTTTCCACTGCTCTCAATATAAAACCAACAAAGTCACACACACTTGTATAAAATTAATTACAGCAAGTTCCACTGCTCTTCAGACCCAGACTCATACACAAAAACTGATTCACCTGTCCTGCACCACCTACCTGCAGGCCTCGATGGAGACTTCTCCTGCTCAGGAAGAGGTGCCACGGGGGAGCCGGCTGCCCCCTCTGGCTCTGGCTCCTCGACAGGTGCCGGGAGGGGCTCTGGGACATCCCTGGGGGGTGGTGAGGCTGAGGGAATGGCTGCTGCCTGCTCCTCTTCCTCTTCCTCTTCAGAGGAGGACTCCGATGATGAAGAGGATGATGAAGATGATGAGGAAGATGAGGTGCTGCTCTCAGAGTCCGACGTGCTGCCATTTTCACCATCTGAGTCGGCATACAGAGAACATTTGGACGACGAATCGCTTTCCTCATCCTCCCCTGGAAATTCAGAAGGGGCAATCAGACGAAGTAGGAAGACCCTCCCTTGGTCAAGCTGGGGGTTCATTCACTGACTCACTACTCTGGATGTCTGGCTCTATACCAGATGGATGCAAGCTTGCTATGTCAAGGAGCTGGACAAGCAAACACCTGTTCACAAGGTGACAAATACCAGTACAAGGGGCTGGAGATTCCGCAGAAGCAAGCCCTGGATTCTGCCCGGATGAGCAAAGCAAGGAAGGCATCTCTGAGATGGAGATGTTGAAACTGAGAAGGAAAGGGAGTCATCTCACCACGCAAGCATGGGATGTCACGCCTAACAGGCGTCAAGCAGCAATGTTAAAGACCAACAAGCAGTGTGCTCTTACTACTAAAGCTTTTCCCAAAATGGATCTTATTTTTGTTTTGTATGTTTTGAGGCAGGGTCTCGCTACATAGCCCAGCTGGCCTCGACTCAGCAATCCTACTGCCTCAGCCTCCTGAGTGCTGGGATTATAGGTGTGCACAACATCAGCTTTCCCAAGAAGGATCTTAAGGGCCGTCTGGATGATGATCTCTGTGGGAAAGGGCTCTGGGATGAAATAAGCTATGAAAATGTAACGTGCTCTACATGCTTAGGTGATCAGTAATGTATGAGACAGGCCCTAAGGTATCTAAGAGCTCTACGATCTCTGAGGAACATAATTGGGAAAATCAGAGTAGAAAATAATAGGTGGGGAGGGAGCTAAAGAGGCGAGATGGAGCTGAGTGGCGAGCAGGGGCTGGATTATAAAGCCTCCCAGTGTGTCAGGCTGTAGGAAAGGAGGAAGCCGGAGACTGTGTGAAGAAAAGGAGTGCATTCTAGGGAAGATAACTGCACTAGCAGTCTGGAAGGCAGAACAGAATGGAGGGAGAAGAATGGAAATAGAGACAAAAATTAGTCCAAGATCGCTCCAAGAATCTAAGTGACAAAGGCAGGGTACCAGGAGGGCAGAGATGACAAATTCAAGAAGCTACCAGAAGGTAAGACTGACGGGAAGAGGTGGTCAACACGCTGAGGAGGGCCTGCACCCCACTCTCCACAGAAAACCGAGGCTTCTGCTGGGGAGGGACTCTGCACAGAAACAGTCCATCCTTCCCCAGCACCTCAATCTGTTTCTCTCCACCCCAGTCCTCTATTTAACCTTCTTCAAAACAGTTGTACTGCAGTGACAAGATTTGTTCATTTGTTTGTTAAGCCTCCACCTCCCTCCAACAAGCTCTCAAAAGTGGAACCACATCTGTCCTGGCCATAGCAATGTCCTAAGTACCCCAAACAGCACCTGCCACAAAGAAGGGGTTCAATATATACTTCTGAATGAATAAGAAACCAAGCCACCTTCCCAATACCTGACAGACCACGGGGAGCCAAAAGGTGTTGACCTGGACAGAAGAGAGCCCAGGTGCACAGCTGTGAGGAACGTTAGAGTGGGGCACACTGTGGGCCCTGGGCCTCACAGGAAGAGAGCAGTGTTCAGAGGTGGGAAGTGTGAGCCGGCTGCACCAATGGACAGAAGAGAACAGATTTCCTAGCTCTAGGGCCTTGGAAAACGAACAGATTTTGCTCAGGTGTCCTCAGAAAAAGAGCTAAGCTGTGAGTACCAGGCGTAAAGTACCCAAAGGGCCAGTGCCTCAATGACATGGCTAAACAGTTGCCCTGTGGAGGGCCAAGTGGAGAGTAAGTCCTGCAGAAAGGTTCTCAGGGCTCAGGAAAGGACAAGCCAGGTAACTGAATCCCTTCCTCCCCAAGCCAGAGTTCTACTCAACTCTGTGCTCACCATCTGACACTGCTGTCTCCTTCTTAGTGGTATCCACAGCTTCCTCTTGCTCTTCATCTTCCTCATCTTCCTCATCATCATCCTCATCCTTAAGGAAAAGAACAAACGGGGATTAACAGGAAAGCAACAACTATTTCTCCCTGAGGCACAGCTGCCTGGGTTTTAGGTCAGAGAGCAGATGGCTATGAACAAACATCTGGGAAACAGGCTTCCAGCAGGGACTGCACACCCTGGCCCTTACCTTGTCGGAGGAGGACTCCTGGGATGCCTCTTCCCCTTCGCTGTCCAAAGCAAAGGACTTACGGTGCTTGCCCTGGGTCTTTCCTCGATCTTCATCTCGCTTTGGGGGCTTGGTCCCCGGACGTCCTGGCTCTCCAACCTCCTTGTCTCGTTCGGAATCTGGGCCAGTTGAGCAGAGGTTAGGAAAATTCCCACCAACAATAAATCATTGCTCCCCCACCACGTGCAAGGAGCTTCCCATACACTACTGCTGACCTTCCTGACGGCCCTGTTTATAGCTAGGAAGCTGAAGCTCAGTAGAGAAACACAAATAGCTCAGCTACGTAACATTTTATAGTTCTTAGCACATCCACCCTTTTATCTCTCGCCCTTTTCTGAGTTGGGTGGAAGAGGGAAGGGGTCCACCTGTTACGCCTGCCCCAGAAAAAGAGCAGAGGCAGTGGGACTCCAGAGAAGTCAATCGGACTCCACAAGGAAGTTTCCCAGCCATGTGAGCTTTCAGCCAACAGCTCAGGCTTGACAGGCTGCAGGGAAAGCTCCAGAGGAATGGAAGCATTAGATGTCAGACTTGAATAGACGACTTGTTTAACCTCGGAGTTCTGTGATCCTACATACTGAAGTTATTACTTTTGCAGGTGGTTTAAGATACAGAAAAACAGGGCCGGGGATTTAGCTCAGTGGTTCCGCCGCCTGCCTCGCAAGCAGAAGGACCCGAGTTCGATCACCGGTACCAAAAAAAAAAAAAAAAAAAGATACAGAAAAACATAAATCAGCATACTTTAGTAATAATCACAACTACAATGCAGGGAGAACCCTAGAGGATGCTTCTGACACCTCTCAGAAGTGCTTGCTATGTAGTTCAGATTGGCCTTGAACTCATGGTGATCTTCCTGCCTCAGCCTCCCAAGTGCCAGGATTACAGGCGTGCGCCAGCAAGCTTTCTTTTAACCTTCTACCAAGATCTCTACTTGGCTCCTTGACCTAAGACACCCTGATCCTTTTGTCTCAGCTTCCCGCCGTCCTATCAGAATCTACAGAGTCCACTCCCTTTCCCCTTCTGTCTGACCTCCCACTCACCATCTTCATCTTCTTCAGCTGGAGTGGAGGGCCGGGGCCTCTTTTCTTCACTGGCCTCTGAAATTTCTGAGGGTTCTTTCCGTTTTACCTGGGGGACAGGCAACGGATGAGGCCCACTTAGACCTCAAACATTCACAGTTCCCAAACAACCGTAGCCCGAGGACAGCAGGCCCTCTCCCCACTCCGAATCTACTTAACAAGACCAGTTCTGGATACCTTAAATGAAGGCAGCCGCAGGGCCCCTCGCAGCCCTGACCCAAAGGTGAAGGCCTCGATGCCTGTGGTACCCCCACTCTTGGCCCAGTCTACGAGGGACAGCATGCCAGGTTCTTTCAGCTTTGTCTTCTCTTTTTCCTCCTCCTTGGCTTGCTGTTTGGCTGCATTTTGGAATGGCTGCAAGCAGCAGGGGACTGAGATTGCAGGCATTCCCTCCCGCCTGGGACCCACTTCCAGGTCCCAGGACCACAGAAATGCATTCACTTGCTCTCCCACTTGACACTATTTCTGTTATACTTCTACCAGCCGCTTATGGGCATTTTTCTCAAAAATCTGTTTATTTAGCTTATAAACCTTGGGAAACAACTAGGATCTTTCCAATTTACAAGCGGCAGCAATGGGGCCTAAACGACGTTCTTCTGACTCTCAGGCCCAGGCGTACCTGCTGCACTGTGTCCAACTTCCCTCCAAACTGACGTGTCCTGCGAGTCCCCTCAGCCTCACCTCCACTTGCCTTGAGCCTTCCCCTCCTATCTTCAGCTGTGTGGCTGCAGAAGCCGAGGTCTACTGTGTCCAGAAGTCCCAAGAACCCTAATCTCAGGCACTGGCTCTCACCTTGGCCTTCTCCTCCTTGCTTTCCCACCACTGATCAAAGGCCCCAAAGGCCACATTCTCCACCATCTTGCGGTTGAGGTCTCGCTGCATGATGCTCTTCATCTCCTGGACGAGGGTGGCCAGCACACAGCCCACAGTGCCTGCTGATGGCAGGGCCTTGCCTTCTGCCAGCTCAGCTTCCTCCCTGGGAGGCAGCCGGGCCTCTTCTCCTGAGACTGAGGAGGAGGGCAGGGGCTCAGCTGCCATGGGCAAAGGCAGGTGGTAGGCCTCCCGGGAGTATGCCGCCCGGCCTTCTTGCCCTTGTGTATACAAAGCATAGGGCAAACCATAGGCTGCCTCTTGAGGAGGTGGGAAAGGCAGGAACGCTTCCCCAAAAGCCCCACCAGGAGGACCAGCTGAGGCTGCAGTCAATCCCTTGCCCTGCCGCAGCTGGTGGAGCCGCGTTAACATCTGGGTCTGCATCTGGAAGGACATGGGCATCCCTCCCCACTGAGCCCCAAGTCGATCCATAAGCTCCAAGGAGTTCACAAAGTCATAGATGTGGGGGGGTGGGGGGTACTCAGGGGGCGGGGGCCCGTCTGGGCGGGGCGGGAGGAGGTAGGCAGGTTGGTGGGGAGGGTAACCAAGGGGAAGGGAGGCCAGGTAAGGTGGGGGCGGGGGCTGTTGGGGGGGGGCGGGGGCTGGAGGGGGCGAGCCACCCCTGTCATCATCGGAGATCTCCATGTCCTCTCCAGAAGAGCATGGAGAAGCCTGTGGGGGAGAGAGGAGGGTCACAGGAAGCTGCTGCCCGTTCCTGGTCTTCTCCTCAAACCCATTTTCTTCTCTGGTTCACTCCCCTCTCCCCAAGGGTCCAGCCCTGCCTCCCAGAACCCAGGTACCTTCTCCGGCTGAGCCCAACATCACCTGGTTCTGTCCATTGGCCTTGGGAGACTCCCGGGTGGCCCCTGGCTCCCCATTCCCTGTAGGTACCACATCCTCAAAATTAGCTGGGGCTGGAGGAGGCGTGCAAGGCCCATGACCTGACCCAGAAGGCACCTCACTCCCAGGGTCTCGGGCCCCTGGGCCAGCACTGCTGTTCTCTTCCTCCTCCTCCGTGTCAGAGGCCAGGAAAGAAAACTTGGAGCGCTGTTCCTTCAGCAGCATTTCAATGCGGGAATCCAGGCTGCTGTGCTGGGCGAAGGGCACACTCTCATTGGTGGTCTCTGGAACCGGGGAGCCAGAGCGGGCAGGGGAGGCTGGGCGAGGGGAGGTCCGAGCTTCTTCTCTCTCAGGGCTGGGTCCTCCACCACCCCCAGCTCCACCTGGTTCAGGGGGCTCCGGGGGTGGGGCCTCTGAGGCAGGAGGCCGGTAGTCTTGGTCAGCGGGCCGGCTGGGCTCAGGGGGCAAGTACGAGGTGTAGGAGGGTGGGAAGCGTTCAGCAGTACTTTCAGAAAAAGGGGCACCAGAGGGCTCCTCTCGAGCTGCCCGGCGTGGAGGATAGGAAGTATGACGCTGGTAGCGATTCCAGCTTTCATAATATGCTGGGTAGTTTGAATCCGAACCACGAAACTGAGAGGACGAGGAAGAGGACGATGACGAAGAGGATGAGGAGGAGGAAGAGGAGGACACGGCAGTGGCTGCAGTGGTGGCAGAGATGGCTGTGGAGGCAGTCGTGGGGGCTGCGGACGCTGAGAAATGGCGGCGGGAAAAGGAATCTTGGTAGCTGTTTTCTGACCGCCGGGGCTTGAAGGAGGCTGAAGTGCTGCTGGAAAAGAAGCGTGAGAGTTAACTGGGCTCATCTCTACACGACCAAGCCTGACCACCCCAGTTCTCATACCCAAAGCCTCTCTATACTGCCCTCAGAAGAGCTACGCATCATTTCTACAGTGTCCCTGCAGACAGCAACTCGTTGGCTCAGTCTACAGAGAGCAGGCCAGATGGCTTCCAGTCCCCTCGGAGAGCTCTGGGCTTCTTCCTGATGGCAGCTCCCAGGGCCTGATGCCCAGGCCTCTGTGGTGTGCTCTGTACCTGCTGGAGTAGGCGGAGTCCTGAGAGTAAGGGGTGCTGCCCCGAGGTGTGTAGGGGGTTCCTTGGGAGGACTGAGGGGTGAACTGGCCAAAGGAAGTGGGGGTATCTTGTCGGCTGCTGGAAAAACTTGCATCCTGGGAGCAGGGGGTACCATTGCCAGGGGTGCCCACCACAGCAGTGCCTGATGGGTAGGCAGCTGTGTCAGAGCATGAGCGGCGGCGGGATTCAGTCTGGAGAGAGAGTAGGGCAAGGAGAGAAGAAAAAGATCAGGCACCATTCAAAAGCTTGCCGTGCTCCAGAAGAACCCTAGATCCCTGTACCCTGAAAGTTTCTATGCATCTTTTCTTGGCTCTTCCTAAGCTTCACAATAAAGGCTAGAACCTCCCAAAGGTGGCTCCTGCTCCTGGCAATCAGGCAGTGTCCACATGGCTAGGGCTGTGGTAGCCACAAGCTTCTCACCGTCTCAGTGGCTGCACCAGAACCCTGGAACTTCTCACTCAGCGCCTTGCCCCCCGTGGGCACAGTCTGAGGGGTGTAGGAACCATTGACAATCAACTCATAGTACTTCATTCGCTGTTGTCCTATGTGAGAGGAACAAGAACAGTCAGTCAGAAGGAAAAACAATGCCTAGCCAGGCACAGTGACACATCCCTGAAATCCTAGCTTCTCAGAAAGCCAAGGAAGGGGGATCATAAGTACACGGCCTGCCTGAGCAATTTAGTGAGATCCTGCCTCAAAATAAAAAATAAAAATACAAAAGAGATGTATTTCAGTGGTAAAACATCCCAGTGTATTGAAAAAGAACAACAAAACTCCTTTCTGATTTGGGAAGCCTGTTTCTTAGGCCTCATGTTTCCTACAATTTCTTAAAATCTGGGGTTTGGGGATTTTAGTTCTCCTACCTTATCTCTATCTTTGAGAACATCTATCTCATCTCTACCAATTAACTACTACAAGCTACATATTCTCTGGCACTTCCTAGTTTGTAAATGTACATCTACCCATATTATTACAATGGATGATCCACAGGAGAGAAAATTGTCCCTTTAAAACAATTAAAGAAAATTTACCTGCACAAAGTCACAAAATTGGTCAGTGGAAGAACTGGAATTCAAATCTAGCTTCTCTGAGGCTAAATCCCTCCATACTCCTTATCCTATAGACTGTAACATGGGCTGGGGATTTAACTCAGTGGTTCTGCTGCCTGCCTTGAAAGCGCAAGGTCCCAAGTTCGATCCCCAGTACCAAAAAAACCCCACAAAAAACCAAAAAAAACCTGTAACATGGCAACCTGAAAACTAAATCCAGCCTATAATTGAATTTCATTCGCCTTGCATGATAGCTTAAAAAAATCCTGGGAGGACCCAGGCATAGTGGTTGCACCGGTAATCCCAACACTTTGGGAGACTGAGGCAGGAAGACTGATGAAAGTTTGAGCCCAGCCTGGACAACTTAAACAACCTTGTCTCAAGACAGAAAATTTAAAAAATGGTTGGGGATGTATCTCAGTGTGAAAGCCCTGGGTTCAATTACCAGTACTGCAAGGGAAAAAAAAAAATCTTAAAAGGAGCCAGGTATGATGCAAGGCTGTTAATTCCAGTACTTGGGAGGCAGAGGTAAGAGGGCTGTTAAGTTCAAGGCCACCCTGGACTATGTAGTAAGAACATCTCAAAAAATAAAAGACAAAAAAAAATGGAAGAAATATAATACTTAAAATTCATAAGGTTATATACAAAAATCTAGTCTTCTGGCTTGTAAAAATCAAATCTGGGGGCTGGGGATTTAGCTCAGTGGCACTGCACCTGCCTTGTAAGCACAAGGTCCTGAGTTTAATCCCAGGTACCAAAAAAAACAAATTTGGGCTGAGCATGGCAGTGCATGCCTATAGTTCCAGCACACAGGAGGCTGAGGCAGGAGGACCATCTCAAGTTTGAGGCCAGCCTGGACCACACAGCAAGGCCCTGTTGCCACTCCTCTTTTCCTTGCAAACTGACTGACGCCAACTCACAGCTGCCTCCTTAGCGCTGTAACTTACAGCCTGCCATGACCCCACTCTTCCCTACTGCTCCTTAATAAGGCAATCTGGACTGTTTTGTCTTCACAGGTCTTCTTCTTAGAATTTTTTTGGTAGTCGTAGGAATTGAACTAAAGGCTTTGAACATGGTAAGTATGTGCTCTACCACTAAGCTCTACCTCCAGCCCTATGTTTTTCATTTTTTTAAATTTTTGAGGCTGGGCATGATGGCACACGCCTGTAATTCCAACACTCAGGAGGCTGAGGCAGGAGGATCACCTCAAGTTTGAGGCCAGCCTGGGCTCCATTAAAACCTGCCTCACAAGCGCAAGGACCAGAGTTCCATCCCCGGTACCAAAAAAAAAAAAAAAAAAAAAGGGCTCGGGATTTAGCTCAGTGGTTCCGCCGCCTGCGTCACCAAGTGCAAGGTCCCAAGTTTGATCCCCAGTACCAAAAAATTTTTTAAAAAAACAAGAAAATAAATGCATTTATTTTTTATTTGATTTTTAGTGGTACTGACACTTGAATTCAGGGCCTTCCCACTGAGCTAATCGTCATACTTTTTTTGTATTTTCTATTTTGAGACAAGGTCTCACTAAGTCACTAAGTTCCCCAGGCTGAACTGAAACTTGTGATCCCCCTGCCTTGGCAGTGCTGGGATCACAGCCCTGTGCCACCACACTTGGCTCTTTATTTTTGGTGCTGGGGATCAAATCCAAGGCCTCACATAAACCAGGCAAAAACTCTACCACGGAGCTATTCCCTCAATCCTCAAAAGCTTCATATTGGGCCGGGGATTTAGCTCAGTGGTTTTGCCGCCTGCTGCGCAAGCTCAAGGACCCAAGTTCGATCCCTGGTACCAAAAAAAACCACTTCATATATAAAATTTTAAAATAAAAAACTGGAAAATCTAGCATTTTTTAAAATTTGGTATTAAAATCTGTCTTGATTTACTACAATAACTTTATTCACTCTATTCTTCATATAATTTCTTATGGATATAGTCATGGGTTTGACTATAGGATACTGCCCTGACAATGCTGGCAATGATACAAAAAACATCATATATGTACCATAATTCTCAAGAAAACTTGAGTTCAGAAACACATCTAACCCCAACTTTACATAAGTAATTGTGACCTTGATTACGTGCCTGGCCTCAATGAATATTAGCATGTACGCTTTCAACTGAAGACCAACCTTGAGCAGCAGGCAAGGGAGCCCTCACCTTTGATGTCAAGCTGGGCATGGATGATGTTGCCCATGACGGAGGTAAGGTGGAGGTTTTTGACTGTTTCCTTGGCACCCCGAGTGCTGGTGAAGAGCACACGGGCCAGGCCCAGGTGCTTGCGAGTACGGGGGTGAAGAAGGATCTCTACCTCTTCCACCTCGCCATACTTTCGGCACATGTCCTTCAGGAAGGTTTCCCGCACGTTGTCGTTCAGCCTTGCAAAAGTCACTTCCTTCAGTGGGATCTGCCCAATGTAGAACTCATCCAGCTGTGGAGAAGACAGGAGTTGGTCTGGAGATTCTATGCCAGGGGTGGCAAACCTATGGCTTGTTGTTACTTGCTTTTTTTTTAATACAAAAGATGTTAATGTATGAGTTGTTTTTTCTGAACTAAAACCTCATTTAGATTTAGTTGGGCTTAAGTGGGTTTTGGATTGAAGTTTGGCCACTTGTCTCTAAAAGGTTCACCATCACTGCTCTATACCAAACACTGTTCCTTTGCCCTTTGAGAAAATATAGCAAGATCTATGAGGTCAAGAGAGAGGGGTCTGGGAGACTGAAGGGTAAGGGAAAGCCGCCACGGCTGGGGCTACATCGGTCCTGACCCTTCTCTCCCTGAATTCCTCTTACCACAGACTAGCAAGAACCAAGAAGAGAAATGCACAACTCAGGAATAAACACACAAATAAGGAACCAGTTGTAAGGAGATAATCTACTAGCCCCAAGAGTTACTAACATGAGATAGGCACTAGAAATACAAAGATGGAAAAAGACATTCACACTCGGGAAAATAGACAAAACAGACATAATCAGTGTGCCACAGTGTCAAGAAAACTCTAGACAGTGTGTTTGGGAGCCCAGAGAAGGAAATTTTTGTGCAGAGTAGAATCAGGAAAGGATTCATAAAGATGATATCATTCTTACTGTGCTTTTTGGCTATACAGGAATTCACCAAAATAACAAGGACTTTCAGGACATAAAAACTATAGAACAGGCTGGGTGTGGTGGCTCACGCCTGTAATCCCAGCACTCTGGAGGCTGAGACAGGGGGATGGATCACTTCAAGTTTGAGGCCAGAGTTCAAGGACAGCTTGAACTACATAGTGAGAGCCTGTCTCAAAACACAAACAAGAAAAAAAAAGAAGAAAAAGAAACTACAGAACTTGGCATTTTCAAAAACTGCAAGCTGTGTGGTGTGGGTGAAACACAGGAATAGTGTGAAGGCAGAGAATAAGGGTTGGCCAGATCAATAACCATATATGCCGATACCCTGAAAACAGACTTGGCAAAAAAATAACAGTAAAGGGGCCGGGGATTTACCTCAGTGGTGCCGCTGCCTGCCTCGCAAGCGCAAGGTCCTGAGTTCGATCCCCGGTACCAAAAAAAAAAAAAAGAACAGTAAAATCAAAGAAATAAGTAACAGCAGAATTGAGTATGAAAATAGCGTGGAAGCAAGAAAACCATGTAAAATTAATACAAGAATCTGTATTAACGAAATTGCAATGAGAACAGAAGGATTAACATAAAAATAAAACAAAGAAATATTGGGTGCCTCCCTGTGTAATTCAGTAGATACTGTCATTTATTAGTAAAGAGAATATGAAAGGGAGAGCAGGATTGATGGAATAAATTGATGGATTAAATTTAGAGAGTGTCAGATGTCTATGGGGCATCCAAATAGAACTGTCCCTCTACCAGGCATACAGGGTCTGGAGTTTGAGACTGATGTAGTCTGGAAACAGATATTCAGAAGTCATCAAGGGGGCCAGGGATTTAGTTCAGTGGTCCACCACCTGCCTTGCAAACACAAGGACCCGAGTTCGATCCCCAGTACCAAAAAAGAAAAAAAAAGAAGTCATCAAGGGCCAGGGATTTAGCCTATCGGCACAGCGCCTGCCTGGCAAGCATGAGGTCCTGAGTTCCATCCCCAGTACCAAAAAATGAAATAAATAGAAGTCATCAACACCAAGGCAATAGTCAAAACCATAGGTATGAAAGAGAATGTGCACGGAAAATGTACAAAATAAAATCAGACCCCAAAAACTACTTAGGGCAGAATTAATGAGGAAAAACAAAGAATGAGTGAAGAAAACTAAGAACCCGTAGTTTTTTAAGTTTAGTCCAAGGCCTGATGACTATCCCACCTACATGGGGAAATGGGAATGCTCTTAGGAACCAAGATGGAGGATCATGTGGCCAAATGAGAAGTGAAGAAAGAAGACTCCAGGGAAGCGGTGGCCTTGTCACTCACCTTTATTACTAAGAAATTAAACTATCTTACTGTTGTGCTGTATACTATCCAGGAACACACAGCGAGACATACAGCAGTTAAACCTGTCCTTAACTCATCCTTGAAGAATCAACACCCTTACCAGGGACATACTTGGGGCACCTTTGCTGTACAAGTGCACCTTCCATCCAGAACACTTCTGTCTCATAGACTCGGGTTGTGAGATCTGGCTTTCAGTCTTTCAGTGGACTGCCCCTTTTACTGGACTATCTGAAGAGCAGAGTGACAGTACCCTCGATACTCTCCAAGGATCATACCAGCAGACACCTACCTTAAACTTAGGGACTGGAAGGGAAAAGTCTCTGTTTTTGGACCTGACATGGCAACGGGGGTCTTGGAGGTCTTCCACCGGTATGTACTTTGAGTCCTAGTAAGGAAAGCAGGAACAGAAAGATTGTTTAGGATGGAACCAGGTTGCTAAGCTCTAAGAAGCCCATTTGGAGATCTGCAAGAGAGCTGGGTTCACTCATTTTTGACAAGGCAAGCTATGGGTACGGGAGTTCTTGGTGCTGAATAGGGTAACAGAGGAAAGGAGGACCTGGCATTCCCCAGAAGGCTCGGAAGGATGTGTGGCACTCACGTTGACACTGAAGTGGACTCCGTCATAACGGTACACCTTCTGAGAAGGCCTGCGCAAGGCAGGGTCCAAGGCAGGATCCACGATGAGCTTGTAGTTCCGCCACTGGAAGCTTGGGGCTTTCTGCCCATCTCCCCCACCTTCCTGATCCATCTTCGCTCATTTACACTGTTAGGAAAGAGGAATACGCAAAAGGGGTCCAGAGCTTAGGCCTGACTCCCTTGCTGTCCCCTCATTGGCTAGCCCAGACTCCAGGCTCTCCCATCACTCGTTTCCACACCTCACCAGGACCCGGGGCTCCCTCAGATTTTGCCCCAGTGCCCTGTTTCGCATAACACCCCATTCTCTCCCCACTTCCCAACTCCACCCCGCGGCTCCCAGGCCCATCTCGCGCCCGCTTCCCTTCCCGTTCTCCCCAGCGCGCGCCCCACTCTGCCTCCAAGCAGGACCCCTCCCCCGCCCCCTGGCAGGCCCCGCCCCCTCCCGCCTCCTCACCGGCCAGCGGCCCGGGCCAAGCCCGGCTCCCGCTCCCACACCGCCGCTCCCGTCCCCGCGCCCCGACCCTCCTGCTGAGAGGTGGCACCTCTTCGGGGCGTTGGAAACACCGCGAGACCGAGCCCGAGACCCGGCTTCAGCCCCGGATTCGGGCGGGGGGTGGAGGGAAAGCGCGCCGCTACCCTCTCCCGCCCCGGCGCGTTCTGCACCCCCCTCCTCGTCTCCGCGCACGCGCGCCGCGGGCCTACTCACCCGCCCGTGGCTCCCCCTCCCCCCACCCCGCGCGGCACCTCAGTGGCGCGAGGCGGCGGCGGCGGCGGCGGCAGCGCGACACCCGGCCCCGCAGCGGTGGCGGCGGCGGCGCCCCCCCCACCACCTCCCCGGCGCGCGCACCAAACACCACCGCCACCTGCGCGAGGTCTAGCGGGCACAGCGTCTGCATTCGCACTTTCGCCACGGGCACTGCCCGGAGATCTCCGAAGCCGAGGTTAGCGGCTTTGCCTCGGCCAGTGCCTTGGAAGGCTCTGAAATTGCGGCCAAGGGAACCTGGAGATTGGCCGCATTCCCTGGAGAGTAGGCTTCGCCAGTGGTACCTAGCTAATCCCGTCTGGGGTTCTTGACGAATCGACGGCGGCGAAAGCTGCGACTAGGCCATGAGGGAAAGGGGGCGGGGCGGAGGGAAGGAGGCTAGCTAGGGCTCAGGAGGCGTGAGTGGCGCGTTGAATAGACGCAGATTCGTTACGCGGGCGGGGCGACTCAGTTAATAGGATGCAGGCTCCTTTGCCTGTCTTCCTTGCCCCTTCCTTGCGCGGCCAAAGGTCTAAGAGGCTGCAGATTCGCCACTGTTCCTGTCTTCAGCCGGTTCCTTCCTTCACCTGCCTTGGTGGAATCAAGAAAATAAGTCCCGGTCAACCAAGCCCTGCCGAAGGTGGCAGATTCGGCCACTTTTCTGGATCTCCTTACTAGAACAACTCAGGGGACAGCCTACTTCCGCTCCAGAGGGAAATGACTACAACCCAAAAGTCCTCTTAGAATCTAAATGAGAATTTTCAAGCAAGAAGTATTCGTATAATCCCGAGGACCCGGCCTAGCGAATCTGCGGATCTCGCTGGAGGCGGGCCCAATGCGCCGCGCGCGAAGGGGCGTGGCCAGAGTGCGGAGCCCGGCGGTGCGAGGCGCTTCCTGTGGGACTCGCGAACCCGGGCGGCGGGACGGGCGCTCACCGGGAGGAGAGCTTCCGCCGGCGCAGCACCGGTGATTCAGGCCGTTGTTGAGCCTCTCACGTAACGGACGGAGCGTTTCCTTCCCGTTATTTCGCTTGGCCTTTAAAAAATATCCATTTGACAGGTATGGGGAGATGTGCGGTGCTCCGCCTGCCACTGGTGGTTCAACCCGAGGTGGTCGCGGGGTTCTCTGATAAGTTTAAGTGGGACCTAAAGACCCTTACGTGAGACCTGTACAAAAGGAGGGTCCTCCGGGAATCCCCGCGTCGTCGCTACAGCTCTGGCTTTCTTCTCTGGCGCTCACTAGAACCACAGGATCTTGCCGCTAGGGCTGAAGTCGCCCTCCAGCGGAATCCGGTGTGACCACAGGCACCCTGGCCTCTGGGAAAGTGGATGATGCCCCGAGCTCCTGACGTCTCTACAACTGTCCCTCGCAGTATAACCTTATACAAGCCATTGACCGACCGCTCTTTTCAAATAAAAAATTCTGGCCCGGGGATTTAGCTCAGTGGTTTCTAGCCTGCTGCGCAAGCTGAAGGACCCGAGTTCGATCCCCGGAACCAAAAAAACCCAAACAAATTAAAAATTCTTCCTCCATGGATGGTAATTGCAGGGACGCAGGACTTATGGAAGACACCAGAACAGTGCAACAAAAGGCCCTTGGAGCCGGGTTTACGCAAATTCACCGTTTTAATGAATAAAGGGACGAAGGGGATTTGTCCAAAGTTTCCCACCACAAGAACAGATGGCAGGATTAGGACTCTTGAAAATTATGAAAATGAGGCCGAAAAAATACATGTACATGGAGCCATAGGATGAAACCAAGTTCCCTTTTCCCCCCCAGATGAAAGGTACTGTTTCCTTTTTCCAATCAGAAAGTTTCCCATGTGATGGTAAAGTCTCACTGACTAGCTAGTGGTTTGGGGCAAGCTCATCAGCTTTCCTGAGCCTCGGCTTCCTTATCTCTGAAATAAAAGTGATAAATACTTGTCACTTGAGATGGTTGTGAGGGTTAAATGAGATAACCATGAAAAGCCCCTAGGACACAGTCTCAAGAAAGAAATTTAGGGCCAGGGATTTAGCTCAGTGGTTTCAACGCCTGCTGTGCAAACGCAAGGACCCAAGTTTGATCCCCGGTACCAAAAAAAAAAAAATTTATACTCAGGCATACTGGTGCACACCTGTGATGCCAGCACTTGGGAGGCTGAAGCAAGAGAATCCCTGCAAGTTTGAGGCCAGCCTGAACTACATAGCAAGACCCTGTCTCAAAAAATAAACTTATAGGAAATCCTTAATGGAAGAAAATAGAGATCTTGAGCTCAACAAGGTACACACCTGTAATCCCAACAGTTGGGAGGCTGAGGCAAGAGGATCAGAGGACAGCCTTGGTAATTTAGTGAGATGCTGTCTCAAAAAATTCAAAGGCCTATAGCCTTGAAATAACTTGTCTCCCTATTCAGAAGCTATTGCCCCCTTGTCAGCACCTAATGGGGTCATACTTGGAACCCACTCCCCATCAGGTACACTTGCCTCCACCTGACTCTTAAGAATAAAACTGTCCAGGGCCGGGGATTTAGCTCAGTGGTTTCGCCGCCTGCCGCGCAAGCGCAAGGACCTGATTTCGATCCCCAGTACCACACACCCACACACAAGAATAAAACTTTCCAGATGTGATAAACCCTGCAATCCTACTACACTGGCAGGCGGAGGCAGGAAGATCTCAACTTCAAGCCCAGCCCGGGCAACTTAGTACTGGATGATATCTGTCTCAAAAATTTAAAAGGGCTGGGGAAAAAAAAAAAAAGGCTGGGGCTGTGGCACAATGCAAAGGTCCTAGTTTCAATCCCCAGCACCATAGAAAATCAGTGACCTTACCCAAGAAGCCCTCCCCTCCACCCCATTCACAGCCACAGGGACATCTGTGAAATACAATTTATTAAACAAGGTGCATCAAAAATTCAGTGTCAAAAGAGCTCTTCAGTCTAAGGGCTGGGAACTGGCCCTTCTCTCTTAAAATATCCTCCCTAAACCCGTTCTAAGGATCCAGGCCATGCACACAGGTACTCAGTCTTCAAAGACTACCCCCGCCCCCAGCGTGGGCCCACTGTGATAGAAAGGTGAGTGACCCTAGGACAGTGCTGCAGGCACTGTCCCTTCCATATGTGGCCACAGGTCATCATCAGTGGGGAGTTGGCTTGAATCTCCAGAAACAGGAAGGCTTCTAGGAAAGGCTGGACCTGTGCCTGTTGTGGGAACACTCAAATGCCCACAGCAACCAAAGCAATAATATGGAACCCATCAAAATTTGGGGATGGGGAAAACCTTGCCCCAAAATTCAAACCATTAAATAGACTTCACTCAAATATAACAAGGGTGACAGCATTCGGGGGGCAACTGTGTGGGCATGTAACCTGGCCTCCACATTCCACAGAGGGACAAGCAGCTGAGGCTCAGCACCAGAGATCCCACAAAGGCCCCCCTGCCTCCCTTGTATCTGCCCCAGCATCCTCAGATTGAAGAAGTTCCACAGTCTCCCAGCCTAGGTGTAGAGCTTGCAAAACCCATGGAACGGACTGACAGGGAACGTGGGACGCTGTGGGCAGGAATCTGGTCTCTACCTGAGAGTGGCCACAGGAAGTGGCTCCAGCCAGGAGTAGGAAATGAGGCCTGCAGGCCCCTGGGGCCTCTTGCAGACCCCAGGGAGGCAATGCTGACAGCAGAAGCTAACAGCTGCTCACACAGCCTGCAGCTCCCCCTGCAGGCGACTCAGCTCTTCTAGCTCCTGCTTGTGGCGGTCTGTCTTGTGGTTGACCAAGGATCGGTAGAAATGCAGAGCAAAGGCCACAAACACGAGTCCTACAGGTACCATGATTGCTGTGGAGGCCACTGCTGCTGGCCAGCCTGGCCCATGGATCCCATCACTACCACACGCTTGCCGGGGTGGGCAGGCCTCAGAAGGCTCAGCCTGTGATGGGGCCACAGGAGCAGAGGATGGCGGGAGGCTGGAAGCTGGACCAAGGGAGGCAGCCACTGGGGGCAGAGTCCCAGGCACCTGGGACGGAGGTATCAAGGGGGCTGGTGTGTCTAAGGGGGCCCCAATGGGGACAAATTTGACCCAGCCCACCAGGACAACTTCAGCCAGGAAGAGAAATGTGCCCAAGGCAGTGGAGAAGCCCCAGGCCAGTTCCACATAGCGGTGGAGCCGTTGGTGTGGAGACTGGTGGACAGAGTTGAGGTTGTGGATGTTGCTCACAGCTTCGATGTGGGGCAGTAGACATGTGGAGACCATGAGTGCGAACAGGTGTACAGCCACTAGCACGGTGGTACAGGCACTAAAGGCTACCAGCAGGCCTGGTGGGTATTCATGGTTGTTCTCTAGCTGTACCTCCACCATGGCCACCTGTGGGCACAAGAGGGAACAGATTGAGTGTGGTGTCCTCCTTCACAGTAGAGGGTGTGTTGTTTTGTTTTGTTGCCTATTAGGACATACCACTCATATCTCTAGAACCATGTGCCTGGCAAAATGAAAGCTCTCGGTCTTAAAAGACTCTGTCCTCTCCTGGGTCTTGGTTTCCCCATCTAGCTATCAAGAGGGCTACTGGGCATGGTGGAACATACCTACACTTCTCCCTCAGAGCCTGAGGCAGGAGGACCTAGTTTGAAGCCAGCCTGGACTACGTAGTGAAGCCCTGTCTCAGAAAGCCAAAACAAACACACACACACAAGCAGGGCATGGTAGCACATGCCCTTAATCTCAGCACTGTAGGAGGCTGAGGCAGGAGGCTGGCAAGCCTGAGCCCAGTCTAGGCAGCTTAGTGAGACCCTGTCTCAAAATAAAAAGACCTGGGGATGTAGTTCAGTGCAAAGCCCGTGGGTTCAATCTTCAATAAAACACACACACACGCAGACTAGCTGACATATTTCTGACAGTTTCACCTTTTATTATGTTACCTTTTATTAACATAAAGACATAGACTGTGGGCCACCTAGGTTTATTCTCAGGTCTACAAACTCCAGGGGGTTTTGAGATGGGCTCTTGCCATTGCCCAGGATGGCTCTTCCTGCCTCAGCCTCCTGAGTAGCTGGAATTACAGGTGTGCATCACCAGGCTTGGTAAACTGTCCTTTTTGCAGGTGTGTGGTCTAGATTGAACCATAATCTACCACTGAGCTATCTCCCCAGCCCCAGGTGTGTAATCTTGAGCAAGTGATTTAGTTCTCCTTGTGCCTCAATTTCCTATCTGGAAAATGGGGATTAAAAATAGTACCTAGGGGCTGGGGATTTAGCTCAATGGTGCCGCTGCCTGCCTCGCAAGCAGAAGGTCCCTCCCGAGTTTGATCCTCAGCACCAAAAAAAAAAAAGTAGTACCTACCTGGGCTGGGGATTTAGCTCAGTGGTACCGGCTGCCTCGAAAGCACAAGGTCCCAAGTTTGATCCCTGGTACCAAAAAAAAAAAAAAAAGAAAAAAAAAGTACCTATCTGCCTTATGTGGTTGTTGGAAAAATTAAATGAGATAATACACATTGAGTGCTACAAATAGTGCTGGGAATGTGGTAGGCACTAAGTATTTGTTGGTTTATTATACCTGATGCTAAACTCCAAGGCCAGAATTTGCAAACTGACACATCATGAACCGAAGCCAGCTAGCAGACATGTTTTGCTCACAGAGTGCGCTTTTTAAAAAACTGAATAAATTGCCAACTTTTTTGTTTTTTGCTTTTTGTTTTTTGAGACAGGGTCTCACTATGTAGTCCAGGCTGGCCTTGAACTCATGGCAATCCTCCTGCCTCAGGCTCCTGAGTGCTAGATTATAGGTATGCACTACCATGCCCAGCAAAATTGCCAACATTTTTGTTTTTAAAAAAGCAACCTTGGGCCAGGGATTTAGCTCAGTGGTTTCTCCCCCTGCCTCGCAAGCGCAAGGACCTGAGTTCGATCCCCGGTACCAAAAAAAAAAAAAAAAAAAAAAAAAGCATGTTGCTTTTTTTTTGGTACCGGGGATCGAACTCAGGTTCTTGCGCTTGCGCGGCAGGCGGCGAAACCACTGAGTTAAATCCCCAGCCCTTTTTTTTTTTTAAAATATCAAAGTTATCATGACAAAAAAGTAAAAAACTTTATTGGACTTTGTTACATTATTTTACAGGTTAGTATTGCTTTTATTTTGAATTATATAAGGTGGAGAGATGGGACACTAGAATTTTAAAAAAAATTTTTTTAGTATATGTGCTGCCGAAGCGAGCACGTTTTTTAAAAATTTTATGACACTAGAATTTTTTGAAGTTTAATACCTTCAGTGTTTTTACTGTAGCTCCCCTGCTGTGAAGGAAAGTAGGAGAGATTGAGGGCCAAACCTATCGGCCCTGCAAATCCTTTGCAACTTTATCTCTGCATGTAAACCTACCATAAACCACTGGAGTAAAGAACGGTGTTTCCAACAATTCACATCAAGTGCTGCTTCCCTACCTCCCACCTCTGCTCCAACTGAGACTGCCCCTCTTCATTCTGTAAGACAACCTCTAATCTAACCTCCATCACCTTCTGAACATCACTGGCCTTTGTATCACCAGTCTCATATTAACCCACACTAAAATTAGCAGCCACTGTCAGAGTACTTAAAGTGGGTTAAGCATTTTGCAAAATAGCTGTCTTCTTCAAACAGCCTATGTATAAGGTACTAATACTGAGACAGAGATGTAGAGTCATTTTGCCCAGGATCACAAAGCATACTATATATTCGGTATTAGCCGACCAGTTTAACATCTAGAAAATAGCAAAGCTGGGATGCAAATCCAAAAGATCTATTAAACTATTAGCCTATTAACTATTCCTAAGGGACCACTTTCTTCTCTGTAACACAATATGGGCGTCTTCCTGCTTCCCATCTAAATACAGTGGACCTTCGAGTTACAACCAGCCTGACATACAAACAACTTGGGTTGTGACCAGAATTTTAGTTGTTTTTTGGTTTTGTTTTTTTTGGTACTAGGGATCAAACTTGGGTCCTTGCACTTGCGAGGCAGGTGACAGAACCACTGAGCTACATCCCTGGCCCCAAAATTTTAGTTTTAACTTATGACCAAAGTCTTGAGTTACGACCCATATGCCGGGCACTTGTGCTTCCAGATGGTCTCAGATACAGATTTAACCCTTAAAGAGTTCTTGAAGGAGCATGATAACATCTTCTCCTATGTGGGGTTAATTGAGAAATCCTGGGCCAGTCTGGAAGCCTCTTTTGAAGGACGAGATAGGAAGGCGTGTGTGTGGGTAACGTAGAAGGACTCTACAGGACAGGGCACACACCAAAGGGCTGCAGGGTTGGGTCCTGAGCAAACAGCACTGCCACAGTGCACTTAAATCATGAACTGCCACTTTTAAAACTCAAGAGCTGGTGGCACATGCCAGTAAGCCCAGCACTCAGGAGGGTGGGGCAGGAGATCACCATGAGTTTGAGGCCATCCTGGGCTACATAGCAAGAACCTGTCTCAACCCCCCCCCCAAAAAGAGTTGAATTATTGTCCTTTCCTTTGGATAGGTCATGGGGACTTTTGATCGAGTCCTCAGTCGGCCAACTTGGCATTCATATGACCTGCCTGGCCTTTGCAAACATGTGTTTGTTTTGGTACCAGGGATCGATCGAACTCGGGTCCTTGCACTTGTGCAGCAGGCGGCGAAACCACTGAGCTAAATCCCCGGCCTTTGCAAACATTTGAATTGATGACCTTGTTCTAGGCATGTATAAGCTTGGACTCTAGAGCCACACTGCTTAAATACAAATCTTGCCCCTTATTTACTATGGGACCTTGGGTAGGTATCTTAACCTGTCTGACTTAGTTTGGCCACTGTACTGGTACTGATTTCATTAGGTAACAGAAAGGTGATGCACATACCTCTGGGCACAGTTCCTGGCACTTAGTGACAGCTGAATATAGTTTATGTGGTGTTTTCTAACTCAGGCTGCCTGAGTTTCAGAATCTGGATCTTTCTCCTTCCCTGCTTCTTACAGAATCCATTCAATTGCTCTGGGGCCGGGGCTGGGAGGAGATGTGAGGTACCCAACTTGCAGGAGATGGCAGGAGGACAAGGCTGAATATTTTGGGAAATTGGGCCATGGTATACGTCAGCAAGAGTTTTCCAGAAAAAGGGATCTAGGCCAAGGTTCTTCGTCCTAGTCTCTCCCAGGGCCTGGACCATGGAGCTGACCCCCTCAGCTAGGTTCACGGGTGATGGTTCCCTTTCCTGTGTGGTCTGTACAGATGAAGAGACCCAACTCCCAGTCCCAGGATATCCTGTTCTAGTCCTAACCCCCACCAAACATGTAGCTCTAGGACAGTGGTGGTGGACATTTTAGAGCTTTCAATGACACAGACAGCCTGCTGCTGCAGCACATGTCCCATAGGTTCACACCACTGATCCAGGATGACCCCTAGGGTTATAGACCTCTGTCATGCCTGTCAGACCCAAAGGCTGGGCACAGAAGGGCAGGGGCTAACCCAAGTCACCTAGTGCTATGACTCCCATTTCAGCTGTCTCTGATATTCACCCCCACAGGAGCAGACTCCTAAATGACCTCCCTCAGTCTGGTCTGCTTTCTCCTCCTCCCTGTGATAACAGTGGGGAAATCATAGACGATGGCGAGCCTAGGGCACGTGTGGCATAGCGAGCTGTTCATCATTGAAAGCACTCAAGGGTTTGCCATCTCTACCCTAGACAAGCAGGGTTTCATTTTGTAACCGCCCCTGCTAAGAATCCTTGGCAGAGCCTCAGTTCACACCTGTCCAGCTGGCAAGTAGGTCCAAGCCACACCCAGTATGTAGGTCTTGCTCTGACGCACCTGGATCTAGGGTTCCTGATGACAAGAGTCACAGCTCATGCCGGCCGGGTGCTTGGCAGGCTGCAGATGCACCCTACCTACATGATCGCTCAACTTCCCACTGGCCAGTGAGGGAGTGGAGGCGCCAGGTCACACTGCTGGCCACTTGCAGTGAGGAGCCTGGACTGAACATCTGTTGATTCTGCACCCCAAGACGAGACCTTCAATTCCACTTCCTGAGGCCACTGCTGGGACCGTTAGCGGCTATCACCCTCCCATACCTGCAGTTTATCAGCTCGAGTATCAGTCATCAGCTTCCTACCCAGCAGGTTCCCCACAGGCATCACCTCTGCCCTGGAGTAGTCCCCTTCCTTGGGATGGGCCCTCCTTCAGCTGAGTGACCCTTCCCTGCAGATTATTCTTCCCGAGCTCCGGTTCTGTTGACACCGCCCTCACCCAGCTCCGCTCTCCCTTTGAAACGCTCAGGATTTAGCAACCACTTCTGCCGGGATTTACCGCCCTTCCCCACATCTTTAGGGAAACCCTCCTATGCTCCGGGGTCCTGTTTATGCCCCTGCTCCAGCAGAAAAGGACTTCTTCAGTCCCTTGGGCCCCTTTGCTCCCTTTACCCTCTTAAGGAACCGCCTTTCCCTTTACTCTGCCTTCTCTTCCTTGAGTCCCGTTCACTTCGCCCGGACCCTGTGCCCCCACTCTGCGGCCCCTCACCATGGCGAAGCCCGACAGCAGGGCGGACGTGCGGCTGGAGGCCTTCAGCTTGGCCCGGCTGAGGTAGAGGCGGCGCCAGCTGAGCGCCCGCAGCGAGTGCTGACTGGCCCCCACGAGGTCCAGGTAGCCGCGATGCACGAACTCCCGGTACGCGGCCGAACCTGCGGGGCTCTCGACCTCGGGGTTCAGCGGGACCTGCTCGGCCGCGTCCCCCTCGCCGCCCCTCATTCTGGGGGTGGTCACGGCGGGGCCAAAGCACCTCGGGGGCACCCAGAGGCTCGGCCCAAGCCGGGGGAACGCCCCATTCCCGGAGGGCGGGCGGAGGTGCAGCGGCACGCGCCCCCGCGGAACGGAGCCGGCGTCGGCGTCTCCGGGCTGCCCCGATGGCCGGAGCCGGACGGCCGCGTTCGAAACAGGAACTGGGACAGAGGCGGAGCCCGCGACCACATGACGGGGCGGAGCCGGGACGAGACCCCGCGGTCCGAGGCAGCAGCCCCAAGGGGCCCGGCGCTCCCACCCGCCAAGGACATCCAGGCGCCTACGCCCCGCGGAGGCGACCGCCCCGGCCCGGCGCTCCCGGGGCAGGGGACACCCGCACATCATCAGGTACCCAGGACCCCAAGCCTACCCCAGTGGACCTCCGCACGACGGCAGAGGGTCACCTCCAAGAGCCGCACCACACACACACTCGGCGGCCCCGGCTGGAAGTTTGTGTTTTATAGCAAACCATTTTGTACAGACCTGGGACCCAGGGGCCCAACCCGGCAGGGTAAGCCCTAGCCCTCAGCGGGCGGCCTCCTCAAACCTTCCGCCGTCCCCGGGCCCCTCCCCTCCAGCCTTTGGTCCGCCCAGCCCCTCCCCCCACCCTCGCGCCTCCCAGTTACCTGAGGTATGTGGATAGATCCCCCCATGGTACAACCCGGCTCCCCCCAAGCCCAGGCTGGGGGGCGGGACCTGGCCCCGACCTCCCCACCCCCTCAATGGAGTAAGGGGTGGGAAAGCCAAGAGTCTGTCACTAAGTTCCCATGGCAACTGAGGGGCCATTTCCAGCCTTAGCACTGGCATAGGGAGGTGTCCATTGGCTGCTGTTTCCACGGCAACCAGCACTGACAGGTCCCTGGGCAAATGGGTTACATGTTTCTGTGACGATGAAAACGTGGGAAGAGCCAAGCTGGAGGAGTCCCATCTTCCCCATCCTTGGGCTGCCACACCCCATCCCCAACTCAAGTCAGGAGGGGTACGCTGCTCCAGAGCGCGCCGGGGTGGCACGGTCCAAACTAGGCGCCCACCGGTCCAGTCAGTCCACGCTGGTCTCGCCTCATCCCACTCCGGCTCCCCCAGGTCCGAGGTCCCCCGGTTCAAGTAACACTTCAGTACGGATGAATGTTCAAGTATTGTGCGGAGAGGCGGGCGGGGCTGGGTACCCCTCGAACTCCCCTGGGCCGCGAGCTCAACAGCAGGTAGGCCCGCACCCACCCCCCGCGATAGCTGCCGTTTTCAGTGACGTCCAAGGAGTCAAGGCGGGGAAGAAGGGGTGGCCCCGCTGGGCTCCTGCCCCTCCCCCAAGGACGCCAGAGCCCCTGCTCCTCTGCCTCCCCTCCGCCCACCCCCCAAGTATCTGGTCTTTGCTTCCTGCCCCCCTCCACCTCCCGGCCCGCGCCCCTCTCCCATCTCCCTCCCGAAGACTTGCACTGTAACCCCCCCGCCCACCATCCCATTGGCTCAGCTCCCCAGGGGACGGAAGAGAAGCGGGTGGGGGGGGTGGAGGCCCCCGGAGATCAGTGCAGGGGGAGAGGCGCTCGGTCGGGGGGTGGGGGGTGGGGTGACCTGGCCTCCCAGCCGGGGTGCACGAAGGCCCGGGGTCCAGGCTCCTGACGAGTCCTGGGGGAGGGCGGGCACCCAACTAGCTGTCCTTGAGAAGCAGCTTCTCCTCTGGGCAGCGGAAGGGGCCAGGGGGCCCAGCGGCTGCCAGCCGGGCACAAGCTTCAGGTGAGAGCTGGCGGCAGGAGCGCAGGTCTAGGCGGCGGAGACGTGGGCAGCGGCGGAAGAGCGGGAGGCAGTGGTCGGTGAGGCGGTGGCAACCTGCGGAGGGCCAGGGGCAGTGGAGACCAGGTAGGTGAGTAGGCAGCTGACTCTGGGGGCCGGCCATGGCCTTCTGCCTGCTCCCTGCTCCCCCAGACTAGACCGAGGCACCGCCCCAGGAGGGCTGCACTGTGACCCTCCCTGTCCCCTTCCTCCGCATGCCCTATGGATCGCGAAACCACCAAACCACCACGCTGAGTCCACCTAGGCCAAGCAGCACTACTTCCCCTCCCCTCCTGTTTGCCTCCCACTATAGATACAGAGTGTGGGGCTCAGCCATTAGCTGCCCACGAGCTATGGTTCCACCTGGTCCCAACTTCCCGTAATACTCTTTTTCTTCCTTTCTGCTTCATCTCCCACCGCTCTCCCCGGCTTCCGACCCTACGCTGTGCCGTCGAGGCAGACCAACAACCAGGCTTGCAATCTTACCGGCAAGATTGAGGTGGACCAGGGTCTCTCGGAGCGGGGAAGTGGGAGCTGTGAGGAGGTGGACGCTGGGGTCTCCAACATGGGCACAGTGGCTCAGATCCAGGGCGCTCAGCTGGGGTGCATGGCGTAGCAGGAGCCGCAGGGAGGCGTCTGTCAGCTCCAGGCCCGCCAGGCGCAGCTCGGCCACCCCCTGCAGCCGCCCGCGGCTCTCCGTTTGCCCTGGGCAGACAGAGGAAGCGATGAGCACTCCTGGCCACTCCCATGCTGCACCCAGGCCACTGTGTCTCCCACTCATGATCCTCCTCAGCACCCCCAAACCTGCTCCTGCAATATAGGAGCCTCAAGTGGCTGTGTTCTCTAAATGGTTTGCTCTTCTCCCCGCTCCCACACCACCTGTCCACGGCTCTCACCACCTCAGGAGACTCAGAATTTGGACTATTCCTCACACTTCCATCCCTTCCCTGTACCCCCTTAGTATCTGGCGTATTACACATATTCTTTCATACTACTCTTCCTCTCCCCCCATGGGAATGTGAAGTCCATGAGGGCAGGACTTTTTCTACACTGCTCCAGCCCTAACAACTGAGAAAGAGCAGGGTGTCTACCGTATTTTCATCTACTCACCCAACACGTGAACCCCTACAGGGAGCCACCCCACGCTCCACTTCCTCGGCTCCATGGTTAGTAAAGTCACCATCTGGAGCTCTCCGGTCCCCTTGGTCACCTCTAGGTCCACAACACCTTTCCGAACTGCTCCCGTCTTTTCACTCCTTCCAGTCTCTTTCCTGGCACTCAGAGGGAGCTTGTTTCAAATACAAATGGGGCAATGCCTCTCCTCCACTAGAAACTAACAAGAGCAACTCAAAGAAATCCAGTCTCCTCAGCAGAACATTCCATTTCCCATCGGGTCTCATCCCTGCCTCAGCTCCTAACTCCTCTCCCTCACCCCTACACAGTGAGACCACAGCCCATGAGTGACTCTGCAAGCGACGGCCTATGGCCACTGTGCCCAGCTTTCAGGACTGAGCTCAGGTGAGCAGCTCTCTGCCTCCTCCTGAACCCAAGGCACAGTCTGCACTCTGCCTTTCTCCTCTGCCCTGGGAGGCTGGTCTCTGGCCCCAACCCAGAGTTGTAACAGTGGCTACTGCAAACCCTTAGGGTTGGGTCTTCTTTTTATTTATTTATTAATTTTGGGACAGGGTCTCACTATGTAGTTCAGGCTGGCCTTGAACTAACGGTGATCCTGCTTCAGCCTCCCGAGTGCTGGGACTACAGGTGTGCGCTGCCAAACCTGGCAGGGTTTGGTTTTCTGAAAAGTTCTCCTAATATTGATGCCACTGGGCCAGAGAACAAACTGTAAGAACACCAGCCTTGGGAGACAAGTTCTCTGATCATCATCCCTGTTAATGGACAAGAAAATTGAGGCTGTGTCATAAGGCCTTCTGTCCAAGGTCATGCAATTAAGAAATAAGGGAGCCAGGAGACCCAGGCCTGGTGACTGCCCCCAACTCCCCCAACGGGGGGTGGAACTCAGGACCCTGCGCTTGCCGGGCAGGCATGGCACCACTGAGCTACATCCCCGGCCCTGCATCCAAACTCTTACCACAAGGTTACCTGCCTGCCTGACAGCAGCCCGGCCCTGACAAGCTCCATCGGATGTCAGATTCACGAAAACTGCCTTCAAGCGTTTTATAGAATCTGCACAGCACTAAAATTTCCTTAAATAACTGTTAGACGTGGCAGCACTGGACCCCCAGCCCACCTGGTGAGCACTGCCTATAGCAGGCCCACTAGTGCCTCTCCCTGACTCCCTGCTCCAGACATCTCTTCTGTTACCTAACAGGCCACCTGTGTGTGCTCAACTTGGCACACCCTAGATCAGCGGTGGCAAGCCTATGGCACTGCCATCACTGCCCTAGATTCTACTCCCCCTTCTTGGTAATAGGAGCTGAGAACCTGAAGAGGGGAACATTAACAGATTCCCTTAACCTTGACCACAGCTAAAGGCCATTAGAGCAAAGAGAGGTCACTTCTGGCTTGGCCATGGGGAGTGGGCATCAGTGAGGAAGTGGTGGCACCTGAGCTGGGCCTTCAAGGGTTTACAGTGTACCAGTGTGGGAGAATACACCAGGCAGAGGGCAAAAGCCAGGAAGTAGAATTTTAAGTCTTGCTATGGGATCCTGCTGGAGGCCAGGGAGTCAGGAGAGCAAAGGTGGGTGTGAAGCCCTATTTGCACAACAGGGCTGAGGGACAGGAAAGCTCCTTTTTGCAAGCTCCAGACAAAGGGCTTGAACTGAACTGAGACAACAGGCGAAGAGGTGCTGGTGTAGCCCACTGGCGCTCCAATCCCGAGCACATCACCCTCCTATCTTTCTGGCTCAGTCCAGTTCCAGTAAGAGTGGAGAACAGGTGAGCACTCAGGCCTGGCTCCGCCTAGGCGGCTTGCGGCTGACAATAATCACTCAGCCTGGGCCAGGGATTTAGCTCAGTAGTTCCGAGGCAGGTGCCTCGAAAGCACAAGGTCCCGAGTTTGATCCCCGATACCAAAAAAAACACAAAATAATCACTCAACCACTTGCTCAGTCAACTGGGTCTCAGCACCGTATTTAGAAAATGGGAAGAATCCTGGATCCCTACTCCCCTTCAAGGGCCGCTGTGAAAGGCAGTGGGGCAAGAAGAAGGGACCAGAAAAAGGGAGCTGTGAGAAGGAGGATCCTTTCATTCTCTTTATTTCAGGGCCCAGTAAATGCCCTTTGGGAAATCTCTCAAGCTGATCTCTCCCATCCTGACTGTCTACTTGTTCACTCAATTCTTCCTTTCAAGATATTTACTGAGCACAACACTAAGTAAGGTGCTGGGGTGAGCAGACAGTCCTTGCCTGACCGAGGAGCCTCGTGGGGAGGAAACTGATCTTCATCAGGCCCCTCCCACCTGCAGTGATATGTCAGGAGGAAGGGGTGGGGCCTTCTAGGAAGGGGCATTTATGCTGAGGCCTGACAGGTTTTGATGTCCATTAGACAGAGGGGAGGAAGATGCAAAGAGGAAAGGGGCAAGGCCTTAGGCTACAAGGCAGAGAGAGAGTCAGTGGGAGCCAGACCATACTAGGTTTCATCAACTGGGCTAAAAATACTGGTCTTTTGAGTGGATAAAGAAGATGTGAGCCGGGGACTTAGCTCAGTGGCACCGCACCAGCCTCGCAAGCACAATCCCAGGTACCAAAAAACAAGAAAAAACAAAAAAACAAAAAAAAGAAGGGCCTTTACTATTTTCCAAAATAAAAGAAATACAGTAAAAAAAAATGTAATTTTTATACAACGGAACACTACTCTGCCATAAAGAAAGATGAGCTTCAGACATTTCTAGCTAAATGGCCGCACCTTGAGAACATATTCTTAATTACAGTAAGTCAGACGCACGTGTTTAAACACCGCATTGTTTCTCTGGTGCGAGAAACTGAAAGTGGAAATGAGGACTGAGATGCATAATGATGTTGGGCAATGGGAAGAAAGTGTCCAAATGGGAAGGGGAACAAGGAGGAGGGAGGGGGACAGGAAGGAAGGGACAAGGAAAAAAGTGAAAATAGAAGGAAAAAATGGAAACAAAGCTTCTGTGCATAGGGAGGGGAGGGGGCCTGAGGGGGGAATGGGATAAAATTTATTTAAAAAAAAATACTGGTCTTTATCCAAGGAGTACTAGGGACAATGGCAGTTTAGAGCACTAGGGTGGACATGGGCAGGGATGCCCTCCTGGATGATGAAAAGACTGAGAGCTAGAGAGGACTGTAGCTGGTATCCCATCTCCTGGCTTCGTGTGGCCTCAATGCCCATCCCTCCGCCTCCGGATGAGCCCCAAGCTCCTCAGGCCTCTGCTCCCAGCACCCTCTTCTGCCAACACAGGCCGCCTGCCCCACCAATCTGCTCATACCATGCCTCATACTCCCTGGGAAAACACCATCCTTTCAAGACTCAGTTCAAAGCGCACACCACATGAATGAATGAACAAACAGTACCAGGAAGGGCCTCCCTATTCAACTCATGTGCTCTTCCCTTCTTCCAATCCTTCGACATCCAGCACGAGTCATGAGAGGCCTCAAAGGACTTTACCCCATCTTTCCAACTTGTTCCACAGATGAGCACAGAGGCCCCACCTGGTTTGGTGTCTGGTGGAGGCAACAGCAGCTCTCGGAGCTGGGAGTCCTTAACATCCTCAATCCAGCGCAGGTCCAGGAGCCGCAGGGCTGGCAGTGGGGCTGAGCCCAGGGCAGAGACAGAGAGCCAGGAGCAGCCGGAGAGCACCAACTCCTGCAGGCCTGGTGTGTGTGGGGAGTCAGAAAGCAATACTTTAAGTCCCCAACTTAAAAGGATTCGAGCTGCAAAGTTTTACAGATATGAATGGACCTCACTTTGGGGTTTTTTTTGCTTTACATTGTATATCTGTGTCAAAGGTGTACAGGACTCTCTTTGTCAGACTTATGAAAAAATCCAACTTACGAATGTTCTCCCAGAATGGAACTCATAAGTCAGGGACTCCATCCGAGGCCCGTCCCTGCCCCTACCCTATCCTGACTCAGCACCCCACCCTACCTTGCAGTCGGTTCAGAAGCCACATGAGCTGCTTCTTGGAGACACCTGTCCAGCTGAGGTCCAGGGCACGGGGCTGGCGGCGAACCACCCCACTGAGCATGGGTGGTGTCAGTGACTTCCGCCGGCTCAGGTCCATTCGAGGCCACAGACGCTTGTCGTAGCACCTGCCAGCCACAGGGAGGAGACAGAGACAACCTCAGCTCCTGGGGAAACCACAATTCCCACACTCCCCACAGTTCACACAGTTCTTTCCTGGCATTGAGAAGCTCCAGGCTGGGGCCAAGAGCACTGGGTTTGGGACCCAACTCCATCACTGACTGGATGCAAGACCCTGGGCAAGTCTATTCCTCTCCCTGAGCCTCAAAGGTCTCCTTTATAAAACAAAAATAATAACCCAGACTGCCCCATAAAGGTGCAGTAAGATCAAATGAGGTAATTACACATTGCAGGCCTTAAAGGGGCCTATAAAGAGTTTTGCCAAATAACTACACAAACACCAGCACACAATTTGATCTGATGCCAAAGGGATCTGTGGCCAGCCCCCAGCTCCCTGCTTCTGGGCTCCTTGATTTCCGTCACAACTTAAGGTGCCTCACAGACAGGTCTCATCTCCTCTACTAATCTCCGCCACCTCGACAGCCAGTGCCCAATGCTGGACTCACAGCCCTGATATGTTCTTTCTGTGTTCCTCCAATTAGAATGTAAACTCCACAAGGGTAGATTTGGCTTTTTTCCCTTCTGCATGTTCAATATCCAAACACTACCGGGTGCAAAATACAGGTTATTTGTTGCACATTTCCGAAGAGAATGAATTAAGCCAGTGTAAACTGCTTAAAGCTTCCACTGAGCACTCCCCTTGACAATTCCTTTGCAGCTTTGCATTTACTCACTCAATGTTTATTTATGGAGGGCCTGGTAGGTCCCAGGTACTGAAGCTACAAAAAGAAATGAGGTGTGAACAAAGTTAAACAGCTTTGCTAACTCCAGCACGCCCAAAGCCTCAACCAGTCTAATACTCTGTGAAAGAGAGGGTTTCCCATACTTACTTCACCATGGAACCCTCTCCACCTCTCCTACGGTGGCCAGCATTAGTATTAACATTCTACAGCACGCTAAAGTACAGAACTGTCTTCTAGTTCTGTGTAGTCAGGAGACTCTCACTGAACTAAATGAGCTGTCAGAGCCAACAAGTGGGGCCTAGGAAGACCTATATTCCCTCCCTCAGGCTCCTCAAGAGTCTAAAGGACTTTCCCATTCAGCCCTGGGCTGGAGCAGAGATGTCCAAACTCCACTCATTTGCTCTCCTCTTATCTGCAGAACATGAAATTTACTTTCAAATCATCTACTCTTCACTTAAAACCAGTTGGGTTGTTTTCCTTTTTTTTGGTACCAGGGATCGAACTCAAGACCTTGAACTTGCAAGGGAGGCACGGTGCCACTGAGCTACATCCCGGCCCAAGCAGTTATTATTTTGAAAATGGACAGGAGTAAGCCATGAGTTTGAGTCACTTAAAACTGCCAACCAGCCACACAGTGGTGGTGCACGCCTGTGATCACAGCGCTTGGGAGGCTGAGGCAGGAGGATTGTCACAAGTTCAAGGCCAGCCTGGGCTACATAGTGAGACCTTGTCTCAAAAAAACCAAATAAAGGGCCGGGGATTTAGCTCAGTGGTTCCACCGCCTGCTTCGCAAGTGCAAGGTCCCGTGTACAATCCCTGGTACAAACAACAACAACAACAAAAGAATAAAAAAACGCCAGGTAGCTAGGCAAGGTAGCATGCACTCGTAGTCCCAGCTACTCAGGAACCATGAGGCAGGAACCATGAGTTTGGGCCAGATTGGGTACACATGAAGACTGACGCAAAAACAAAAACTGCCAGGCACACTCCAGCGCCCTTATGCGACATTTTAGTGACTACTAGATGTATACACCAAGGCTTCAGTCTGAATAAAACCCCTCTGCTACTCACTCTCCTGTCCCTTCCTAACACGTCCCACCCCATCCCCACTACTCTCCTCTCTCCTCCTGATTCCCTGCACTCAATGAACATTTGCAAATCTTTCCAATTTTAAGAATGAAAAGGAAAGCCAGGCACAGTAGCGGATGCCTATAATCCCAGCACTCTGGAGGCTGAGGCAGGAGGCCTGCTCCAAGTTCGAGGCCAGCCTGTGCTACATAGTGAGTTCAAGGTCAGCCTGAACTACATATGAAGACACTGTCTCAAAAATAAAAAAGAATGAAGGGTAGAGGAAAAAACTCGATCTCAACCTGGCCTCTATTCCTTTTCTCTTTCCATTTAGTGAACTCCTGCTTGATGCAAACCCTCTCTCTGCCCCGACTGAGCCCTCAGCCCTTGGCTCATATGCTACCACTTCCTCGAAGCCCTCCTGGATTATCTTTACCTGGGAGGGAACCTCTCTCCTGGAAGAGACTATCGAGTCCCTAATTGTGTTTTTGGACCATACTCCACAAAAGCCAGGCCAAACCATCTGCCTGCCTACAGACAAGCAATGCTGTCTGGGGCCAACACATTCTGGCACACACAGTGCCGCTGCTGAAAAGGCCATCGGGGCTCAGCTCAGTGCCTCTGCTCTGCAAGTCTCCCCGAGCCCGTGTGCTCTCTGTGCTACTGCAGCTGGGCCTAGGACACCGGGGTTAGACATTAGCAGCAGCCAATAATCATTGAAAGGTCCACTGATAACAAGTGTCCAGCTTCACTGCCTGACAGAGAGCAGGTAAAGATGGCAGGGTTGTTGCTATTCAAGTAGTAAAGACACAATTTAAGGTAACTGAGGCAGAAAGAGATACAGGAAGAATCAACTCAAGGACCAGGACAGGAAGCATCCTGGGAGATGGGGCCTGAGCCGTGAGGAGAGCAGCTGCCATGCCATTATTCCAGCAAGGAGGAGGAGGAGGAGGAGGAAGGGTGGAGACTGTGTCCAGGTGCACGACAGTCTAGAGAGAGCTCCGGGAACCTGAGGCAGCAGGAACCAAGGGCAGCTCATTCTCCTGACTAAAGCATGAATGATGAGTTCTCCAAGGCTTACTACAGGCCAGGTACTGTTCTTTAAGCATTTAGCCCCATAACAGCCCAAGAAGACCATTTCACCTTTTTTCTTCTTCTCCCATATACTTTCAAACATCCCTAGATTACTTATGATACCCAATATAAATGCTACATAAATAATGAGTACTGTTGAGAGAAACCACCAAAAAAGATCTGTTTATGTTCAATACAGATGCCTAGTGTTCTATCACTATGCTACACCCCCAGCCCTTTACACCACCCCACCCGCATACCAGGGATCAAACTCAGGACCTTACACTTTCAAGGCAGGCGGGGGAACCACTGAGCTAAATCCCGGGCCCCATTTTTTTTTTTTCTTTTGGTACCGGGGATCAAACTTGGTACCTTGCACTTGTGAGGCAGGCACCGGAACCACTGAGCTAAATCCCCAGCCCGTCCTACATTTTATTTTGAGACAGGGTCTCACTAAATTACCCAGGCTTGGCCAACTTCAACTTGCAATACTCCTGGTTCAGCCTCCTGAGTCCTGAGTTGAGTATTTTTAATCTATAGTGGTGGCAGATGTAGAACCCATGGATGTGGAGGGCCAACTGTATTTACTTGATGCAGATTAAATGAGGTGATTCCTGCAAAACACTTAGCACAGTGCCTGCCTGAAGGGTACAAAACACTCAATAATTAAGGGCAAGGCAGAGCAGGACCTACAGGGATCAGAGTATGGGACAAGTCAGGAGCTTTTGCCAGGTTGGCCATAGTAACAGGTGCAGTGAGGCAGGGCTTGGGTTGAGAACTCTAAGAAAGGGAATGGCTTGGATGCTGTGATATGTGAACCCCCATGTTGGGCTATGGGGGTAACTGGAAATCTCCACTGAGTTTTAGCCTAGGAGCTGGATGGGAGCAGTGGTCTTCCCCAGGCTTGGGGATCAGAGGAATGGGTTCCAGGGGAAAATGAAGAGCTCAGGTTTGACCTCTGAAAGGCAGGTGGGGCAGTCAGATGATGCAGGAACAGCACCTGGAGCTGCTGATCCAGTGCTCAAGAGAAAGATATATGTGGGGGAGTTTTCAGCCTAGAGGTAGCAGCTTTATGGAGAGAGGATAGGCAGGATTATCAGTGTTTGTAAGTTAGAGAAAGAACAACCCAAGAATTAGAGGAGATCAAGGATAGAGATGTGTTGTAAACAGGGGAAAGGGTGGGTGAGCAGCAGTAGATACTGGTGAGGGGTCATGGGAGATCAAGGTGCAGGAGGTGGGAGTGAATTTTGCTACAAAAAGGTCTTGGGAGTAAATGGGACCAAAGCCAGACTGCACGGACTTCAGCCTCACTTCTTTTGAGTTCCAGCTCTCTGCCCAGACCAGCTACTCCTTAGTAGCTGCAGGACCTTGAACAAATGTTTTGCTTTTTTTCCTTTTTGAGACAGGGTCTTACTATGTAGCCCAGGCTGGTCTTGAACTCATACTGACCTGCCTGCCTCAGCCTCTCAAGTGCTGGCACTACAGGCATGTGCCACAGACCAGGCACCACTATTTTTTTTTTTGGGTACCAGAGATGGAACTCGGGTCCTTGCACTTTTGCAGCAGGTGGCAAAACCACTGAGCTAAATCCCTGGCCCCCGCCACCACTATATTAAAACGACCCCAAACTACAAATGAGAAAACTAGGGTCTTTCGAGGCTTAGCCATAGAGATCACAACTGATGAAACTTATAGGTGCCAGGTTCCAGGGCTCATGCTGGAAACCACTGTGCGGTCCAGCCTCTCTGTTTTGTTCACAGGTCTCTCTCTGAGGCAGAAATTAGGTCCTTTTTAGTTCGGGGTCCCACATGCCAAGTTCAGAGCTGGCCTTGAAGGGGGCTCACAAACATTGTCTCAATTAATACATGAGGAAGGTAGTAATCCCCAGCAACTTCTGTAACTATCTGCTTCTATACTGCAGACTGACTGGAAGCACTTCAATGGCACAGATCTATGTTCCAAGGGCTGGAAGGCTGACTTTCAATCCGTACTTGTAGCTGAATGAATAACAATGACCACAGTTAAGGCCCTGAACATTTTCTACTTCCCATGTAGCCTAACCAGGTCTTTATGTGCCCCAGCTCACAAAATCACTATGGAGTGACAGCTTTGATTATTCTGGGTTTACAGATAAAGAAACTGAGGCATGGGGAAGTTAAGGAGCCAACCCAGGGCATACAGCTCCTCAGAGGAAGAACAAGAGTCTTCCACAAGCAATCTGCCTCCAGAACTTGCACTCTAGTCCCCTGGGCTCTGAAGAGATCAGCAAGCAAGCTCTAGGCCTCTAGCGCTGGTCCCCAAAAGAGGGCTGGAGTTAGGGTTCAGCCACTACCTTGTACTGTGGTTTCAGGCGTCCCTTGTTCCCTCACAGGGCTGTTATCATGAGGAACAAATCAGCTAACATCTGTGAGGTGCTCAACAGGAAGCTTAATCCACAGTGAGCATAGGCAAAGAGCTTGGATTTTCTCATTTAACATTTCCTGAGCATCTACGCTCCTCTTTGTCCTGTGCTAAGGACATCAAGAGCAGACAGACATAGTATCCATGCCCTGAAAACAGGTAATGGAATGAAGGCCTGTGTGTGCTCGGGTAGAGGAAAAGAGTGCAGAGAGAGTTTCTGTAATCCCGTTGGGGGCAGGGTCAGAGAGAAAGACAAGAGGTTTGGGAGGATGACAGACATTTCTGAACAAGGTCCAGGAGGCAGTGTGGGTGTGGGGCAGGGGCTACCCCAGTAAAGGACTTTCCCACATGAAAAGCGATCAATAGTCAGACTGTCCTCAGAAGAGGGAGCATGAAAAGTGAGAAAAAATGTTACAGCACACATCACAACATTTAACAGTATGCGTGGCACATACTAACCACTCAATATAAACAGCTGATATTAAGGGGAAGGATTCTGGAGCCAGAGAGCTTAGGTTCAAGGTTCTGGACTGGGGATTTAGTTCAGTGGTGCCATGAATGCCTCATAAATGCAAGGTCCCAAGTTCAATCCCCAGTAGCAGAAAAAAAAAATTTCGGTTTCTGCCACTTTCCTTTCCACATGACTTTGGGCCTCAGCTTCATCTCAAATGAGGGACTAACATCCTCCTCACAAAGTTGCTGTGAGGGTTATGGGAGTTCATAAACAGAAAGCAGCCTGTGCACAGTAAATATGAAAGCATACACTACGATATGCACTGTAGAAGCACAAGCCCCACAGAGGATTAGATACCTGTCGCAGGTCCCACAGCCAAGTGAGAAGTGTGTCAGCAATGGAACTCAGGCCTGTCCAGCCACTTACCAGCGGCTCCAAGTCCGGCAGACTCGCATGCAGACACACAGCTCTCGGGGCCCAAGGTGCTGGAAGACACGAAGCCAGGCAGCCCGGGGCAGAGGGTGGTCGGATCCAGCAGCCAAAGGCAGTGTGTCAGGCTCAGGGCTCCGAGGGGGGGGGCGTACCACGTGCCGCTCCAGCTGTGGGGGCCGGGGTGGTGGAGCCGGGCCCAGGGGCCAGCTGAGCAGGGGTCCCCCACTGCCAGGGCGCACGGCCCGCCGCCCCCCACGGTTCTCCTTCTCGCCAGAGCTGCCCCGGGCTGGCCGTCGCCCATTCCGGGCCTCGCCAGGGGCCTCATCCTCACTCAGCGATGTGCCTGATGAGTCTGAGTCGGAGTCTGAGTCCGAAGAGGAAGAAGAAGTGTCAGGCACCCGCTCCAGCAGCTGGCACATTCGCTTGAATCGTTCTAGCTTCTCCCTCTGGGGTGATGGGGATGGCACCACTGGGCCCTCAGCAGAGGCCAAAGGTGGCTTTGGTTTCTGCAAAGAGACAGGTTGAGGCTGTTCGAGGGTCTAGGACACACTTTCCTAACCCCTTACCCATGAGGAGTCACCAGGGGAAGAACAGCCCAAGGGACAGTCCTGAGTTCCACACTGCTCCCAGTGTGAGACCCTGGCCATCTCTGGACTTCAGTTTCCTTATCTGGACGAGGAAGGTGTCAATGCCAAGGATTTAGAGGCTTATGGCTTTTGATGACGTGTGAATGTCCCAAAGCAGAAAGGTACAGAGAAGAGTTTTGAGTGCTGGCCTGCCCATCAATTGATTGGCCCTGAGAAGCCCCTGCTGCACCAGCTATGACATGCAAGGCTACACCCCACAGTTCTGAATGTCTACTAAACAACATGAGAGTAACATGATCATCTGGCCCTGTGTGGAGCATGAACTCTCACTGACTCATTAAGTTCTCAAAGTGAACTAAAATACTGGCTATGTGAGCTACTCTTTTTAGACATGGGAAACCGAGACTCCAAGAGACTGCATGAATTGTCCAAGTTAAAAATTGGCAAATGGTAGAGAGCAGGGTTTGAACACAACAATCAGGTAAACCCTTGCATTTAGTGAGTGCAAAGTAGTATCTGAATTCTGTCCTGTGTGGCACTGGGCAATACTCTTAACCTCTCTGGGTCTCATTCCTCTTGAATCCAGGTAAACGTTATAGTTTACAAAGTTCATTTACTTTCATGATCCCATTAGATTTATACAGTGCTCTGGGATAGGTAGGTCATGGTGTGCAGCTTCATCTCCATTTTACAGATGAGGAAATGGAGGCTCAGAACCACTGAGAAGCTGCCAAGATCAAGCGAAACAGTAGCTGGGCAGGAATTTGAACTCAGCTCTTTCCCCTTTAAAGCTTGGAGAGATGAAGCAAATGGGGGAGAAGACATCTTAGGTGTTCTTGGGAGGTGAGAGATTCTTGCAGCCTGGACTCAACCCACTCTCCCACCCAACTCTGCCCAGGGGTCCAGACACCCACAGGGAGTCACACGGGGCTGGGACAGGACAAGGGGAGCAGGAAGGGTCAGAGCTTAATAACCATGGTGGAGGGTGGGGTCAGGGAAGGTAGGAGGGGGTGGGAGGAGGTCCCTGGCACACCTCCCAGTTCTCGGGAGGGAGCCCAGGGTGGCAGGACGAGAATGCCTGGCTCGGATTCAGAACCCTGGGGGGCAGAAGGCCTGGGCCGCCTGGGTCCGATCCTCGGAGGAGGCAGGCGTCTCCACCCACCTTCTTCAGGTGCCTCTCTCTGCCTCCTTTCACCTACCAGAGCAAGAGGGAGATATGGGGGAAGGGACAGACCCCATTAGGCCCCCAATGCCTGCAAAACTAAGGTCCACGCCCTCCTAAGACTACAAATCCCAGAAGCCCCCATCCCAGGGTGAACGCTGAGCATGCTCACCTTACAATCAGTGTCTTGGCTTACTGAGCATGCTCTCATCTTCTCTTTCTTCGCCCTCAGGCTCTTTCCAACCCCTCCCTCCTCTGTAGCAGTTTGAGCACGCTCTCTCTTTCCTCCCTAACCCACCCAGGCAGGGCTCCCAAGGCTTCCTGGTCGGTACCAGTTCCCCCTCACCTGTATTTCTTCACAGGAAGCATGCTCTACCTCTGAACTACTGAACTACATTTCCCAACATCTCCTCCTTGGAGGAACTCAAGGAGGCTGTTTCCCAGGCCCACCCACAACAGAAAAATAAAGGGGAGGGCAGAACTACAGCTCCCAGAATCCCTTAGGCTGGACCTAGTGAGCATGTCCCATGGCTCACCTTTTTTCTTGGGGTGGGGGGCTCATTCCCTGCCTCCCTCTCCTTTCGTTTGGGGGGCCCAGGCACGTCCTCAGGCGGGGGGCCAGCAGGTAGAGGGCCCTTGCGCCTGGGTGGAGGCGGCGGAAGTGGCGGCTCCTCCGTCAGCTTCCATCCACTCCCAAGGCTGGCACCCTCCTCACCGTTGTCAGCCCTGCGGCGGCCTGGCCCCTCACCTGAATCCTGGGGAAAGGGAAGCCGGGGGTGAGGCTTGTATACCTCCCCAATCCCCTACCTGCCCAGAAGGCAGCACTCAGCCCAGCTCTGCCCTACCTTGCTGGTTCGGCCTTCCTGGGTACAGCGAGGGCACTCCCAGCAGTTGGGGATCTCCGCATTGATGACGCCCTCAGCCTTCCCCATCTGTAGGCAAGAGGATAGGGAGTGGATGGAGGGTCCTGGTAGTCCCAGGGGGATGTGGCCCACCCCCTTGCTCCCTGACAGTCGGCCCCAGCCCAGACTCCAGGGTCCCCACAGCTATCACCTTCAGGCAGCCAGGGTGGACGATCTCGTTGCAGATTGTACACTCCATGAGGCTCAAACCAAATTTCTCTTCCTCTCCCTCCACTGTGTCCTCCTTCCCAGCCTCCCCACACAAGAGGCACACAGCTGTGTGTGGGAGCACGGGCTGTTGGGGGAGAGGGTACATCAGGGACCCCAAAAGCAAACAACAGGGGAAGGACTTCCTTCTGGGGACCCCGGCCAGCTTCTTGAGATTCAGAACCCATACGCAAAGCTGAGTGAAATCTTGAATTTGTTTCTTTTGGCAGTATGACCTCCCAGCCACTGATTGAACCTCAAGTCTGTTTCTGCATCTGTAAAATGGCGCTAAGAATCTCCCTTATAAGGCTGTTGTAAGGACAAGATAATGTGTGAAAGACACTTGATACATAGTTGTTATTATCACTGCTGTGATTGTTACAGCTGGATCCAAGGCCAGTGTGACCCTGAAATTATAGCTGGCTTTAGGGAGAGGCAAATATGACAATAATATTCAGAGAAAGCTGGGGAAGATGCAGCAGCAGCTTGGGGGCGATCCTGACGAGCAGCCTAAGGGTGGCTCTGATCCTACAGTGAACCTGAGAACACTAAAGGCAGCTGCCTAATCCTGGGGGAAATGGGTGCAGTCTTCAAACAATGAGACTTTGGGGAAGACAATGGTGATACTGCATCACAGGAGAGATGAAGGTTGTGAGACAGGAGCAAGGAAAGAGCAGGTAGGAAGAGAAGAGATTAGCAAGTGAAGCAAGGGGTCAGGAGACCGAGGAAGAGAGGTACTGTGGGGTGAAAAGTCCAAGCCAGGAAAGAGTGGCAGGAGGAAGAGAGGGAGGTGGTGGTGTGGGAGGGGGATGCAGGATGCAGCTGGCTCCTCAGGGCTGTCAGAGCCTGGGGCCACTCTCAGAAGCCTGGGGCCTCTCAAAAGCTGGGAAGGCAGGGAGGAAGCTCACGTTTCCCTCATACCTACTCTGTGCTGGCCTTGTGGTATTTGTTTAATCTTTACAACTTAGCAAAGGAAATATTTTATTTTATTATTATTTTTTTGGTACTGGGGATCGAACTCAGGTCCTTGCGCTTGGGCAGCAGGTGGCGAAACCACTGAGGTAAATCCCCAGCCCAAGGAAATATTTTAAAAAGAAGGTACCTGGGGTTCAAAATGACCTGCTCAAGGTCAAACAAAGAGGGAGCCTGGTCTCAAATTCAAGACTACCCTGATGGGGAAGGATGAGGCCAGAGAAAGGCAAGAGGTCTTCCTAGGAGACAGGTCTGGGAACAGACTTTTCACGCATAAGTAACTGGGGAGCAAGAGCAGGGGCTGAGCCTTCCACAGGCCTGTGCTTCTGACAGCTGGAGAGAGGAAAGGCAGGGGCTGGGTCAGGTCCTTCCGTGCACCTTAACACTGCCCCCCAACTTGGAGATAAGAGGAAAAATGGACATTTAAACAGACCAGCAACCGAATACAGGAAGTGAGTGAATAAACAGCAACTCTGGGAAGCAGTCACCAGCCACCCCAAAAGGCACACGTGCCAGTGTGAAAGATGTTCTGGGGAAGTGGGCCCAGAGCTTCAAAGGGGCCCAACAGTGGCGGGGGCAGAACTCACAGCAGTGCACTGCCGGAGCAGGCACGACTGCTTCATGCGCCCGGGCCCCCCGAACTTCTTCATGTCTCGGCAGAAGTGGCAGTCCCCGCACTCAGTTCGCACACAGGCCCGGCAGCGACGGCAGCGGGTTCGGCGTCGGCGCGCTCCGGCCCCCGGCCCCCGGCTGCTCGACGACATTGGGGGCGTCAGCAACGCCGAGGGCTGTGGGTAGATGGTGGCAGGGTTAAATGGGCCCACTGGGGCCCTGGCCTGGGAGATTACTGGCAGCTCAGCCCCAACCCTGGGCAGTCCAAGCTTGCCCTCCTACCTAGGGGGACAAGGAGGTCATCCCTCCCATGTGTGTTTCTGTGTTGGGGTGGGGACCACTCTCGATTCAAGGTCTCTCCCTCTTTTAGCAGCTTACCCAGTTTCTCAGAGAGCCATCAGAACTGGCTTCCCAACCTCACTCCTCCTCTACCACTTCCTCAGTGCCCCTTCCCTAGCTCAGGATAAAGGGTTACTGGGGCCACTCCCCCGACATTCCCAAGCTCAAGCTCTTTGCAAAAGCCAGAGGCTCCCTGTCTAGCGTTATGTCAGAGAGGTTCCAACTCTTCCCATTACCCAAATGTAGAACACTCCAGACTCTCACCAATCTAAAATTCCCCAGATTCACCTCCAAGACTCCAAATTCGTAAGCAGAAGCACCAGACCTTTTCTCTCTCTCTCCTTTCTCCTTCTCATAGGTAACAGCCATCCAATCTTTTTCTCCCAGATTTCAGCATCCTCGTCAGACCCAATGGGATCCTCACCCTCATCCCTAATGACCCACTCTGCCCCTCCAACTTCCCAAGACTGACACCTCTGAGATGTTTCTTCAGAATCCCTCTTCAGGCCAGGATCTCAACTCCTCTGTTCCTCACAGAGTCCCCTCACATCCTCTAGGATCCCTCACGTCAACCTGGGCAATCTCCCAGATTCCCTGGGATTCTAGAATCCAGCCTGATGTCTCCACAGAACTCAGGATGGGCTCCGTCTTAGATTCCCCCAGCTTCCCAGGCTGCTTTCCATACCTAATTGTCTGGAATCCCTGGGGCTCCCCTCCCCATGGAAACCAGATCCTCCAAGATCCCACAGGGACTCAGCAGGCCTGGAGGGTCTCTTCCCAGTCAGTCTTACCCCAGATTCCCCTTTCCAGGGACCTATCCACCGGGGTAAGGGACCCTCCAGCGGTCCGGGGGGAGGGGCCTAGAGGGCGGCGACCGCAGGGGGCAGGTAGAGGGGTCTGTAAGGGGAAGCAGGGTCTGGGGAGGAAGGCCAGTTCCCCGGGCTGAGAGGTTAGAGGAAGGAGAGCTGGAGGAGTTTGGAGCAGAGGGAGGGTGAGGCCAGGGGCGAAGGTAGAGAGGCTGGGCTGAGGATGAATGGGAGTGGGAGCTGCCCGGGTCTGGGGGTGAGGAGGAGCCGCATGAACCCACCTCACACGTGTCCCGGGAGCCATCTCTCCCTTCTCGGCAGCTCCCGGCGGGTCGGCGGCCATCGGCAGCGGGGGGGCCGGGCGGCGCGGGGCGCGGAACGCTCAGAACGCCGGGGTCCACGGCCCCCCGAGGGCGCTCGGCCCCTCCCTCCGGTGGAGGCCGGGACGGCGGCGAGTGGAGATGGGGGGCGCCGGGGGCGAGGCCCTCCCACGGGCTGCGGCGCGGCCCTTCCAGGGGGAGGTCCTCCTCTGGGGGGCTCAGTCCCTCAGCCCCCCCAGGCCAACGGGGGCTCCCCGGGCGCAGGGTGCTCAGCTTCTGCCCGGCCCCGCTCAGTCCCGGGTCCGAATCCCAGCTCCCCTCCCCCCGCCCCGTCCCGCCTCTCCCGGAGCCCCCGGCCCTTTAACTGGCCCCTTCCCGGTTCCCACTGCCCAGGGGTCCAGGGACTGGCCTGCGCCCCCCACCGTTTCCGGGGTTCAAGCCCCGCCCACCGCCGGTTCCCGGGGAGGGGGGGGTCGCTGTAACCTGCCCCCCTCCCCTGGGCCCGCCCCTGGACTGCGCCCCCTGCTCTACGGCGACCGGGCGAGCGGAGGGGGCGAAGGAAGCCGCTCGGCCCCGCCCCCCAGCCAGCGCGCGCCCCCGCCCTCCCCCTCCCCCAGCGCGCGACCCTCTGAAGCTAGGAATTTAAATAAAATTTGAATAAACCCCCTCCTCGAGCGGGAGCGTGGGAGGAAGGGAGCGTGGGGCAGGGAAGGACAGGGGGCAGCCGGGGGGTCTCAGCCCCCCTGGTCCCACGGCCCCGCGCTGCTCCGGCCCGGGGCCCTGGCCGCCTCTCTCATCCCTGCTCAGCTCTTCCTCCTTCCTCCTCTCTCGCCCTCCCTCCTTCCCTCCCTCCCTCCCCCTCGCCTCCTCCTCCCCCTCTACTCCCTCCTTCTCCCAGAGGAACCGCCCCCTGCCCCGGCCTCCCGCCACCTCCTCGCTTTCCAGGATGAACGCGCGCGCGAAGCACGCCGAGAGTTGTAGTTCTGCGGGCGCCGGCGCTACTGCGGAAACAAGGGCGCGCCGGGCCGGCGGGCACTACAAACAAGATGGCGAGGCGCGCAGACCCGGGCGCCGAGGACGCCGGGAGTGTTAGTCCGGCTGGCCCGAGGCGCCCCGCTGCCGAGCATAGAAAAGGAGCGGGAGCGAGGACTACAAACAAGATGGCCTCCCCCCCACCCCCACCCCGACCTCCTTCCCAGGCGCTCACGCGCCCTCCTATCCACAACCCTCCGCGTGTGTAGTACCTGACGGGAGTCGCAGTCCATCTGCTGCCTTCCCGCTGCCATTTCTACTCGTCAGGAACAATGGAAAGGTGAAAAGGAAAGAGGACTACAAACAAGATGGCGGAAGAGGGGCGTACACCTGACTAGCCGTCGAGCTCATGAGGTGCGTTGGGAATAGTAGTTTTCTAGCCGTCTACTGTTCCTTAAGAATGGCGGGACCAGGAGAATAAAGAGACTACCGTAAAGATGGCAGGCTCCCTGGCCTCTCCTGGGCGCCTCATTCAACCACCTTGGGTGCCTCGCCCGCCTCTCAAAATCCCGCACCCGGCGGCGCAAAGCCCGACGGGAGTTGCAGTCTTCCCGCCGCCTCAGCGCCTCAGCGGAGACAATGGCCGGGAGGGCCGGGGCGGGGACTGCAGCAAGATGGTGGCCAGAGGAAAGGGGCGGCGACTTGGGAATTGTAGTCCGGGCGCTACGGCATTCCCTGCGGAAACGCGGAGAAGGACTACAACAGAGATGGTGGCCGCCACTCGCCCTGTGCGCCAGCGCCTGCTGGGGGACGTAGTCCCTCCTGAGCGCTGCGGGAGAGCACGTGGGCTGCAGAAACGGGCACCGCGGACGAGCCGCACTGCGAGCCGCCGGAAGCGGAAGTCTCTCCGCGCCACCTTTCTGGACGGCCTGTAGGGAAATGTAGTCCCAAGCGGGCACTCGCCAGTGAAGGAGAACTGGTGTCACCAGCGGGCATCAGTGCGGGAGAGGGAGAAGTGCCCGGGACCTGTGTGGTGAGGATTTCATATTCGAGGGAAGTCCCTTAAAGGAAAGCGACATTAATCAGTACTGACGCGACCAGGGAGACGCAGCTGTCGCCGAGAAGTGCACTCACGCCGTGGACGCTTGGAAAGCTGCGGCATCTCCCACACGATGCTTGTTCCCCCTCGTACTTTACGGGTCGTGAGGGCCCCAGAGGAGACGCTGCGGTCATAGACACATCCCTGCCCCGCCCTGGGAAGTCACCAAACCTCGGTTTTCTCACCTGAAAAATGGGGCTGATGACACCCACCTGGAAGCAGAGTCGGGAATGGTAATTGCTCGCCCAAGTTCCCAGCTTTGGTACGGGGCACGTGACGGTAGTTACTTTTTCACGGTCTCTTCCACCCCAGCCTTTCTGGGAGCCCGGACAGAGTTAGCTTTTGTGAAAAGAAACTGCCAGGCAAGCTACCCCCCGTCTTGAGCTGCCCCCAGCCCTTCTTATGTGGGTCATCCGCCTCCACTACCGAACGCTGCTCCCAGGGGGCGCACCATCTCCATTTGACTGAGCTCTTGCAAACTGGCCAAATTCCCCAACCTGAAGTTACAGGCGCTGCCTCTTGCCCTTCCAGATTTCCAGTCCGCTGCCCTGGACCCTCAGCTGGCAACGCGAATGGAAGTGCTCCTCACCACGGTGCTATCTTACTTGGCTTCTTCCTGCTCCGCTGGGAAAGCTGCTCGCTGTTGACCCCTCGCCAGCCCCTCTCCTTCCCTCTCCTGTGTTTGGGGGCCCTGCGGAATATTTGGTGGGTGTGGTTTCTCTGTCAGGAAGTTACCTCTGGCCAGTGTAGTGTGAAGTCCCTAGTTGGCAGGGCTGAGGTCCGTATAGCTCACACGATCAGAAGTCAGGAAATCCTTGGCTTCCAGAGAATTCTGTCTCCTTGTTCTCACTGCTGTAGCTTGCAGGGTTGCGTTAGGGGTTTCTCAAGAATTGTTTCCTGGGCCTGTTGTACTCTACTCCACTTCCCATCTAACCTCTCCAACCAGTTAATTGTTGCTTTCAGGTCCCTATGTATTTATTTATTTATTTTATTTTATTTTTTTGGTACCGGGGATCGAACTCGGGTCCTTCCGCTTGCTCAGCAGGCAGCGAAACCTCTGAGCTAAATCCTCGGGCCCTCAGGTCCCTGTTTAAATGCGTCTGTCCCGACATGTAAATACCAAATAGCTTCTCTGGTGTGAGAAACTGAAAGTGTAAATAAGAATCAAAATGTGTAACAGATAATGTGAAACAGGAAGAAAAGGTCTAAAGGGGAGGAGGAAGTGGGGGGGTAGGGGAAAGGAAAGAAGGGAAAGGAAAAAATTTGAGAAAAGGAAAAAATGGAAACACAGTCTTTGTAAATAGGGAGGGGTGGAGGGGTTGAAGGGAAGGGAGGGGAATGGGGAAAAAATAAGAACCAAGATGTATCATGTAAAGGTACAAATTCCCAATGATGAATGTCATTATATTATATACCTAAAATGCACCAATAAACTTAAGGAAAAAAAAATAAATGCTTCTGTCCCAAGGAAGGTTTCTTGTAATTCCCAGCTGAGGCTCATGTATTATTGTCTGTTCCAATAACTTGTAAGCTTTATAAGGCATCCATCTCACATGTTACCAAGTGATCACATCTGTGTCTTTCGATGTCCCATGTGATCCTTATAAAAATCCTACAAGGTTGAATTCCATTGTATAGAGGCAGAGAACTTGGGCACCTCAACTATACACAACGGATAAGTGACAGAACTAGAATGCATTCTGCAGAATTCAGAGCCTTTGCTCAGAACTACAACGTTCAGAGACTGGTAAGTCCAGCCACCTGTGTTTGATTTTTGGTTTGGGGGGAGGGGTTTATCTGTTTGTTTGAGATGTTCTCACTAGTCCAGGCTGGCCTCCAGCCATATGTGTTTAGCATAGCAACAAAAACAATTTCTCATGGAAAAATGAATTTGATTGTCATTTTCTCTTGGAAAATCCTTAAATATAGTAATACTGGATCTGTATTTCTCGAACAAGAAACACCTGGAGCAGTTCAGTGGCTCGCCCTGTTGGACAAGATATACACTTCCTACATCTCACAGTCTTCACTTGGCTTTCTTCCTCTTAATGTAACCATGGTGAGCCCAACTCCATCACCTGAGGCACTCAGAATAAACCTATTGAGAGTCCAAACACTTTCTTATACTCATAGGTGGGTGGGAAGGAGGATGGTAGAATAAGGCTGCAAATAAAGAAAAACTTTTACTCTTCACTTTAAAATCTTTGTCATCTGGGCCGGGGATTTAGCTCAGTGGTTCCGTCGCCTGCCTCGCAAGCTCAAGGACCCAAATTCAATTCCCGGTAACCCCCCCAAAAAATTTTTATCATGAGCAGACATTATTTGTATACTTAAAATGTGAGTTGAAAAATACTATCATATAGCCACATTCACATTGCAATATACAAACAACAGACCTCAGACATAAGTAAACTCAGGGAATATAACACCAATGAGCCCCAATCAGTTCTTTTTTCTTTCTAGAAAAAAGTTATTTGGAACTGGGCTTGGTGCTGCACAGCTACAATCCCAGCTATCTGGGAGGGAGGAGGGTCACTTGAGCCCAAGAGTTAGAGGCCAGCCTTGCCAACACAGATGATACATAGATAGATAGATTTTTCTAGAGCCTTGTTCATCTTATTTGTTATTTCCCCTGTTACCACTTCAGAGAGTCCAGGTGAGTGGTTTTTGGATTATTCCAACTCATTGCCCCCTGAATTTGCCTTTGCTAAGCTGGAAGTCGGGGGAGGGGGGGATTGCATCTTGTTTAGGTGTCTTCTCATTTTCTTTCTTTTTTTTTTTTTTAAAGCTTAATTGCTGGGTTGATACTATAAATTGCTTATGGCAAGTAGCTTTAATGCCAGTATTCCAAACCCTTAGGAAATGACTACTTCTCAGAGGTGTCTTCCAGACATAGCTGGCTTTTGGGTTTTTCAGTCTGATGCAAGATCCTATTTCTTTAATTTATTGAGGATGAGAAGTTTCTCCCTCCTTGGCCCAGTCGCTGATTCTTTGGGACTGCCCTATAGTTTTGTTTTTTTGTTTGTTTGTTTTTTCGGTACTGGGAATCAAACTCAGGACGTTGTGCTTGTTTCGAGGCAGGCGTGGTGCCACTGAGCTAAATCCCTGGCCCCTGTTTTTGTTTTCTTTTAAGACCCTTAGACATTCTCAGTCTTGATATACCAGGAAGAACAACTGATTAGCACAATTATGTCACCTTGGCTAAAGTAGTACAATCAGCAATAACAATAGGATCAAATACAGCCTATAAAATGACAAACTGTGGTAACTATTAATTTGCCACTTTTAATCATCTGAACTAGATTTGTGGTTATATAACAAAATCTAAGGGCCGGGGATTTAGCTCAGTGGTTTCACCGCCTGCTGTCCAAGCACAAGGACCCGAGTTCGATCCCTGGTACCAAAAAAAAAAAACAAAAAAAATCTAAAACAAACCAGAAAATAGCATGCAATAAATAAGCCCTTAATACATTGATTTTATCCTTCAGGGAGAAGATTTAAGAGGGGTTATGGGGAAAAGATAGAGAGAAGAAAAGGAAGAGATTAGAAGCAATGCTGGAGGACCAAGGAGGATTGTACAAACATTGGGAAACTGGTGAAGAAGACAGGAGGGAAAAAGAAAAGAAGAAACAAGAACAGATCAACACAACAACAAAAAACAGAAACCATGTTCAAACAATCAAGAAAAAAAATAAAACAAATCAAGAACAAGAACTAGAAAAGAGGGGAAAAGAAAGAAAAAAGAAAAGGAAAAAGAAAAAAACAGTCCAATTCAAGATGTGTCTCTGCTGTCACTGGTAGACAATGTGGGTAGATGGTCCAGTGCTGAACTGATTAATCCCAGCAACCCAGCCATAGCTTTACAGTGGGGTAGTGGATAATCCCAGCCAGCCAGCACCTTTAGTTCCACTGAAGTTCAGGCTGGTTTCTGACTATGAGGCTGCAACCAGGTGTTTTGAGTTTGCCAAAGTCCATGTGCCTTCTGCCGACTTGCACTCCACTCCCTAACCTCCCACTGACTTGAACTCGGCATCCTCTCCAAGACACCAGGAGCCACTAGATGGAGTCGCCCCATCGCTGTTTTGAGTGCTGAGCTCAGTTTGCCCCTCTCCAAGATGGCTATTGGTCAATGGCCCTCTCTCCTGGGGGATGTCTGAACCTGAATAACTCGGCAGCCACTGCACACTGCTGCATCCACTGCTCCATTCCACAGGTCCATTTCTCTGTGGCAGCCTCTGGGGTCACCAGTAGTCACTGTGGGTTTGCAGATTTGAGCCACCGTTCCCACACTGTTGAGTCCAGGCTCTGGGAGAGAGAGCTGCTTGTTATCTCCCTCCTCTTCATTGAAGTCTCTCTTTGCTCTCCCTGTGGACTTCAGTTCTTACTTCAGATCCTTCCTGGATCCCAGGGACCCACTTCCCTCCTTCTCCTCATCCTCCTAGATAGAGAGATAGAGAGATAGATAGTTTTGTTTCCTTTATGCATTTTTTAAATTTCATCCTGTTTTTTTGAGACAGAGTTTCTCTATGTAGTTCAGGTTGGCTTTGAACTCACTATGTGGCACAGGCTGGCCTCAAACTCAATAATCCTCCTGTTTCAGCCTGCCAAGTGCTGGGATTACAGCCATGTGCCTCCATATCCAACATATTCAGCTTTAAGAACCTTTGAAGGGTGGTTTAGGATCATTCAGTACTGATGATTTCCTGCATGAAACCACATAGGAAATCACATGGGGTGGTGGAGCTGAAGATCAGTTTCAGAAGCTGGTCATATGACTCAGTCTTCAGAGCGGAGCTGCTAGAAGGACGGGAAAGAGGCACATCCCTGCTTTCAGAACTGTCTGCTGCTTCTGAATGTGTGCACTGAGTTCAGTAGATGGACCACCTCCTCACCCTGAGCTTCCTTTTTAGCTGTTCTTCCTTTTCAGTCTCTTCTGGTCTCTGTAGAAGTCTACAGTTTTCACATCAGCCAGTGTAGGCTGGGGTGTGCTGCAGTAACAACACCTGAGCGTCTAACAACAAAGCTCCAGTGTGGGTCATTGGTGGCAGTCTGCTCCTTGTCACTCAAGGAATAAGGCAGAGGAGAGAGGCTCCATCTCCATGTGCACTTCCATGATTATCGTTAGAAACAAGATTAAAAAGAAAAGAGGCCTGGGGATGTAGCTCAGTGGTGCTGCACTTGCCTGAGAAGTGCAAGGTTCTGAGTTTGATCCCCCATACAGGGGCCGGGGGTGGGGGGAGTTAAAAAGGAAAGAAAGAAAGAAAGAAAGAAAGAAAACTTGGTGAAACACACGGGGTCTTTTTTTTTTTTTTTTTTTTTTGGTGCCAGGGATCAAACTTGGGACCTTGTGCTTGTGAGGCAGGCGGTGGAACCACTGAGCTAAATCCCCAGCCCTACTTTTTTGTGTGTGTGGTACCCGGGATCGAACTCAGGACCTTGTACTTGTGAGGCAGGGTGCAGTGCCACTGAGCTAAATCCCCAGGCCCACACTGGCTTTTATACCTCTGCTCACTAGTGACACTTGACAATTCTCACATTTAATTAGTCACAGCCATACTTAAAAGAGATCAGAGATGGAACTCTTTCCACGTGTCTGGAAGGAGAGGAACTGGAAAGCTTGTAGACACTAATGACAAAGTACAGCTTCCTGTGGGTCCCAGAGGAAGTTAATGCCACCATACAGAGTACCAGAACCATTTTTTGGTTTAGTACTCACTGGAGACACCCACTAAAGGAACTCTTGTCACTTGGGTTGGCACTGTTCCCATAGAGCACGTGAGTCTCACTTACATTAGTAGGGAAGGCAAGTGAAGAGGAAAGTTTCTCTGAGAAGTTGTGGTCAATTCTGAGATTGGTACTCACCAAAAGCAAGGTTACCAAAAAGCTCCTGGGTTCCGATTAGTGTCATCCAAGAAGAGAATACCCAGCAGTGTGAGTGGCTTCAGGTGGCCCCAGCACCCTTCAGTGGAACTCCTTGGTCAGTGTTCTGGAGGATCAGATGTCAGCAGTAGCTGGGTTTCTGCTACCAGCAGAAATTTCTGTGTGAATGCTTCACGTTTATGATGTAGGTAATATTACATTTCTTTTTACAGATGTACCTTTTTGTTTAAGAACCAGGATCAGTGCTCTAAGGGGGGTTCTGGAACAAAGGCTGTGGACATTGTAAAAGTTTCCTTTTTTAAGGTGGTGAATTTTATACGGGTTCCTTTTCTTTTATTTCCTTTTCTTTTCTCCCTTGGTGGTACTGAGGATTTGAACAAAGGGCCTTTGCACTGAGCTACAGTCCCATCTGTATTTATTTATTTATTTATTTATTTATTTTTGAGACAGGGTTTCACCAAGTTGCCCAGAGTGGGCTTGAACTTGTAGTCTTCCTGCCTTCACCTCCCAGAGGGCTGGGATTACAGCCATATATCACCATGCCCAAATGAGTTCTTTTTGTTTGGTTTGTTTTGTTTCAGTGCTAGAGACTGAACCCAGCACCTCATACATGCTAGGCAAGTGTTGAGTTATATCCCCAGCCATATATTGTGTTTTTATCACAATTTAATTAGACATAAATTCTTTTTTTTTTGGTACTGGGGATCGAACTTGGGTCCAAAAACAAAAAAAGTTTCACTCAAAAGTAAGAGGCTGAGGATGTAGCTCAGTGTGAATGCTCTGGGTTCAATCTCCCATACCAAAAAAAAGTTATTATTTTTTAAAGGTTATTTTTTTCCTTTAAACAATTTATTTAACTGAAATGTCATACATTGACTTCCACTTATTTTGATATATCTTTTCCCCATGGTGATAGAGAATCTTCAAGCCAATATAAAATCTCATAAATATTGGCCATTTGGATACACACCTGCATGATACCTCACACCTTCAGCAAGAAAAATACTTAATAGTAAAGACCTGACACATTAGCTGGGTATAATGAGAATCTGCTCCAAATATTTGTTTTTCTGAGGTAGAGGCACCACACACCTGTTCAATTAGGAGAACCACCTGTACAACACAGGACCATATTTTTTGGTTATTTATTTATTCATTCATTTTGGTACCAGGGATCGAACTTCTGACCTTGCGCTTTCGAGGCATGTGGCAGAACCACCGAGCTAAATCTCCGGCCCAGGACCGGTTCTATTTTTAAGCAGAGCCTCAATCTTAGCTGCTAACTAGGTGCTGCATGGCAGAGCTACACCCCAGCTTACGCCATGATTCCATAGGGAACAGGTCCCAGCAACTCAGGCTCCTTCCCGTTGGTTCTCACAAAGTGTGGTTCTCCGAGTGGGGCAGACAGACACTCAGCTGAACCCAGGTACCTTTCTCTTTGGCTTTCTTCTTTTACTGGTCATTTTCCTTGACCCGTTTCAGGAAGCTATCTCGGCTCTGAGTGTTTAATATGCTCAATACGCACATTAATCCTCTTGGCAAGTATCTCGCCCTTAACTTGGTTTTCACAGTGCACTTTTACCAGGGTAACATGTGTGTGGCATTCCTTTGTGAACAGTACCCATTCCCTTGATGTCTGCAATATCACCCTTTTGTAGAGTTCCATATATGCGGCCATGTTTTCTAAAAGGCCTAGAGAACATACACCAGGTTCCTCTGCTCTTTCCCTTTGTGTTTGTCATTTTGGAAAATTACTGGAAGATGGTGGTTCCAGCTGAAAGCTGAAGTTTCTCTTTATGTTAGTTCAGGAAGTAGGTTCAACGCAGAATAGACTCCTTGCTTGTTAGTATGAAAAGCTCATGATCCTTTCTTGATAAAGCTCGTTTTAGATAAAATCCAGCCAAGTAAAATATGAGTCAAATTGTTTTAAAAAACTGTTGGATACTATGGGGTGCAGTGGTCTGTACCTGTAATTGCAGCTACTGGAGATGCTAAGGCAGGAGGATTCAAAGTTTGAATCCCATCTGGGAATCTCAGAGAGATCCTGTCTCAAAATGAAAGTTTTAAAAGGGCAGGGGCTGGGCATGGTGGTGCATGGCTATAGTCCCAGCACTCAGGAGGCTGAAGCAGGAAGATCACCAAGAGTTTGAGGCCAGCTTGGGCTACATAATGAGTTCAAAGCCTCCTGAACTACATAGACCTTGGAGATTCAATCTCCAGTACCACACACAAACATGTACACATACATACACAAATTATTGGTTACTATTGAAAATACTTAAATATTAATCTAAGACTAAATAATTTAGAAAAATCGGTGTTCCAGAATAGAATATACTATAAAATGTTATGCATAATAATATAACCAACGAAAATCTGGATGTAGGGGAAAGCAGTGAAAGAAATGTCAAGAATTGCAAAAATTGGGAGTGATTAACGTGGGCAGTATTCAGCTGTCAGTGTCTACCTCCGAAACATGTGATTAGTAAATCATAACAAGTCCATCCTCCAAATTTCATATTTTTCTTTTTCTATTTCTCTCATTATGTAGCCCAGGCTGGCCTCAAACTCATGGCACTCCTGCCTCAGCCTCCTGAGTGCTGAGATTACAGGTGTGCATCACCAAGCCCAGCTCCATGTTTTTCAAAGTGGGGGAACAACCTAGAAGATGGAACACCCCACCACTGAGCTACTCTCTCAGCTCAAAATATGTTTTTCTGGACCAGGGATTAGGCTCAGTGGCACCTCGCCTGCCTGGTAATCACAAGGTCCTGAGTTGGATCCCTGGTACCAAACAAATAAACAAACAAAAAGTGATTTTTCTTAGCTGCATGTGGTGGCACACACCTGTACCCTGGCACTTGGGAAGCTGAGTTGGGAGATTTGCCCCGGGTTAGAGGCCAGCCTGGGCTACATAGCGAGACCCTGCCTCAAAAAACCAAAACCAGAACCAAACAAAACAAAAACCTCTTAAAAAATATTTTTAAATATA